>NC_080782.1:224299727-224646394 GCF_028018385.1 Neofelis nebulosa
CCTTACGTGGCTGCCCTACTCCCATTCTCTGAAGACCCCTGACACTGGCCCGTGTAGGACGCGGGGAGGGGGCTTCCTAGAGAGGGTCTGCTGCTGCAGCGCTGGGACGCAGGACCAGTGCGCACGCCCCGTGCAGCCAGAGTAACGGTGGCCATCACCCGAGACCTCAGACCGGATGAGCTCACGTGCCCAAACGCTAAGATTGCGCGTGCGTGTGCGCACGCCCACAGAAGCGGTTACCGCCGGTCACATCACTGTCCCCTTCCACATGACCCTTGCTTACCATCAGTTGCCTGTTATAACTAATCCGAGTCTTTTCTGCATGATTGTGAGAGAGCTTTAAAAAGGGAATTCAAATATTCAAATATCTATATCATAGTCTACTACTAGATCTTGGAGCCGCTTACTAAGTTGTACATTGGAAATGAGTAATAGAAATTAATCTGTTTTCCCTTCCTGGGTTTTGGAGCGTGGCCTGTATACGGAGAGGGAGAAGTGTTAGGGAAGCGGTAGACCAGTGCCCCTCAAGCCTGACGTGGATGTGAGCTAGGTCTAGACGAGCTCACACCCCACCGGGGAAGCTGCCTGCCCCTATGGGGTCACGAGTGTACACCGCGGTCGCCCTGGTCCGTGACCCTGCACTTCACTGCAGCCACCTCCCTCCCAGCACGGCGAGACCCCAGCCCTCAGAGCCACTCGGAGGTCGAAACCACTCGACACCCCACCGATGAGAGTCGCGATCGGAAACCACAGATGTATCATGGCATCCGCTGCTCCGCCTTTTCCTTTTTCCTCGTCTGTGTGGGTGCTTGAATTTGGTGAGAAGTGCTTAGCAAACCAGCTGTGCGTGTTTGTGATACTGTGAATTCTTTGAGTTTTACATTGAGTGCCTCCACCATTTTTGTAACTCATGGAGAGAGAGACGCGGGTGGTGCGTGTCTTCCACGCATTTTGTGGCTGGAGGCTTCACCCATTAGGAGTGAAGGCTGGCACCAGCACTTGGCTCTGCTCCTGTCCAGGTTAACTGTCATAGTTCTTGTTTTGCCCTATTGGAATTGCACTTTACATATGTTTTTGCTCTGTTACTTGACCAGTTCCGGCAAGTGATGCCTTACCTGAAACTGGCAAAACTGCACACATGTCATGCACAGACTTATTCTTCGTTTGGTAGGATAAAACCAATCACCTGCTCTCAGTTTCTCCAAAGAAATGTTACTGGAACCTCTAGCTGCCTGGGTTTGTGTCCAAAGTAGCAAAAGTCGTTTTAAATTAAGCACTTGGAATTGCATGTCTTTTTATATGCGGTCAGTCAATGACCTATTTCTCATTTGGTTGTTTGAATTATTCAAGGAATCATAAAATCACAAAACTGGAAGGGATCTTCAGAGATCTAGAATGTTCCAAGCAGAAAACATGTAGTCACACCGGGCAGTTGGATACAGCTGAGGTGTAAACAAGAGAACCTAAAAGAAGAGTTTTTGAGGAACAGTTGCTTTTGGACCTTAACTAGTAATGGCATGACCAGGAGGAGTGACTTCCAAGCAGCTCTTGGGAACCAGATTTGATGCTCTTATAGGGGAACCTGACACTTCTTTTGGCTCCAGCCTTGTTTACGAGTGGGTGGGTACTGCTCAATGAGGCAACTATTGCTGGTCTTGATCAGAATAAACTCATTCTGGCGCTCTTCTCCATGGACCACCCCAGCAGCCAAATCCAAGTGGAAATCCGAAGGTGTTGAAAATTCATCTTCCCTTTTGTCTGAAGGCTAGCCTTGAGTCAGTCAGTCTTAGGGAACGTGATCACCTTTTCATGGTTTGGGATTCATTTCTTTTTTTTTTTAATGTTTATTTATCTTTGAGAGAGACAGAGTGCAAGTGGGAGAGGGACAGAGAGACAGACACACAGAATCCGAAGCAGGCTCCAGGCTCTGAGCTGTCAGTCAGCACACAGCCGGACATGGGCCTCGAACTCATGAACCACGACATCATGACCTGAGCCCAACCGACTGAGCCACCCAGGTGCCCCAGATTCATTTTTAAAAAGCATAATTTATTTTTGCTTAAAAATCAATTTTTAAAGCCTGGATTTTGACTTTTAAGTAAAGGGATAGCTCTAAACTGTGTACCAAAGTTACTGGCCACAAATATTCATTAAATGAGATTCCTTTGCTTTGGCCTTTTCATTGTTTAATTGTATGTAAGCGATCTCCTTCACTAAGATATATATTTTAAAGTAAAAGCACTTTGCCCAAACAGTCTTCTTTTTCTCTCCTTTAAAATAATGGTAAATTTTGGGGCGCCTGCGTGGCTCAGTCGGTTATGCATCCGACCTCGGCTCAGGTCATGATCTCATGGCTCATGGGTTCGAGCCGCAAGTCAGGCTCTGTGCTGACAGCTCAGAGCCTGGAGCCTGCTTCGGATTCTGTGTCTCTCTCTCTGCCCCTTTCCTGCTTGCGCTCTGTGTCTCTCTCAAAAATAAACATTAAAAAAATTTTTTAAATAAAAATAAAATAATAGTAAATTTTAACTGAAAGTGGGTATCTAGCAAGTTGACTGGGAAGCACAGAGTTCTCTAGGTGCTCCTAGAGATCGTAGTCCACTTGAGCCATCTGTTGAGTGTCCACCACATACGAGGGCTTTGAGCTAGGCCCTGGGGTGCTGGGGTCCACTTCCTGGCCTGGGCAGAGGCCACACGGGGAGCAGATGGGTCATTTCAGTCCCATGTAGTTCATTCAGTGAAAGGAGCATGCTTGAGGTCCCCCCCCCCAGGGAGTTCTGCACAGGGTGCCCCTCCCCCAGCAGAAAGGGTTTCTGAGCCAGTTAAAGGTGGAGGTGGGGTTAGTGGAGTCGGGAAGTGACCTGTAGGCTGCAGAAACAGAAACAAATGCCTACGATCTGGCATCAGCCTGGTACGCAGAGGCCACAAGTGGTTTGGAGTTGCCGGAGAATAATCGCGCGCTCAAGCGGCAGTCCTGGGGCCCGAGCTCTTGTCATTACGGGCGGGCCCGTGCAGGGAGGGAGGCCGCACACAGTTCGCCAGGAGGGGTTCACTCAGAGTTTGACAGTCAAGTTTTCCTGCAGCTGAGGCTAGTATCAAAGTTTGTTTGTTTTTCCTTTAGAAATACCTGGGATTGTTATGTTAAAATGGCCCTTGGTAATTAATTTTTGAAGTTTCTGGAGGCACAGCCCCGTCCTGGAGGCCGTGAGGTGGAGCTGGAGACCGCTGCATGCATGGACTCGGTCTGGGAGAACTTGCCTGCTAGTTCCCTTATTGCGCAGGTGGGCCAGTCTCGGCTGCTCCCCTTTGAGAAAGGAAAGAGCTTGCCTGGGGCAGGAGGAGACTGTGCTAGACAACTGTGGCCAAGCCCGTCGGTGCGTAAGCAGGCAGCTGCCCTCAATTTCCCTGTTGGCCTTAAATTGTTCTCGCAAGTAATGGGTCATCTCAGTACAGTGTGGCAAATGTGATAAATCCTCCACCTAGTGGCACTCGCCACGTGGAAGGGAACATTTTCCTCAATTCAGAGACTGTGAAAAGGGCTCGGGCAGCCCCCACCTCAGAGACCCGACCCTGCCCAGCCAGGGCACCCCGACATTCTGCCGTGGGGCTCGGCACTTTCTAGTTCTTGCCGTTGCATCCGTTCGCCTTTGTCTTGCGCTAGCCAGGTATCGTGTGTCCGTAACTTAATTCAGGGCACCCGTGTTCATTTTTCAACTTCTGCTCAAGTTTACAACCAAGAATTACATACATACCAACCCTTGGGGTTTTTAGTTTGTAATTTTGCCCGTGAACATTATCCCTTCCACTGAGAGACCTATTTAGGCCTAACACCCAAAAGCAGTCTTCAGAAATTAGATCTGCCCAGTACTGGAGTGGGATTCCTCCCTGTGTTACCCGTGCCGGGAAATGTTTGCACAGCCAGTAGACAGCCCCTTGTCGGCAAAGCAGGAGGGAGGCTGAAGCCTGGAGTAGGGATCGAATTTGATGACCGTCCTTCAGACCCCTTCCAGTCCTGCGATCCTGTGATTCCATTTATGTTGTTTACTGTTTGACTAGTGGCTGACATAGGAATGTCTTTGTCTTCTGTCACATCACATAAACTGCTTGCTGCGTGTTTCCATCTAGAGGTCTGAAGAAGATAAAGAAGGTGGAACTTGATCATGGTACCATCTCATTAAAAATAGATACCTCAAACTGTCCACCTTTGTGACTTAAGAAGCGTATCTGACTTTCTTGGGAGAGACGGTGTCAGGGAACCGCAAGTTAGTTTTGACATTAGATTTAGAATCTGACCTTGATACCTTTCTCCCTCGGTTCTCTGGGAATCAGAAGAGGGCGAACTATACTACAAAAAGGGAAAATGGTTTGAAAAAAGTATTTCATTTGTCTCCACTTTTCTTTTTCCCATCCAGGTAGATGGCAGCCTTAGGTCAGTAGCATCCACCCGTATGAAGTATAGACCAAACACTTGTGTCACTGGTAACCATGGTACTCTTGATATATTTGTGTTTGACGCCATTTGCCTTGCTTTTTTAATGACTTTTTTTCACGTACTGTCACTTTGCAAAAGAAAATCTTTATATGAAAAGGACAAAAACTGTTACTAACTGGACAACAGGGAAGGTGCTAGCTCCACGTTCGTGCCTGCCTCCCACTCTTCATAACCAGGGAAATGGACTCTGCCATCGTGCACGCCGTCAGTCTGCGGCCACCTCCGCACCTGGCCGCAGCAGGCACGTCACTTTTCGGGTGTCTTTTTCTTTCTTTCTGAAATGAGATTCCCCAAGGGGTCAGGCTGAGAAGGTAATGAGCCCGAGGCTGGAACCGATCTCTCACGTGTGGTTCCAGCAGAACCCTCCGGCATGGCCATGCTGTCTGCCGGTAGAGTCCACCAACCAGACCGGACAGGCTCGACCTTGACTTCCTGACTGATCCGGTGAGACGGAGCAAGAATTTCTTACCATGTCAAAATGTCTGTATCCCGTTCTCTGTTCAAATGCTGCTGGATGTTGTGAATGTTTTTCAACTCTGCTCACTTTCCCACTGTGTTCCCTCTGACTGAAACATGCCTGTAGCCATTACCAATGTAAGAGACTCTCAATGCAAAGTGGCCTCCACGGTTTAAAATAAATCTCTGTGGAAACCTTCCCGCATCTGTGGTCCCTCATTGTTGTCGTCAAGCTGAAACGCACGGCCACATGCATCCCAACAGCCCCGCTTTGGTGCTAACCGTGGGAGGGAAGGGAAGTCTCTGGGCCACTCCTGCACCTGGCTGTCTAGACCTGGGGAGAGCCACAGTCTGGAAACCAAGGTGAGCCACCGTTTACCCCAGGCCCTGCACAGCAAATGGGCTGTGGCCGCGTAGTCCTTTTTCTTTTCTTTATCTTTCACGTAAGTCTGCTTTAACTGTATTGAAACTTTCCAACTGAGGAGAAAGGACTTCAGGGCTAAAAACTCAGGAAGCCAATTTTATGGATCGGAAGAGAGGTGGGAAGAAAACAATGGCTTGCGTGGCACTGAACAGTGGGTGGGGTCGCTGGACTGCCCTTCACACCAAGGCCCTGTGACTGGTGGCCCCTCTCCCTCCTGGCCCCTTTGTGACAACCCACCCACACCCTGCACTCCAGAAGTACCATCCACTCCGCCCACCCCGTGTTCTTCGGAAAAGGACGGATGCAAATGGAGCCGATACTCGCTGACCTTCCGGGCAGGCGCACCCAGAAAACCCCTTCCTGGGGTGCCTTGACTGATAGCCTGGATCTGAGCACCTCTGAGGAACCGTCCACTTGGGTTTTCCTCCTCTATGAATGATGAGTGAGGGTTATTTTGCCTTGAACACCAAGAACGTACGTAGATATTTCTATATGTGTTTATTGACGTTGTTACAACTTTGCAGTCATTAGGAGGTAAAATGGGGTAGCACAGAAGTTTTTCAAACTAGCACTAGAATGCCAGGTGCGTAATATTTTTTTAATGTTTATTTTTGAGAGAGAGAGAGTGTGCAAGCAGGGGAGGGGCAGAGAGGGGGCACAGAGTCCAAAGCAGGCTCCAGGCTCCGAGCTGTCAGCACAGAGCCCGACGTGGGGCTTGAACCCACAAACCATAAGATCGTGACCTGATCCAAAGTCGGACACTAACCAACTAAACCACCCGGGCTCTCTGCCACGTGCATTACTGAAGGCACTCCTAATCTTAAGCAAATGTAAACTGGCCTCATGTAATTTGTTCATGTAAATATGTGCTATCCCATAATCATGCTTTGAGCCTAGGGCCACAAAGGGGCTGCACACGATGGAGGCAGGGTGGAGCCCTCTCCTGGGGCACGGAGGTGCACAGCCCATTAGCACGTCTCCCTCTTCCCACCCTGCTTCCCTCAAACCAACAATGCGGGGTGATCTTAAACACAGCATTTTTAAGAAAACCAAATTTTCAAATCGAGAAATTTGCACGGGGGGGGAAAACCTGTGGAAGGCCCACCGGCCCTTGGTGCCTGCCTTCCCTGGCCCTGAGTTGACTCTGGTCTGGCTTCCTTAGATCTCTGAGCCAGCTCTTCAGGATTTCTATTAGTTTCCCCCCTTCAGTCGATGAGGAGGATGGTCTGGCAAGAGGGCAAGTATGTGGGAACCGATTCCCGAGCTAAAAGTGAGGGAGAAACCAAGCTGTGAGAACGGCAGCTTCGTGACTGGCCTCTGCCTGTGGCTGCAAGGGCCCCAGATAGGTCATGTCACCGACCCCTGCCGGGGGCCCACAAGCGCCGCCCCAGCCCTCAGGGGTCCACACGGAGGAGTGTCCTGACGTGCTACATACAGCAGGGAGACCCAGCAGGGGAGAACAAGGAGTCAAGGGGAGTTTGCCTGACACAGACATTGGGGGCTGAGGGAGGGTCTTGGGGCAGGGGTGCGGCTGGGTGGGGCCTGCCCACGGCAGGCATGTGAGGTGTTCGGGAACCGGGCAGGCGGTAGCCAGGGGAGAAGTGCAGCCATCCTCACGGCCACAGGGTCACCGAGAGCCTCACAACGGCTCAAGCAAGAGTGGTATCTGTGATGGAGAGAGAGACAGAGAGAAGACGCGGCTTCCCCCCGGAGGTCGTTCCTGGCCACCTCCTCCCAGCTCCTCCTCTCCCGGAGCTTGTCCCTTGGGACTCTGCCCAGCTAGAGAACAAAACCCCAACAGATAACTGCCTCCAGAAATAGAAAAGCCGAGTCAACGGCCAACGTGCTTCGCGTTGCTGCTATGGATGGATCCCGTTCCCCGGGGTTCGGTCAGCTTCCCAGGTGAACTTCCACCTCCCCGTTGGGATCACCTTTACCTAGGGAGGGTGTGGCCTTGCCTAGGACTTTGATGACCCTGATCACAACCTGAGGACTTCTGTCTTCCAGGGACCCCCTGAGTTCAGAAAGATGGGGAAAAAAACGGGGGGTGTAAAATCTGGTGGGGCACTTTACAAAACTCACCCCGACAGGCCAGGGACCCGTCTCACCGGTGAAGCCTGGGGACACTCATGGGGAAAGAGGACAGTCCCACCCTACCCTGAGTTTCATGGAGGGGAGGCTCCCTGTGGAGAGGCCCCAGCGTGTGGTTAGAGAGTGAGTGCGTGGGCCGCCCTCCCAGACCCTGTGCTGAGGTGTGCGGGGTCGCAGGGGCGGGGCAGCCACAGCACGCCGTCCTGGAGCCCGGTGCACGGCCGCGAGAAGGAAAGGACAGAGACACGAGGAGATTAGGACGGCATTCTCAAGTGAAGAGACTGTGGATGGCTGGCCTCCTTTTAATACCAGTACCGCTAGTAACACAAAGGACTGTGATCGGGAACTGCTCTCTTTCCCCTTCAAAACAGCACTCAGCCAAGCTGCTCGGCTTCCAGACCTTCTTGTTAGGCCCTGAGGGGTCGCCCCTCGGCCTGGGTGGAAAGTGCTGCCCGCCAGAGCCTGCGTGTTGGGTCCTGTGCCCTCCGGGCCCTGGGACACGGGCACCCGTCCCGGCCCATCCCCTGGGAGAGAAATCCCCCGCACAGCCCCCCTTCCCTCTGCATGCTAGACCCGGGTCTCCTTCCAACGGCGTGAGGGCCGCGCTGAGGCCGAGGCCGCTCGAACGCTCAGACTCCCGCCTCCCGGGTCGGCTATCTTGCTCGAATGAGTCTGGCCTCTCAGAGTATCCTGGCTGGTGGCTTCTTGAATTGCTGAAGTGTTTTCTCCTTTTCAGGGAGGAACACGGTAAGAGCCAAGCTGCTCGGCAGCATCCTCCCTCCCCACCCTGGCCCTTGGCGACACACGGGTTCCTCACCCAGCGTCACCTCCCCAGGGCCCCACGGCCGGCCGCAGGCGGCGGCCCGTTTGCCCACGGGCCTCCGGGAACACGGCGTCTCTACAGTGAGCACACTGGGAAACAAAAGCGTTCTCCTGGGAAGCCAAGGAAAGAAAAGAAACCGGAGTGAACCTTCAAGAGCTGTAATGAGATCAGAGGATGTCAGAGCTAGAAAGGATCGGGTCATGTAGGGCTCTCATTTTTTAAGTTAAAAATAAGCTTTTTTCTTCTTTTTTACAGAAGCAGTACTTACTTGTTTGTTATGGGAAAATGAGGAAATACCGATGAGCAAGAAGGAATCTGGCGCCTTCTGTTGCAGTGCTCATGGAGGACAGGCGTCCGTGTGCTCAGTCCCCCCCGTCCAGCCCTCCCTCGGGTCTCCAGGGCCACAGCCGGGCTGCCTGAACCCAAGAGGCCTGGTCGTCGCTCTGTGACCTGAGGGCCAGGCGCACAGATCCGGGCGGTGGGCTTGCTGGCGGAGATTTTGTAAGCACACAGGCTGACGGTGGAGGTGTCCGGATGATGCGCCCAGGACACCAAGGGGCAGGGGGCCCTCCGCGGCCTGATGGCGCTCACCTCGGTCAGGCAGAGCCAAGCACGTCTCCCTCAGGAAGGGAGAAGAACCGAGAAGCCGCTCTGCCAGCACTCCTGGCCTGAGTCGCTCCTGGGGCGTGTGCTTCCCTGAGAACGTCCCCTGGGCATTCGTCACAGGATATTCAGAGCCCCCTCGGGTCTGTGCATCAGAGGGCTAATCTGGGCCAGGTCTCCGAGCCAGGGTTCTGCGGCACGCTCCCCAGCACCACCACACGTCTCCTTCTACGGCCGCGCGGGTATAGGAAGAATCGGATCACAAGGAATGCACAGTTTTGGAACCTGATCTCTTCATTGAATGATACAGTGCAGACAGTTGTCGTCTCCCACAGACATTTATCTACGGCAGGGTTTTCAGGTTTGAACAGATTCCTTGTACAGGTGTTCCATAATTTATCACCTCCCTCTCTCACTAGTGCTGCGACGAGCAGCCTCGTTTCCCAGATCTTTAATTATTTCTTAGGACGGACTCCAAGGATGCGTATCCAAATTAGGCTTCTAACAAACCGGCTCTCGGAGAGGGGGCAGCGGTGTTCGAGAGCGTGCTTCCAGACGCCGTGGCCGGGCCTGGCTGGGCCGGCAGCCTCTGTGCTTGGTTCCCCCCTGTAAACGGGGTGACAGCGGTGCCCATCCCCTGGGGGCCGTGAGGACACACGCATCGTACCCAGGTGGCACTGGGAGCGGCCATTGGCACCTCGGGTGTGTGGGGGCATCTGCTGCTGGGTTTAGTTCCCTTGTTTTAGGAGGTCTTTCCCGAGAGCTCCTCATCAAGTCGGGAAGGGCAGATCCCGAAGACAGCTGTGCTCGCCTTCTGTTCCAACATGCTTCCAGATAATTCCAGTCGTCTCCTTAGTGATTATTACTTACCTTTGCACACTCGCCATTTCTAGAAACCTGGGTGGGGGTGCGGTGGCCTGGGCCCATCCCCAGGACCCCATCGGTCTCCCGTTGACTTCCCTCGGCCCCGGTTCATGCCTCTCTGACACGGGAAAGCCAGCGTTTACCAGCCCCCTCTGTCACCAGGCTGCCGGAGTCAGGACAGCTCGTGGAGGAGGGGCCCCCCAGTGGTCCCCCCGACTCCAGCACTGCCCCCCTCAGCCACGCCCAAGGCAAACTGGAGACCAAAGCACTGCCTCTGAGGACAAGGCTTCTCCCTTTCTAGTCCCAATGTGCCCCTCTTAAAGCAACTCCCTAGTCCTCTTTACTCTGGTTTTAGGTCATTCCTGGGGAGAGTCAATCCTGCGGCTGCTCTGCACGGAAGTTAAAGGCTGTGACCTTCCTGGCACGATGAGCAATGGAGCCAGGTGCCCTCGGGTTCCCCGCTCAGTTAGAACCCTCCGCCGCCTCTGGATGAGGGAGACTGGAGAGAGAAGGCGCCCTCAGGTGTGAGGCAAGGGAGCTGGCTGCAGGCGCTTGTCCCACAAGCCTCGTGTGGGACAGCAGTGTGCACAGATGTCACTTCCCGGTCCTCCTGATCAGCTCTTTATGGACGCCTCCCTGGAACCCAGGGCTGCACCCTGGCCCCCCCTCAGGAGGTGGAAGGAGCATAAGAGAGTGACCATGACAATGAAGGAAGTCATGCTGCACGCTGCCTGGGCCTCCCGAGCCCCTCCCTGTGAAATTAGTGCCCAGATCTGCCCCTTTCCCAAGGGGGTCATGCCACTCTAGCCTTCGCTGTACCTAGGCTGGGCGAGGGCAGGATCTGCCCTGCTGGCTGTGGGACCTCAGGCCCCCGGCACAGGCTGGCACTGAGCGGGCTGCCCACTAACATGTGAGTTAACTCCCATCTTAGAGTGTGGGCCACACGCTGGACATGCCTGGAGAGCACACCCTGCACGGGAGCCTCAGCTGTATCTCCGCTGTTGCCCAATCCCAGGGCAGCTTGCTTATGCTTTGCAAAGAACTCCATCCGGGCCTCTTTTGTAATGAGAGACTGGTTTATTCTCATGCCCCCTGGGAAAACTGGGAAGAAGTATGGCTCTTTGAAACATCAGGATTTCGAGTCCTGAGAAGTAATCCACCAGCAACGGTCCGCAGATCAGCGAGCAAAAGCGGGACATACTCGGGGCACGCAGAGGACAGAGATGGAGTGGGGGAGCACTGGGCAGGGAGGCCTTCAGAGACAGACAGCACCAATGACAGGGGAGCTGACGGGTGCCGGCAGCTTCACAGACAATGAGGGAGCCCCCCCCAGTTGAGTTTAAGGGCAAGAATGTCAACGTGGAAGTTACAGATGAGGCTTTTCGAAATAGCTGTCACACGCTGAGATACGGTGGTATGACTGTAGTTTCTGTTAAGATCAGGTAAGAGATCTGGACCCTTGCCTTTCATTGCTCCAGAACTGAACGTGCACGCCCTCCAAAGCGAGCACAGGGAACCCAGTCACTGCTGTGACATCTGTGGCCGGTGAGCCAAGGGCTGCCCACAGGAGGGAGGAATGACCTCTCACCATCCTTACTCTCTCTGAGCCATGCGGGGCAGGGACGCCTCTGCCAGGCTCCTTCCTGTTCGGATGGTCGCCAGCCCTCGGCAATTCTTCTGTGGGCCTGAGAAACACTGAGAAGAGAGCTGGCAGCTTCTGTGGCTTCTCCCAGGAGCACAATGAAGGTCCTCCCTGGTCTGAGCACGGCCACGCCTGGCCCCTCACGAAGAGGACTCCCTCTGTGCCAGGAACTTTGCAGGCCCTGCCGTCAACTACTAGGATCCGAATTAATGTACATTCTAGAATAAACCTGTTGTGGAAAAGGGCCCACGTGGCACATTAATAAAATGCAGTCTTTTTTTTAAATTTTCATCCAAGTTAGCATCTAGTGCAAGAATGATTTCAGGAGTAGAATCCAGTGCCTCATCCCCTACATATGACACCCAGTGCTCATCCCAACAAGTGTCCTCCTTAATGCCCCTTACTCATTTAGCCCATCCCCCCACCCACCACCCCTCCAGCTACCCTCAGTTTGTTCTCTGTATTTAAGAGTCTCTTATGGTCTGTCCCCCTCCCTGTTTTCATATTTTGCTTCCCCTCCCTTATGTTCATTTGTTTTGTTTCTTCAATTCCACATATGAGTGAAGTCATATTTGTCCTTCTCTGACTCATTTCGCTTAGCATAATACCCTCTAGTTCCATCCACGTTGTTGCAAATGGCAAGATTTCATTCTTTTTGCTCACCAAGCAATACTCCATAAAATGCAGTCTTAAGGAAACCACGTCACTTACTTTGTTTTGTGCACAGACCATAGTTCCATTAAGTGCCGTCCTTTCTCACTTAGGTCGTTGGGATTCAGTGTCTGAACCAGCATTCCTCCCGAGGAGACTGTCATCTGCAATACGTACAAGAGAAGTTTATAAGCAAAAATGGACAATACCTTCCCATTCCTCTTCTCTGCCAAGCAGCATATTAATTTTCTCAGTGGTGGTGGTAACAAGGGGCCACAAACTTACTGGCTTAAGGCCACACAGATGCGTTCTCTTACAGTTGTGGAGGCCGGAGGTCTGAAATCGAGGTGTCACAGAGCCGTGCTCGCTCTGCAAGTGTTAGGGGAGACCAGTGCCTCGCCTTCCCCAGCTTCCAGGGGCCGCCTGCATTCCTTGCTCATGGCTGCCCTGCCCCAGTGACCTCTTCTTCTCCCGGAAGGAGACCGTCTCCTTCTCCAACTCGCACTCTCCTGCCTTCCTTCTGTTGACCCTCGTGCTTATGCTGGGCCCAACTGGATAACCCAGGATACTCCCCCCATCCCAATGTCCTTCATTTAGTCACTTGTGCAAGGTCCCCTTCCCCCGTGTAAAGGTGACATAGTGACAGGCCCCAGGAATTAGGACACGGACCTCGGGGGGTGGGAGGTGGTCATTATTCTGCCCACTACCGCAGAGTGGTATACGCAGCCTGCGTATACTGCCTTCTCCCTGATTTCTCTGAGCGGGTCATTTTAACCTATTAGGAGAGAACCGGCTCCACGAACCTGTCATCTCTCATCGGAGCAGCATGCTCTCCAGGAAATGCACCCCCTCACCCTTGACCTGAATGCCTCCCACAGCTGCCCTGCTCTTCAGAGGCCTCCCTTTCCTGACGCTCTGCCCACTCCCAGATGATCGTGAGGAAAAGCCTCCTGGGAGGACTGGGGTCTTTAACGTTTCTAGTTGCATAGTTCTGCCTCCCTTTTCGCAGGGAATTCGTAGGCTGTGTGTGGGCGGCAGGCAGCCACCTGGCCGTGGCAGGAGGCAGGAGTAGGGGACGCAAAGGTGCTCTTCAGAGCGGGTTCCCAGGAAGCCTCTACTGCCCGGATGAACATTCGGGAATCCTAGTCCACACGCCAGGAGCTCCTTAAGCACGTGTGTCCTCAGGAAGAAGCACCAGACTGACCCTCCTCTTGACCTGGGTCCCTCCCAGCCTTCAGTCAGCGCCTCTCCAGACACACCTCGCTGCCGTCCAGGCTGGCACAACACTGTTTGATTTCAGGTGACCAAAGAGAAGGCCCGTGGGCCCACCGGACAAGCTGGCTCTCCCCGTGGGTGTGGACCAAATGTAGGCCCGCCGGCTTCCCGTCAGGAACAACGCCAAACCCACAAAACATCCTGAGAGGTCAACTCACCGCTCTGGAGTCGTGTTCTTCTTCCAAGGCAGGGATCAGGGCCCTCGTGAGAATACACACACACGGGGAGGCACAGAGCACTCGGTGAGGGTGGCAGGGAGCCAACTGGTGCCACGGGGCCCCTCCTGCCAGCGGCCCTGAGGAGGGGTGGGCGGGTGCCTGACGAATGCCAAGTGGCCGCCTGGGCTGCCGTCTCCCTCCCCTCAGAGGGTTTTCAATCCAAATGCTGTAACTGGCTCCCGGCTGCTACTGCTTCCTTCTCGGGTCCCGTGAGACTTTCCTCTGCCCCCGGACTGGAGCCAAGATGCCTGAGAGCCCCACGTCCGGGGAGGAGGAGGAGCCCACGTTACAGGAAGGGGAGACGCAAAGTGTACAACAGTCTACGAGCCCACCGTGTGCAGAGAGTTTCTATGTGCACGTAAGTCTGTCACGTCTGGTCTGTGCGTCGAAAAGGACAAATAGGAAATACAAAATTTAGTAATACTGCTTATGTCCCAAGGGTGGGATGAAGTAAAACGTTGGCTTCCTTTGCTACCCATTTCTGCACTATTTGAATTAGAATAGTTTACAACAAGCATATAATTCTATGATTATTTCTGTAATCATAAAACATACATACACACACATTTTTAACAACATGAGAAAAATGCCGTTGAAGTGTGCCTGACACAGAACAATATTCACAGTACACAGAATGAGAAGTTACAACAGGGCAGGAACAGCGGAGTCCCATTTTTGTGAGGAAAGGTATCAAAACGGGAAATAGCTGCAAGGATGATACTTTGGTGCACTAAAGTGTTTAAAATGCTTATCTTTGAATGGTGGAATTATTGTTTGCCTGTCCTCGTGCCCATCTGTATTGTTTTTCAACGTGAGGTGAGAACAAGTAAGGGTTCCCAGTGCCAGGGCCCTGGGCTCTTTTCTGGGCCACTCCTGGGGGTTTCTGCTTGACCAGTTCCACCCAGTGCTGGACGCACCCTGGCAGCGCCCCGCTCAGCACCCAAGCCCGCAGGCGCAGCCTCGCACCACGGACCAGGCACCGGGGTGGGCACCGGGAGCCTGGATTTGGGCCCCCACCAGCGATGGGACCGTGAGCAAGCCACCGTGGCAATTTCGGCCTTGGTTTCTTGTAGAGGGGAGACCGCTGGCCAGCCCGCTTCCTAGGGTCAGAGGGTTCTGTGGAGAAATAAAACGCGTGTGTGGACCGGAGGGCTCTCGGTGCATGTTTGCTTGTTACTTCGTTTCTGCATCAGCATTGGTAATTCCGGGTTTTGACTTCCATCCCAGACAGCATTCTTCATTGTCCACATCCCAGTTTATTTTTGGAGGGTCCTGCCTTGTGAGTCTGTGGATTTTGAAGTCTCCTGAGGACTCGGGCTCCAACAGCTGTTCCCCTCCATCCAGTGGCCTCAGACACTTCCTTTGTATTCACTGCCAGTGGCTCGCCGTGTGATTTCATTTGCGAGAAGGAGAAAGGCCTTCTGCCAAAAGCTATCTGCCCCATCGGCCTGCCACGGACGGATTGTCATAAATGACTCCTGAGCAAAGGAAATGAATGCTAGAAAGAGGTTCCACACGGCAGGCCTGCAGCCCCCTCCTCTGAGAGGCCCCGCTGCCCGCACCCAGCCAGGCTGAGGGCCGGGCTTGCTCACCCTGCCTGTCCGGGCACACCTCGTCTCTCCTCGCCTTGGACTTGGACGGATGAGAGCCAGGGTGAGCCTGTCTGCACCTCCTCTCCCTCCCTCGGAGATAGATGTTGTGTGTTTTGTTGGCTGTTTCATCCCCTATGAGAATACACCTGAACCTTTTTTTCTTTTTTTCTTTTCTTTTCTTTTTTTTTTTTTTTTGGTGCAAAAAGCTAGTTTTATTAAAGCATGGGGAGGACAGGTCCAGTGGGCAGAAAGAGCTGCCAATTTAAACGTTAACAGAGTCTGCTGCAGGAGGATTGGCTGGGCCATTCATCCTGCCAGATACTCTCCTCTAGGGCACAGCCAAGTGGTAGGTGCTTTTTAAAATCTCCTGGAGAGGGACGCCTGGGTAACTCAGTTCGCTAAGCGTCCAACTCTTTTTTTTTTTTTTTTCAATTTATTGTCACGTTAGCTAACATACAGTGTATACAGTGTAGTCTTGGCTTCAGGAGTAGATTCCCGTGATTCATCACTTCCATACAACACCCAGTGCTCATCCCAACAAGTGCCCTCATCAATGCCCATCACCCATTTTCCGCTCTCTGCCTCCCCCCCACCCCCCCACCGCCATCAACCCTCAGTTTGTTCTCTGTATTTAAGAGTCTCTTATGGTTTGCCTCCCTCTCTGTTTGTAACTTATTTTTCCTTCCCTTCCCCCATGGTCTTCTGTTAAGTTTCTCAAATTCCACATATGAGTGAAAACACAATTTCTGTCTTTTTCTGACTGGCTGATTTCATTAGTGTCAAACTCCTGATTTCAGCTCAGGTCGTGATCCTACAGTTCACGAGGTCAAACCCACATCAGGCTCTGTGCTGACAGCATGAAGCCTGCTTGGGAGTCTCTCTCTCTCTCTGCCCCTCCACAGCTCACACTCCCTTTCTCTCTCAAAATAAATAGGGGTGCCTGGGTGGCTCAGCAGGTTGAACGTCCAACTTCGGCTCAGGTCATGATCTCACAGTTTGTGAGTTTGAGCCCCGCGTCGGGCTCTGTGCTGACAGCTCAGAGCCTGGGGCCTGCTTTGGATTCTGTGTCTTCCTCTCTCTCTCTGCCCTTCCCTTGCTCATGCTCTGTCTCTGCCTCAAAAATAAATAAATATTAAAAAAAATAACTTAAAAAAAATCTTTAAAAATATAAATAAATAAATAAACTTAAAAAGAAAAACTCCTGGAGATCCACAGTTTTTAGCCACAGGCCCTCCAAGGGTTTTTCTATCTTTTGAAGCTCTCCCTCAACCCAAGTGCACAAAACGGGTCTTTCCTTGACCTTCTCCCACGCCCACCCGCTCCCAAAGGAGCAGATCTGATACATCATTTGCTTCTGTGCACTTTCTGCCTCCCAGATCACCAGCTTCATCACTACAAAGAACATATGTAGCTCTTCACACACAGCACGCATTTCTCCTCCCTGAGAAGGAGGTGAACCATCTCTCTTTCTGGCCACAAGTGATTTATAATCCTTGAGCCTCCCAGCCAGGTTTTGGAGGCCCTTTCCGAGTAACTTCAGGACGGCAAAGGGAAACACGATAATAATCTGCTGAAAGAATAACATAAAAGTATGTAAGTAATGTATGTGTGTATATGTGTTTGTATGTGTGCATGTGTATAATTTTTTATTAAAAGAATTGGAATCAGGAGACTCCCAAAGAGGTCCGGTGACTTATCCAAGTTCCCAGCAAGTGCATGCGAAGTGGAAAACAAATTGGCAAATCCCCCTTTTCTTGACTCATTAAACCCCGGCTGAGTCCCAGGCAACACAGGTGCCAAGGGAGTGGGAAGGTATCCCATTGTTTGCAAGTATTATTCCCTGAGGATGAACTTGGCCCCGGGAGCTCTTTGCCCCACTTGTCCAGAGCCCATCACAGGCCTGTTGCTAATCCCCACCCCCAACGTGAGCCAATGTCATTCTCCTCTCCCAAAGCTCTTCAACATCCTGGGCTTCCAACTGAATTAAGCAACAAACAAACAAACAAAAAACCCAAAAAACAAAAACAAAAAACTCATTGGCCTGATATAGTAGACTTCTTGTGGAGAGGTACCCCATCCCCCTCCCTGAGGGGCGGGCCCGCATCCTGTCTAAATCAACAAACACATAATGAAGTTGTTACCCTGGGCCAGGCACTGTGTTTGTCCCATCTGGCCTCGAGCCTCCCTCACCCAAGAATGTGGAAACAGAACCCTGGAACTGAGTGCAGGTTGACTCAGTGGTGCCATATTTGGCCAGTGTGCATGGAAAAGCAGAGCGAGTCTGTCTGCAGAAGGGGAGAGAGTGAAGCAGTTGTGATGAGTCTGTGGACAACGGTCCCAGAGAAGGGAGAAGTTTACCCTAGTTCCTCATAGCAGTCCTGTCCTGTCCCTGACGCCCCCAAAGCCCAGCTGTGCCTCTGCCACAGAGTTCTGTGAGGACTGTCCTGTAGCCCACCAACAAATTCTTTTTGACTATTCAGCTTGAGTGGGTTCCTGTTACTTGTAACCTGACAATCCTTAAGACACAGCTTGTCTCAGCCAGGAAGTCTGCCAGTTCCTCTGTGCTAATCAGCTACCTTTCAAAATAACAGCATCCAGGTACTGCTAGGGCACTGTTGAAAATGGCTAAAGGGTGCTTTTGGTCACTCATTTGAGTGTAAACCAGTTTGGTAACTTCCTTTCCTCCAAGACTGACCAAATAGGATGAGGGACATTTGGGGGATTCAGAGTTTTGATGCAAAAAATGGAAGGAGGGAAGGGAAGGGAAGGGAAGGGAAGGGAAGGGAAGGGAAGGGAAGGGAAGGAAGGAAGGAGGGAGGGAGGGAGGGAAGGAGGGAGGGAGGGAGGGAGGGAGGGAGGGAGGGAGGGAGGAAGGAAGAAGGAAGGAAAAGAAAGGAAAAAAAGGGGAAGAAGGAAGGAGATATTTTAAGGGAGGCAATCCTGGGTGTAGGGAAGGCACCTTCAGATACTGGAAAATGTGCCCAAGGTTAGTCCTGCTCCCAGTAATAAGGAAAATAATTCATTATCATTATGACTCATTAGTATTTTTAATTTACACAATGCCTTCCTTCCAAGGAACTCATTATGTTGATGGAGGTTCATTATAAGAAAGAGATTTGGGAGTGGAATTTATGTTGGACACAGTCTTCTAAATATGGCAACAAGGACCTTTATTACATGGGTACATGACTTGAAGCAAAGCTCTCTCTATAAGCTAATTAGGAAGGGATGTAAAGCTGTGTCACGTCTGGGTGATGCTGAAGGAGAGATGTACCGCTCCCTTAAAGCCTTACTATAAAACCACATTCCCATCCAAATATTAAATGCATTACACTTGAAACTAATATGATCTTGTACATCAGTTATACCTCAAAGAAATCGTGCTGCTCCTAAAATCATAAAATATCCTGAGTTTGATATATTTGAATAGCATTAAAGTTAGTTATTGCTTGATGAGAAAACCGTATTGTAAATTTTACATTTTAGCACAGGAAAACTGACAGGTGTTTCTATTCGGAAACCTGCAAAGCCAGCTTGAATAGAGCCACGCTGGTTATGAGCCAGGGGATATCTGCCACCAGCTGGACTACCCACTGGACAAAGAACTTTGCTCTGGTTCTGGGAGGTTACTGGTGCAGATTTTAAAGGAGCGGACTCCTGCCCTGGTGGATCCCATCTGGTACTTCTCCACTTGTGTGGTAATAAAATGTCCCGTCGTGCTCCTGGGAGCCTCACACACTGACCTTACACGTTGCATAAAGACTGTTTCAAAGGTCATACAACCCGGGGAAGCCAGCCACACAGGTTCTTGCAGAAAACGAGGCACCAGGAGGCATTCATGCTGTCAGCCTCTTATGGGGTATTCTTGGTTTGGGGTCAGACCACAGTGAGGGGGAGTCAGGATTTTCCCTTTGCCCCCAACCTCAACTTATCCTCCCCATCCAGTTCCATTCATTCAGTGAGTATTTATCAAGGGCCTGCTCAATGGCAGCCCCAGCGCTAAGTACGAGGGGTACTGTGAGGGCCCCCCGGCCCTCGTGTTCACCAAGCGTAAGCAGGCTGTTTCGTAATTAACTCACACTCACTGTTCGGGTCAGTGCCGTGATGGAAGAGTGTGTGCAGACCGTCACGAGCACATGAGGCGGTGTGGGAGTGGTGTGGGGGCCCACGTTAGCAATGAGGTGGCATCTAAGATTTACAGGATAGGTGGGAACAAGCTGTAAGGGTATTGGGAAGGGGTGAGGGCGGGGAGGAGGGTGCTCCGGTGTGAAGCACGGCCTGGGCAAAGAGGCCCTGAGGTGGCAGGGCTCAACCAAGGGGGGCTGAAGCTGTGTGAGTGAGGCGGAGAGTGAGGCCTGGTAAGGCTGGAGCCTTGGAGGCCAACGCCAACGACACCGAGCTCTAATGACACCAAGGGCTGATCTGAGGCAGAATGAAACATATTTGCATTTTTAAGGGTCGTTCTGCCAGCTTTGTGGAGGAAGCCACCAAGGGTGGGGGCGGGCATGAGAGGGCACTGAGAGCCCTAGTATTACTGCTTGTGTCGCAGTGACGGAGGTGCTTGGGCAGTGGTAGCGTGGAGATAAAGAGAGGCAGACAGATTGGAGGCATGTGATGGAGACTCATTCAAATCAATTATATACAGGAGGGGAGGAAGGGGAGGTGTCAAGGATGAGCAAGAGGGTGGATGGTCATGCCATCCACTGAGGTTGGCTCAACGAGAGGAGGAAGAGATCAGTGAGGAAGACTAACACCTGGATTTTGGACATGCTGAGTATGAGGCATTTGAGACATGAGCTGGGAGCTCCGAAGAGAGACCTGGGCTGCATGCAGACCACTGGGGGACCAGGGCACGTGACAGCACGTGGGGCCACGGCCAGGGGTGAGATTCTCACAGAGAGTGCAGGGGGAGAAAAGAGGAGGCCAGGATTGGGCTGGGAGGGACTGCAGCATTTCAAGGTCACGCAGAGAAACCGCAGCCAGCTCAGGAGTTTGGGGAGGACTGAGCAGGGATGGGAGGGGCCGCAGACACAGGAGTGGCGTCACAGGGCCCATGTGGACAGGGCACAGGGCCCAGACAGCCACGGCAAGTGCTGCTGAGGGTCAGGCAGGCTGAGAACGGAGGCACATCCTCTGGGTTTGGCAACACAAGGGTCACAGGTGACCTTGGCGAGGGTCACCAACGGTTGGGAGAAAGCCAGAATGGAGTGGTTTCGGGTGAATGGGAAGGGAGGAAGGGAAGAGAGAGGCCAGCAGGGAAGGAGAGGAGGAGCGGGGTGTGGAGCAGGGACTCATCCCAGCTTGCCCAGCACTCCCCCAGCTTTGGCACTGAAAGTCCTCCATGCTGGGAACGCACTTAGTCCCGCGGAAATCCAGACAGCTAGTCGCCATAACGTGGAGTCTAGCAAAGTTATTGTGCTTGTCATTTTTAGACACGGAAATGGACATTTATGAATGCTAACGGGAAGGATCCACCTGAGGGAGGAGTCCCGGTCACCTGTCTGAAGGTTCCACGTTGCTCACACAGAAGTGAAAAGGCTGTCACTTCCTCATCCTCCCCAGGCCATCCAAGGTCCAAGCCCCAAGGTGCGCCGGCAAAACCAGTGTTTCTGGTGCAAGATGACTGAATTTGCTCCCTGCAATCACATCGACGGAGGCTCTTGCCTACCACCCTGGGGACACAATGGGAGCACCTGCTTTACAGCGGGGAGAACCTGGGTGTGGGCACTGGGGCCTCCGCTCATTAAAAGCATGAAGGTGCTTCACTGGGATTTTGTTTGTAAAATTCCCCTAACTGAGGGCCGGGAGAACTCCTTTAAAAACAACGGCTGAATCCCAGCTAGGTAATCAGATGAGGCTCCTGACCCACAGGCCAGGAGGTGTTCCAAGCACAACGCTGACTTCCTAGACTGGGACAGAGAGACCAGGGAAGCAGTCCTTGCGGAGCCCAGGGAAGGCTTGGCCCCGCCCTGAGTGCCACAGCAGCCCAGACGCCCTACCCCCATGGCAGGTGGGGAGATCCAAGCACCAAGTGGTTTCGGGGCCTCATCCAAAGCAGCCTCGGATACCTGGCAGAAAACCAAAAGCCAATGGGCAAATGACCTCTGACTTTTGGGCTCATGCGTTCTCTTTCCTGAGACTCCCCAGGGCAGCCAAAGACCAAGAACCTCGCCAGCGCTCCAGAATCCTTCTGGGTGTGGGCGGCGGAGGGGGGCTCCTCAACCCCACCGACCAATCTTGTGGGTTGAAATGTTGTAGAAATAAAACTAATGAGCTGGGGCTTGCTCTAGATGATAGCAAAATATACTGCAAATAATTAGAACATAACAGAATATAGAACATAATAATTAGTAGTCAGATCCGTGGAACAGACAGAAGCAACTTAACGAGAATTTGGTATATGATAAAGATGGGATCACGACTCAAAAGGAAGGAAAGCACATGTAGTAAATAAGCAGTGTTGTGTGACATTGTTTATTAAGAATACAAAGGAGAGTGGGGCGCCTGGGTGGTTCAGTCAGTTAAGTGACCGATTTCGGCTCAGGTCATGATCTCACGGTTTGTGGGTTCGAGCCCCGCGTCAGGCTGTGTACTGACAGCTCAGAGCCTGGAGCCTGCTTCGGATTCTGTGTCTCCCCTCTCTCTCTGCCCCTCCCCTGCTTGCAGTCTGCCTCTCTCAAAAACAAATAAACATTAAAAAAAATTAAGAATATAAGGGAGAGAGCATGAAAGAGAGAAATAAATTTTTTAAAAGGCTCCTTACTTTCCTTATTCCAAAAAGACTTCCAGGTGCATTAGAAAGCTAAGAAAATGTTAGAGGAAAATGGGGGTGGGGGTGGGGAGAGAACCATGCAACTAAATTATTTAGACTAACAAGGGATTTTTTTAATCATAAAAGTGAATAAATCAGTCTTAATGGTAAATATACAGCCTCACCTCATAAAAAATTTGAACTTCTGTGTGGCAAACCAAAACATAAAAAAAAAAAAATTAAAAAGCAATTTGCCCAACAGGGGAGGGGGAAGGGGGGCACTTGCAATAAATATGCCAAAGCAGGCTTATAAAGAAAGTTTAAGAGATAACAATCTCAATAGCAGAATGGGCAAAGGACATGAACAGACAAGTAGCAAAAGAAATACAAATGGCCAATAAACTACCACCACCAACTCCAATATCACTAGTAACCAAAGAAATGCAAAGAAAAATAAGATGCCATATCTCATCCATCAGTTTTACAAAGCTCACTCACTTGAGAACAAGAGAAAGTAAAAAACACAAGCACTTCCAGTGCTGGGGAGAAGATAAATTGGTACATTTTTTTCTGGAGGGTAATTTGGTTACTACAGATCCAAGTCCTAAAAATGCTCACACACTAGGTCTCTGTAATTTCACCACCAGGGATCCATTCCACGGCAGTAACCAAAGACGTAAGCAAAAACGTATGTACAAAAGCATTTATCACCAAGTCATTTTCAATAGTGAGAAATTGGAAGCAAGCTAAATATCCCATACGAGGGGGTTAATTAAATAAATCATGAAACATTCATACAATAGCATATATTCTGAATAGAAGTGACACTTTAAAGGATATTAAATGACAGGAGAAAACACTTAAAATACAGTGGTTAAGTGGAAAAACCTAGGACTCAGAATGATACATATCACGTGGTTCCAAGGGGAGAGCAGGGGACAAGCATAGAAAAAGACTTAGAGAAATAGACCAAAAATGTTAACAGTGGCTATAGCTTAATGATGGAATTATAGGAGAGTTTTCTGTTACTCTTGCATATTTTTATTTCCCTATTTTCTAAATGAATACTCATCTGTTTTAAGATTACGAAAAAAAAAAGGTGATCTTGAATAAATGCCTCCTCCCCTCCCCTTCCCTCTACACATAAAGTCTGAAGGCAGCACCTACTAAGATGAGCACAGATCCCCCGGTTTGCTTAGCTGTGAGCTGCACCCCTAAAGGAATATGGCCTAAAGGAATGAAAGAAAGGAGACAGATGTTTAGAGGGAGGGGAGATGGGGAGAATAAAGGAGGTAACTAGGGATGGTCCAGAATGTGGAATGATGCTGAGGCCCACACTGGCCTTGCTGGGGCTTGGATGTTACTCTTGCATCCATTAATTTGATTTTTTAGAGAGATCAGAAGAATCTGGGCACTTTGGGGTCCAGACTCCATTGTAGCCGGATGGTGGCCCTCTCCTTCTCCATCCTCCTGTCCCCTTCCCTTTCATTGGCTTCTTAGGGGAAAGGCAGTGCAGAGACAATTCTAGGACAGTGATGATGATGGAGGAACAACAGGAACCCCAGGGAGGCACTGGGGCTGGCTGCTCATTGTTTGTGACTACTGTCCCCACCCCATTTTTCCCAGAACCACATGGGCTCTCGGGAAACACAAAATTTGGGGTCAAGGTGTTCTCCTGGACTGAAAGGTGGCCATTTTCTCCTTTACCAGCTGTCGTGTACCCCAATGTCCTTGGAGCAGGCAGACCAGGAAGGGACCTCCCTGGTCTCCGCACAGCACAGCATGGGAGGTGTTTCTGCATTTATTCCTCACCGATGATGCTTCTGAACACCTGCTACTGTGTGTTCCGGGTGTGCTGGGTGACCTGGGCTCAAAGCTGAAGAAAATAAAGTCCCCCTTCTAGGAGCTCATTGATTACTAAAAAAAGGCACCAAGAAACAACCGTAATAAATCATCTGCTTCTAAGAAATGGACTCACTACCTGCCAGACATGTGCTGAGAGTTACAATGCTTTTCTTTCTTTTTTCTTTCATATATACAAATACATACACACACACACACACACACACACACACACACAGTTGACCCTTGAACAATGCAGTATCAGGGGCACTGACCCCCACCATGCAGTCAAAAATCCAGGTATAATTTGACTCCCCCAAACTGAACTACTGTTGGCCTGCTGTTGACTGGAAGCCTTACTGATAATTTGGAACAGTCAATTAATGCATATTTTGTATATGTATTATACACTGTATTCTTGTAATAAATTAAGCTACAAAAAATATTGTTAAGAAAATCATAAGGAAGAAAAAGTATATTTACAGTCCTATATTGGAGTTATTGAAAAACATCCACACATAAGTGGACCAGTACAGTTTGAACCTGCGTTGCCCAAGGGCCAACTGTACGTTTAAATTTTTTTTACATATGGTAAAACTCTGCATCTATGTGTGTGTGTGTGTGTGTGTATGTGTGCGCGCGCGCGCGTGCACAGTTCTGAATTTTTGTAAATGCATAGGGTTGAGTAACTGCATTAGATTCAGAACAGTTCCTTCAGCCAAATATTCCCTCATAGTCGTCCCCCACCCACCCCAACCACCCTGTAGCCATTGATGCGTTCTCTGTCCCTATGGCTCACCTTTTCCAGAATGTCACATAAATCATACAAGTATGTATCCTTTTGAGTCTGGCTTGACTTTTGCCAGTTCATTCAAGATTCATCCACATTGTTGCATACATCAGTATTTTGTTCCTTTTTATTGTTGAATAGCATTCCATTGTGCGGAAGTCCCCCCCCCCCACTTTATCTATGCACCAGCTGAAGGACATCTGGGTTGTTTCCAGTTTGGGGTGATTATGAATAAAAATAAAGCTGCTTAAACATTCATGTGCCTGTTTTTGTGTGCACGTGAGTAATTTCTCTTGGGCAAGTAATTTACAATTCTGTCTTTAATCCTCACCTCTAGCCTGCAAAAGCATCACTATCCGCATTTTACAGAATGGGAACATGAGGCGTGGACAGGTTTGTACATTGTGCACAAAGGGCTGGAGGACCTGGACTATGGTTCAGCCAACACAGACCGAGCGCCTCCTAATGGCCAGGCAGTGTCTGCCCTCAAGGATTTCTGCTCTGCACAAGAACCAACCTGTCAACAGGCGACTCCTGTCATGCAACAGGTTCCCAGAAGGCACTATGGAAGCCAAGAGGTGGAGCACCTGACTAAGCTCTGTGCTGGGGTTTGTGCCCAGTTGAGTCACAGAGAAGCAAAAGTTAACCAGGAGGAGGACATTCCAGGCAGAGGGACAGCAGGGATGAAGGCTTGGAGACATAATACTGTTAGTGGCATTTTCCAAAATTAATGGGCTGACTCGTAGAGGATCCATGTGGGAAAAAAATAGGAAATATTTTTGGGCAGGTAGGTGGGGTATGACAACAGAGGACTTTAATTCCAGGTTAAAGGGTTTGGATATTAAAACAATGCTAGCTGACATGTCTAGAGTACTTATTATCTCCCAGATTCTGTGCCTCTCTGGGAGGCTTGAAGATCTGTGAGCTGGAAGGAGGTCTTTGAAGCAAAATGGTGCATGGGTAAAACTCAGGGTAAAGATGATTGACAAGTAAAAATGCCTGGTACCAAACACATGCGGTGTCTAAGGAAACGTTCTCTCCTGGCAGTGCTGTTCTTTGCTTTTCTCTTTGCTTTGCACCCTAGCTCGCTTCATGGATGAAAAGAGAACTTACTGTATGGCTACTGAAATTGTTTACGTGTCTAATTCCCCCACTAGACCAGGAGCCCCTTCAATTTCTGAGTCCTCATCACTGACCACAGTGTCTGCTATATAGCAGGTGATCTCTGAATGTTTACTGAACAAATAAAGTATTTTGTTCATTATTTTGGTTAATAGTTACCACATCAAACTCAGATCACCTATTTCCAAAGAATTAGAATGTAACAAAACAGACCTTGTGGAAGAATATTGTCAACAATAATTCACCTTCTCTTCCCCACCTCCATGGAGGAGTATGCTCCCTGACTTCTGGTTTGGGGCTCTATGAAGTGACTTGCATCAGCCAACTGGATGCTAGCAGATGTGAATCCGGCAGGGGCTTGAAAGTGCTTGCATACTTGGACCTCTGCTATCACCATGAGAACAAATCCTGGTCAGCCTAGGATGATGTGAGACATTTGGGACATACTCTTCCTTTCACGCTCTGTGAAAGGAAGATGTGAGACATTTGGGACATACTCCAGATCTCACCTGCTGCTTTGAGACACACTGTTAAACCCAGCTGAGATTAGCCCAGTAGACCTGCAGAAGAGTCAGCAAAAAGTACATGCTTGTTTTGTAGGTCTCGGAGATTTTGGAATTGTTTGTTATGTAGCAATAACTGACAGATACAACCCTATACTAAAAATGCACCAACTATAATTTAGTTGTCCTTTGTTTAGTAAGGTAAGTCACAGACTGTGGTTTCAGAGTACTTCTGACTCTCCGTTTCCTCGTCTCGAAAATCCATACAGGTGTTACGAGGATTGAGTGAGGTGACCCAAGAATGTGTGTCATTATTATTATTATTATTATTATTATTATTATTATTGAGGTGTTTCTGGACTTTGAGTCCCTGCCTTAAACAGCAGTATCCACTGCATGTGGGGATATGCCAGTGAGCAGAGAGCTCCAGATCACCGAATGTCAAGTGACAGAACACTTAACTGTACAGCAACGTATGTCCTTCCAGAATGACCTACGCTGAACTCCCCCACCTTCTGCCAGAGAGCTAAGGCACCACTGCCTGTTTATTACAGTCAGTTAGTTGATGACGCAGCTGTCCTGGAGGAGGTAGAGTCAGTGTCCTCGTCCTGTGTCCTGCGGCGTGAGCGAGGCTAAGATGTGGTGGGTTTAATGCGCTAACGCTCAGGCTGTGGCGGGCTGCCAGCAGAGCACTTAGCACGGCCTCCCCTCCCCTCCCATCTGTCTTCACTCCAATGGACGCTTAATGCCACTGCATGCTAACAGGCAAAGAGCATAGGATGTGAGAACACCCAAAACACAGGGGCGAGAAGAACAACCAAACAGAACCTGTCTCACGAGACCACTTTGCCTCCCCGGTCCATCCGCCCACAGATCTACCCAGAGTCGCTCATTTTGTCCCACCAAAGGGCAAACTATGAAGATCTCCCCACGCCCCACCTACCCCCACAGAAGGTTAAGGAGAGTTCTTTCCATACTTAATCAAATTCATACACTGTGATGTCTCCACAAACGGCCACCTGCAGGCATGGGCTCTGACAGCCCTCCAGCTTCCAAATCGTCAGGATCTGGTGATAAATTCTGCAAGGACTGGTGCTGTCCTGTCCTCAGAGTGTCAGGAACCTACCGGTGTTTGGCTGGGGATTGGAAACGTTTCTAGAGGCCCAACAGAATCAGAGAAAACAACCCATCCCACGTTACATAATCGGGCCAGGAAAACATGTTTCCTATTAGCGAGGCAGCCAACAATTTCCTAGGACTCAGACAGAGGTCTGGGTTGTCCCTTTGGCTCTGGACCTGTTCAGAATGACAGTATTTTAACCTCTCTGTATCTCCTCATCTGTGGCCACAGACACATGAAGCTGCCCCCTCTGTCCTTAACATGCTGCTTTGTATACTGTACCCTGTCTTCCACTCTGGAGACGATGAATACATATCAAAGCCCGAGAATTATTATGCGTCTCAGAGAGGCTGGGAAGATCAATAAGATGTTTCAACACAAAGAGGAAATGAAAATGAAGAGATATCAAGGTCCTCAGAAGCAGACCGGATCCATACAAAAGTACAACAGAACCAGCTGTACAATCAAAAAGGCAGTCCCCTTAGACTGTGCCACCCGGCTGCACGCTCTGTGAATGCAGATTCCCAGCTCCCCGCCAAGCGATGCCCCAGCCCGCCCGTCGTCTCCCTGGCAGGGCTGCTCACCTCCCTCCCTGTGCTCCCTTAGCACCTACTTCACCGTAATACAGGGGGAAAAGGCTTCTGGGGGCAGAACTGCATCCTGTTCATGGGCTGCGGAGGCAGACAGGCCTGGGTTCAAATTCTGGCTCCCCCACTTGACCTCTGGCAAGCAATTCAACCTCTGTCGGCCTGTTTCTTTATCTGGGATGTAGAGGTAAGAATACCTCTGTCACAGGATGGTCACCAGGGTTAAATGACTATGTATGGACAATACTCCCCAATGCCCGGCGCACGGTCAGTGCCCAGCAGAATTCTGTTGGACGGAGGGTGGGTAAGCAGCAGCACTGACTTCTTCCATGTGGTCTCACAGGCCCCTGACCTTTGAAGGGCCTCCCCGTTTGGTTGATGCTCTGTTGACGGTGCACTGCAATTCCTAATTTTTGAGTATGGGTGCCGTATTTTTGTTTGTCACTGGGTCCCACAAATCATAAAGCTGGTCCTGCTGAGCAGCCCCCCGGAGGCCAGCTGTGGCTCTCCAGGCATCTTTGCCACCCTATAAAGTTGTAAGGCAAAACCCACATGACCCCACATTTGGGTTTGGTACTTCGGGCAAAGATACTACATTTGGAACAAAATCAAAGAGAATATTTTGTACTAAACTCCACACCATTTTATGACAAGCTTCTAGGTATTTGTTTAAAAAAAAAAAAAAGGAGCCTCACCACTGGGGAGAAAGGTCCTTCCCAACTCCCACCATTTCCTTCCTCATGGAGAGAGGGTGGTGATTCTGCCCTCCCTCCGCCCCCTCTTCCCTCTGCCCAGGATAGGCAGAGCCATTATCAATAATCAATTTAGTACACTTGGGAGCAACAAACTGGGCATGCTCAGCTCTGCTCCCCACTTTCTCCTCTTCCTGGGCAGGAGAAGGTAGAGTCTGTCCTAGGCCAGCCAGCTGTGACAAGGGAAGTGGGTCTCCTTCCTGGGCGCGATAGTAGGAAACCCATTTGGCTCTCACACCGCACCACGCCCTACAACTAGCCTTGTTTGGAAACAGCAGTGATATATATGCTGGCTTTCAGTTATTATTCCACTGTCTCCTCAACTTGTTCAGTTCTTGAGTGGGAAGAGGGTTGCTATTTAATGGATATCCTCAACGACCCCAACAACCAGACAAGCCCTGCCAGCCATCTTTGTGACTTAGGACAAGATTTAATTAAAATGTCTCATTAAAAACCTGGGCTGCCTGGGTGGCGCAGACAGTTAAGCGATCAACTTCGGCTCAGGTCACGATCTCGTAGTTTGGGGGTTTGAGCCCTACATCATCAGGCTCTGTGCTGACAGCTCAGAGCCTGGAGCCTGCTTTGGATTCTGTGCCTTACTCTCTCTCTCTGCTTCTCCCCCGCTCATGTGCGCTGCTCTCTCTCTCAAAAATAAATAAATATTAAAAAAAATTTTTTAATGCCTCATTAAAAGCTTAAATTATAGTGAGGAAGTAGATACAGGAGAGAAGCTTATATTCATGGCATCTCCAAACTGAAAGACACCAAGATAATTTACTGCAGACTCCTTGGTTCAAGAAGGAGAAAATCCAAAGAAGTTAAAAGGCTGGTACATTGGTTCTGAAATGATAATGTACATCAGGATCATCTGGAGAGCCTGTTAAAACACAGACTGCTTGGGTCCACCCCTGAGTTTTGGTTTCAGTCGATCTGGGGGTGAGGCCCAAGAAAATGCATTTCTACCAAGTTCCTCTAGTGATGCTAATCCTGCCAGTCCAGGAACCCTACTCTGAGAACCACTGGGCTGGCATCAAATGAGTGAGCCTGTTATAACAGATCAGGGACCAGGATCCAGATGTCCCTCATTCTAACTGAATGCCCTTTCTGATCTGTCCTCTCGTCTCATGGTTGCACCTTCCTCAGCCCTGGCTAGAAGTTCCCTTTGCACATTCCACGGGGGATGAACCAGCGCTCCTTGCCAAAATAACATCTATAATGAGCCTTGAGCTTCCTAGAAAAAATGCTTTAACAATGCTAAGTATTTCTGGCACTAACACATTATAAAAAAACACGAGAAAAGCATTTTTTAAAGAGTGTCTTATGAAGAAAATTTAATGCAGCGAAAGAGGAAAATACAATCGTGCTTAGGACCAAGAACACAAAAAGCTGGCCGATATTTTTCTGATCCTTCTATGGTGTTATCTAGGTTTCTGCTTATTTTGCTAAGAAAACTGCTCATACTCTCCCAGAGCACAGGGAGCAAAGCGTTTTTTCAAGTCCATCTTCAATGAGCTCTCTCTTATTGACCATGCAACCTACACTATTGATCTAGAAATTACATTCCCATCTCAAAATACAGGCAAGCAGGGCCAGAAGACCTGTTTCCAAACTCCACACCTCCATGGCCACCAATAGTCCCACATCCAAGTGACGACCACAGTCCTGCTCAACTGTCCCTTCATGTCAAACCCCTTCCAGGAAAATGCCACTAGTGCAGAAAGCTCAGCCACAGAACTGTGCAGAGATCTCCAATTACAAGGGGTTGGCTGGGCAACCGAATCCTCAGTGAGGTGCTCTGGGATTGCATCTAGACCAGAGCTGTCCAACAGAAATATGGAATTGAAGTTTTCTCAAAAGCAGCCACGTTAAAAAGGTAAGAAGAAACAGGTAAATGTTAATAATATATTTTATTTACTCAATATCTCCAAAGTAGTATTATTTCAACATGTAACCAATATAAAAATATTAATGAGATGGTTTGCTTTTTTTTTTTTTTTCCAGACCAAGTCTTTGAAATGGGCTCATTTTTACACTTACAGCATATTTCAATTTGGACTACCTGCATTTCCAATGCTCTATAGCCATATTGGACAGCACAAGACCAGAGTTTGGCCCAAACGGGCGTTTTGGAGCACATTAGAAACTGTTTGGATAGAAAAGCAGCTCAGCTCAACGCAGAGCATCTGGGAGGAATAGAGAACAGACACATACCATCCCACCTGAGTCCTCCTGGCTCTCTGTGGAATCCCACACTGTGCTACTAAAAGGTTTGCTTGTTGGTAGCAGGCATTCTTAAATTTTTTTTTTATTGTTTATTTACTTTAGAGAGAGAGAGAGAGAGCGAGCATGAGCAGGGAAGGAGAGAGAGAGGGAGACACAGGATCCGAAGCGGGCTCCAGGCTCTGAGCTGTCAAGCACAGAGCTCGACACGGGGCTCATACTCATGAGCTGTGAGATCATAACCTGAGGCAAAGTCAGACACTTAACCGACTGAGCCAGTCAGGCGTCCCTGTAGCAGGCATTCTTTTGGACTAAACTTTTTGTTTTTATTTTTCCAAGAACCTCTAATTTTAATACACCCATCCCCAAATCTACAGAGCTCAGGAATGCAGATATACGCATCGTCATTTTATGAAAAATGGAATATCCCCATCCTCCCACTCCCCTTGAAGCCAGTGAGTAAACTGATTGCACGAATAAGCCTCACCATAAAGGATTCTCACTAAGACGTCGTCACAAAGACCCACAAACACACACATCACTCCATACCCACGTAGACCAAAATGTACACACACGAAATTTATCCTCTACTTATGTTTATAAAACTTACCAGAATGTTGAGTTTCTTTTCCTGCTTGAAATTTTCAATAAATTCCCATATTTTCTTGGAATTAGACAAGGCCACGATGTGCAGAAAGATGTTCTAAACCAGAACACAAACAAAAAGTTGTAAAGCTTTTTTTAAAAAAAAGATAGAAACTAGCATTTTTTAATTCAAAATACATGTACACGGTTTTAAAATAAAATAGTTTGGAATAATACAGAACGGAAAGTAACAGTCTGACTCCTCGAAAGTAAACCATTGCTCACGGTTTCTTATTAATCATCCAGAAATATTTTAAGCATGTATAGTAGTTATATACATATGTTTAAAGCATAATATAGACTATGTATATTAGGGGCACCTGGGTGGCTCAGTCGGTTAAATGTCCAACTTAGGCTCAGGCCATGATCTTGTGCCTTGTGAGTTCAAGCCCTGCATTAGGCTCTGTGCTGACAGATCAGAACCTGGAGCCTGCTTCAGATTCTGTCTCCCTCTCTCTCTGCCCCTTCCCTCCCCCCACTTGCACTCTGTCTCTCTCTCTCTCTCAAAAAATAAACATTAAAAAATTTTTTAAATACATATATTATATATATATCTTAAGCACGATACACATATTATAAATATATGCCCCCTTCCATACAAACAGGATCAGACTAAGCCTTGCTCTGCATCCTTCTTTCTCATTTAAGTTTTGGAGATTTTTTTGTTACATATAAATCTGTCTTATTTCTTTTAATGGCTACATAACATACTTTGGCATGGATGTGTTATAGTTTCCTCCTGCCAATCATTTAGGAGTTTTTTGTCAATGTTTTGCTCTTACGACAATATCCGAGGTACATCATAACTATAAGACGACAACTTCCTTTGTTACTCGGTCCTTGCTTATGATGTTTATCAATTTCCACGTTGTGCTATAGCCATTGCTGGACACAGCTCCCTCCCCCAGTAGACTCAGGACTTCTCGATGGAGGAGACATGTTGAATCACCCCCTTCCCTCGTGGGGGTACACGCAGCCACACACATGAATGATTCATGTATGTGGGCTGCTCAGCCCCTTCTCTGTGCCCAGCACAGGAATCAAGCTTATATTCTGAGTATCCAGTGAATGCAAGGACATGCTGTCCGAGCCCCGGAAGGCATCTGTGACTTATCACCAGCTCAAGGCAGAGACTCCTGCTGCTTCAGAGACCTGACAACTGAACCGACAGGTGAGATACTGAGCAGCAGCCACAATTCCTTTTATAAACCAGGGTTCGGTGCCTTGCCTCAATTTCCCCATTAATTAAGCCATAGAACCCAAGACCATAGTCAGAATTTCTTTCTACCGATCTGAAAACATATCGTTTTCTCACTCTCTGAGACAGTCTCGGAAAATGAGAAGATGGAAACAATCCTACATTTTCATGCCTCAGAAGGTCTATAGTCAGCTTAACTATCATATTCAGCTCAAGTCTGACACAGCTGAATATTCCTCTACTTTCAAAGGCTAGGAAAAGCATGGTCTGTACAGGACTCTGCTCTTTGAAAAAGGCTGTGGGGGTGTCTGGGTGGCTCAATTGGATGAGTGTCCGACTCAATTTTGGATGAGTGTCCGACTCAATTTTGGCTCAGGTCATGATCCCAGGGTTGTGGGATCAAGCCCTGCACTGTGCTCCTGCAGAGCATGGAGTCTTCTTGGGATTCTCTCTCTCTCTCTCTCTCTCTCTCTCTCTCTCTCTCTCTCTCTCTCTCTCTCTCTCTCCTTTGCCCGTCCCCTGCTCTCTCTGTCTAATAAAAAATAAACATAAAAAAGGCTGTGAAGGCACTTGCTCAGCCACAGTGGACACAGGCTGTCTGCTGACTCCTTCCTGGATGGGCTGTGAGCACCCCCACTCCAATGACTACAAACTAAGTCTATAGACGCCCAGTCCTTTCTTTTGAGGTCCTCCCCACAACCACCCTAAAACTCCCTCCTACCCAACAGTGCCAAGTAACATTCGTACAAAATCCAGGTTCAAAAAACAACAAAATTCAAGTGAACGAAAATCAATTCCACTTTGAACATTCCACAACCTCCTTGAGCTTCCTGGAGGCACCTGGGGCATCCCAGCATCGGACGGAGGTAACAGCATGGAAGACAGAATCACTGTCCTAGATAAATCAGCCATGGGGCCCGCTGAAATGAAGCATCATGAAAAGATGGAAGGAAATCATCTGTCTCCCTCTGGGAGAAAATAGAAGGCCAGAAAGCACCCAGAAGGGAAGGCCAGGAGTCTGCTGTGACCAGCAGAAGGAGCTAGGAACAGACACAAGTGCGCAAAAACCACCAATCTGCTGATCTATATGTGTCTCGGCTGGCCCTGGGAGCCACTGGGCACTGCTGTGCTAACTCTTTAAACCTCGGGATACAAGTGTGGTTGTTGAAGTTGAACAAAAGCCAACTGGATCCTTTCTGCTGATGAGTCACCATGTTCCATGGCCTAGGAGTCATGAGACGACATCACAGGAACCCCTCTACCCATGTGAGAGCGTGAGTCTGATGAGCAAATGGGAAACAGTGCACAAATGTGCCCTCAGTAGAAATCACCACATAGGAATGAGGTGCCAGTTAATATTCACGTCGGGTAGGCAGGAAGCTAAACCAATAATTCTCAAAAGGTTGAAATTCCACATTGACCTGGGAGATCTGGAGAGTAGAAACCCCCGTTTTACCTCTTAGTGTCCACATATTGTTGGGGTCGATCCCCACAAGACATAAGGCACATTTACAGCACCTTCTGGCCACATCAGGAATGTGGCAGGAGTTAAAATGTTGCCCCAACACTGCACCTCTGTAATCTTTCTCCTCAAAACCTGTAACTGCAGTCTAATCATGAGAAAAACATCAGACAAATCCTGATTGAGGGACAGTATACAAAATCCCTGACCTGTACTTCTCAAAACCTTCAGGCTCATCACAAACTAGGAGAGTCTGAGAAACCATCCCAGCCAAGAGGAGACTAAGGAGGCACGATGACCAAATGCAATGTGGTCCTGGATGGGATCTGAGAACAGAAACAGGGCAGCAGGCAAGAACGAGGGAAAACTGAATAGCATGTGGACTTCGGTTAATAATAAAGTACCCATATTGGTCCACCGGTTGTAACAAATGTAATAAATGTTAACGAAGGGGAAACTGGATGCGGGGTAAGTGGGAACTCTGTACTAGTTGTACAACTTTCCTGTGCATGTAAAATTATTCTAAAATATTAGACTATTCTAAGATTTTAAAAAAATGTTGCCCAAGGAGATCATGCCAGATCAAAGACAGACAGCAAGATGGTAATGAAGTGCAATGAGAAGCTGAGGAAGGAAGGTCCACTCTGATTTCCTCCCCCAGGCCCATTGGAGACATTGTGCCAGAAACAGCGGGCTGGTGGGCAGGGACTTTGTGTCAGTAAGCATCCGTTCCCTCCAGCAAGAGCACCAAGGCAGGATGTTGACTTCTTTGCTGTCCACGCGTCTGACGGGACCAAGCCAGTGTGTACAGGCCACTGATATGAACACGACCTCGCACCTTCCTGGTGCCCACAGTCACCTGATCCGGCTGGCCTGCGGTGCACACGCTCAAGCCTTCCTGCTCAAGGGACCCCTGCACCCAACATGCAGCCGGGAAACTCCCTCCATACTCTCACTGCTCCACGGGCCTACGCCCCGGTTAAAGAGAAGTGGGTACCTTGGAGCAGAGAACATAAGGTTGGGAGTGGTAACAGCATTAGTACGAAAACTACGGATAACGCAATAGTCTCCTGCTGACTGACAGCTACATGCTCGATGACACCCTGCACTGCCCATGTCATGGCACACACAACATCACATTCGCCTAACAGAAAACTTTCTCTCTTTTTAATGTTTCATTTATTTTTGAGAGAGAGAGAGAGAGAGAGAGAGAGAGAGCACTAGTGAGAGAGGGGAAGAGAGAGAGGGGCGGGGGAACTGAGGATCCAAAGCGGCCTCTGCACTGACAGCAGAGAGCCTGATGTGGGCTCAAACTCACGAACCATGAGATCATGAGCTGAGCCGAAGTCGGAGGCTCAACCGACTGAGCCACCCAGGCGTCCCCAGAAACCTCTTTCAACAGAGGGAGTTGAATGAAGGGACTGGCCCCCAGAGGAGGAAGGTGAGGGCTCAGCTGGGACTGGCCAACAGCCAAGGGATGACGAAGAGCAGGAACCAGCCTAGGCTGGAGGAACACAGGAGGTGGTGTGGCCTGAGCCAGGCTCGCCACCAAAAGGAAGAACCTCAGAGCAGGTCCGGCCGTTGCCAGGGAAGTCGAATGTCCTGCTTCTCCCTTCTTCCCACCCACCGATCTTCCTCAATGGCCAAACCCGGCCAGCAGCTGGCTGATGTGAAGGCGGGAGAAACACGTACTCGGGGGGGTGGGGGGGGGGTGGTCCGCGCATCTACTCCCCACCTGCCCCCTCTGTGCTGCGGAGCTGAGCCGGCAGGCCCGGGGTGGACTCCCACGCTTCCTGCAACTGCTTGTCAACCACATCATCCCTTCCAAGACCGTGAGGCGCTGCGTCAGACTCTGTCCTCTCCCCAGCTCCCAGCACACTGCCCGACATAGGGTTCACACTCAAGCATATGATCAAATATAGAGTAATATCACTCCTACTTTTCAGTTGAGGACACTGGAGTTCAGGGAAGCGAAGAACACTGCCCAAGCTCACAGGGCTAGCGAGCACACAACCAGACTCCGATCCGAGCCCGGCGCCTTCCCACGCCCCACGTTTGTGTGGGGGCTGCATGCGCTAGACCAGATGAAGCTATGGAGCTCTCTCTTTCATAAAGGGGGAGGAGCGGCTGATCCCTGGCAGAGCCTGGGGGGGTACACTGAGTCAGGGACAGGACACCACGCCACGGGGATGAGCGGACAGGCCCTGTCAGCCCCGGCCCCTCAGAGCTCTCTGCACCGGAGGCCACTTGCAAACACAAGAAAAGGAATCTCCACTGTGTGAGCTCCGACCCCACCTTGGGTACGTACACGGGGAGGGCCGGGGGCAGTAAATAACGGGCTGCCTCTCTCCCCAGCCCCGGAAACACGTTTGCTCCCTCTTTCCAGCTCTACGCTCCCAACGGTGGTGGAGGTGGATTTAAGGATGGCTCACTATTACAAACAAAACCATACTGTCACCTTTTTCCGTATCAATCCACTTTGTCAAAAATGTAGCCCAAACCACAGCAGGCTGGAATCCAGGCAATCCCTGGCCCGCCTGTGGCCTATTAGTATTCTTGTTGCGTCCCGCAGCAGCACAACGGAAAGTTATCAGCAGGCAGACAGCCAGCTTTCAATCTCAAGAACTGCAGCCCCAGATCGCGGCGGCACTCACGCATTAGAGAAGATTTAGAGACCCTCACGCTCGCCGCCAGCGCTGAGCCTCTGTGCGGCATCTGACGGCCAGAGACCACAGACGCGTGGTGAGAAGAGAAAGAACGGGGCTTGCTTTGAAAACGTTATTTAAGAAATAATAATAACAGCCTTCAGGAGCAGATGCAAAATACTCCGTTCTAGATTGGGGCATTTTTTTCCTTCTGGCCAAGGTCCAAGCTTGAGGGGGCAGGGGGTGCTGCGTCCCCGCCCAGTCCCTTCCCACGGGCCCACCCGCTGGAGCAGAGGGTTCCCCGGAGAGAGGAGGAGACTTCGGCAGAATGGAAGGGAGGACAGAGGGACATTCTTCAGTGAACGCGAGGGGCCCCTTCCGTCTTCTCCTTTCTGTCTCCAGCTCCTAGCATGCAGTCTGACATAGCATTCACTCTCAAACATATGTTCAAACACAGAATGATATCACCCCCATTTCTCAGAGGAGAAAACTGAGGTTGAGGGAAATGAAGAACACTGCCCAAGCTCTCTTTACAGTGGGTTTTCCCCGGGTTTTCCATCTGGGGGCCAGCTTCACGGGGTCTAACCCGTGTAGGTATGCAAGCCCCACCCTCGGAAGGGCCCCACACTTTCAGGGGGGGTCTGCCTTCACCGTCTTGAAGTGTTTAATACTTTTTACACGGGGGCCCACATTCTCATTTTGCGCTGTGCCCCGCAAATTACGCAGCCAGTCCTGGCTCTGACTGTTTTAGGAAGGGGAGAGCACAAGATGTGGGCCAGCTCTGAAAGCTCTCGTGAGGACGTGGCTCTCGTCAAGAGCTAACTGTTGCCTGTTTATTGGAAAGCCACTGGGTCAGTTCACAGCTTGGTTTGTGGTGCCCGAGTCCCCCTCGATGTGTCTCACTGACCCGGGCTCCTTCCCTGGTGGAAATCCCAAGAGAGTCACAGTATAACATCTCTGCAGCAGGGACTGGCCCCCGCCTGCTGCCTCACGGGCAGCCCAGGGCGTGGGGTCAAACCCAGCCATGGAAAAGCAAGCGCGGCTCCAGCTCCCAGGGGGGTTGGGGGCTGCCTCCAACGCAGAAGCACCAACACAGGCCACTGCCAAGGCCAGGGAGCGCGGGCAGCAGTTCGGCCCCCCGCAGCAGCTGACGAGGTCGGCATGCAAGAAACCCTCAGCGGGAGGGGCAAAGAGCAGCTCACCTGGTTACCGCTCTCCCTGATGATCTCACCTTTGGCACCTCCTTCCTGGTCTCTATCTCGACACACCGGGTGAACTGTGCCACCTGGTGGAATTCAATGAAACCATCTGTGAGTTCTAGCGACAGCTATGGCCGTGGAGACCAGCTTTTCCAAATGAATTAAGACATACAGGCTCGCGGGAAGAATACCTGAAACTGAGACTATTCTGGAAAATCTAGATGGATGGTCCCCACAGTTAGGGCAGCAGGTGTAATAGTGAAGGTGATCCTGGAACCCGACCTCCTGCCTATATGGGCTGACTGATGGGGCACCCAGGAGAAGGTCCTGATTTTTGGAGGGGTCGGAACACATCAAGGATAAGAAGTGTGGGTCTTGGTCACAGATGCATCCCTAGCATCTCCCATAGCACCTGACACACAGGTCTCAACCTGGCTGCACTTTAGACTCACCTGGGGAGTTCTTAAAGCTCCAGATGATGGGTCTAGGCCTAGGTATGTTTTAAAAGCTCCCAAATGAGCCTAATGCTCAACCTGAGTTCAGAAGCACTGGCCTAACATGTAGCAGGGACTCGATTAATATTTACTGAGTGGGTGAATCCATAAATGGCACTTAGACTATTCCAGCAAAGACGATACTGTCATCAATCAAAGTGTAAAGGGGGAATTCCTCGGCTGTGGCAGTTAAAAAATGATCATTACAGAGCCTGGTTTCTTCACTTAAAATAGCCCACTTTATTAAATGGAGTCTGTTTCACGGGAGGCTATCAGCTAACCACGTAACCAGCCTCTCTCCTTCTCCCCAAACACTTCCGAGAGATCTCCCAGTTGCTGAGACACACTTATTCCTCACCCTGACTGGGTAGATAATGAAATACAGCCCAAATGGTATAATATTGCCCGGAAAATGCCTAACTTGATTTTAGAGGGAAAAAAAAAAAACCATCTTTGAGCATCTTGAAAAATGATAAATCCCCAACCTATTCTCCAACTTCTGCTGGAGCACCTGTTTTTCTGGAGAAGAGTCTCCGGATAGACACGGTGGCCTTTTCTAGCCACCACAGTGCCATTGCATGACCCAGGGCAGTTGAATTTGTGCAGGAAATTCTGGTGTTTACCCAGAGGAAGACTTCAGCTGATGGAAAAATTGACAGGGAACCCAGAGAGTCTTTTCACAAAATCAAGGTTAGGGAAGAGAAATAAGAGGTCATCTCCAGCTGCTCTAAGCCTGGAGGCTGGACCCCAGGAAGGACTCTCCAGTTATTCTGGGGGCACTGATTCTTAAGTAGGATCCACAGCCAAACTGCAGTGGACTCCCAGTCTCCTCCCTACATCCCTCCACAGAGCCTCAATGACAACACATGAGGTGGGTCCCAGTTCTACTGGTGATTCAGATGCCCAGGGTTGGGAGCCCCTCACTGCTCTTAATGATGTGTGGCCGTGACCCGAGCTCTCCTGTGAATTAATTAAGAGTTGAGGACAGGCTCCGCCGGTCACGTGCTCTATCCACCTCTAGCTGGAAGCTCAATGCCCATCTCAGAATCAGCAGCTGATTACCACCGGATCACGGTCAACTCCTGGCCATGCTGGCTGGGCCCTTCCTGACCTGCCTGTGACATCGGGCTCTTTCCCCAGTGTGGAGCGGCCACAGGCTGACCTCGAGTGGACACACAGCAGGCTGCTCACCTCGTTTGGCTATTTCAATAGCAGTCGCTCTTCCAATGCCACTGTTCCCTCAAGTGACCCAGAAGGCTATTCCAGGAATTTGGACCTCGAAGCCCTCAGGCACAAAGTCCTTAGCTGCTGGTTCACAGCCACTCCTGGAAGCGGCAAGCCCAGAGAAAGAAGGACTATAAGGAGCCAGGAAAAGAAACCCCTGCAGGGAGAAAGCCTAGTTGTGAGGTGGGCATGATCGCTCTCTCTAGCACATCACAAAGCTCCTTCCTTCCTCGCCTCCCTGTTTCCTTCCCTGGTCTCAGGAACAATGCTGCCCTCTCAGACTTTACATTTCCTCATCACTGGCTTCCTGAACTTTCAAAAATATTTGGAGACTCTAACAATCTGGCAGCCAAATCAGCTTTCTCTGACTGCCTCTGAGACCAGAAGCGGCCCCCTCCAAAAAACAAACAAAAATCCTCTGATAGATGGATTATTTTCCCTTTTTCCAATTTTGAGGGGAAAAGAGGAGGAGTGGAGGAGACCATTAGCACCATGCCTGTTGTGTGGCAGGACAGGTGTCCCGACTTAGCTACAGAAGGACGGGTGAGGTGGGGGAGATTTGCAAGTACAGAATGAAGCTGGAGGAAGGTCGTTATTTGAGCTCATACCGCCTCAGAGAAAGCAAAGGCTCCTTCAGGGCTACAGGGCGTGTGCTGCGTAACTCTAGGGGGCACCGTCCAGATCACAGTGATGGGAGATTTGTATCTGCGTTAGAGCAACTTCTTTGCAGATGGCAGCAAAGCGCGCCAAGGAGGTGCTTTTCCTCATTTGCACGAAGGGATCACCCCGCATAAAAGTAACCCTGAGTTCCCTTAACTGTTTCTCTGCCTTTTGAGACACCTCTTCTACCTTTGCTTTCCTAGGGTTTGCCGGAGGGGGATTAGCAGGAGGAGGCCCTGAGGGCAGAGCCCTCCCCCCACACAGGCAGGCTGGGGTCTCAGAGCTTGCAACTCTCACCCAAAGAGCCCAGTGGTTTCTCCTGCTCTGCAGCAGAGAACGGGACTCTTTCCCCTGAAGATTCTATGCAAAGCCCTGTGCCCTCCCCCACACGGTGTTTCCACACAGACTGCCAACAGCTGGTCTCCCTGGTATAGCACAATTGCCAACTACAAGCCAGGACACTGGAGAGGAGGCCAAAGAATGTTTATCAGCCTGGGTTAGGTTTGGAAGTCCTTGCCACAGGGGCAGTCATGGCCCCTTGTCTCACAGCCAAAAGACCAGGAAGGATGTTCCCGTTCCCACCATCTGTAACTCACTTGAATGTCCAGGGCAGCTCAGAGAACACCCTTCCCACTGCTTCTGCTGCTAGCGGCACAGTGGGGTGAGCAAGACTCCTGACTCTTCCAAAGCTTCCTGCGAGGCTGACTTGAAGCTAAAAAGAATTATCAATAATAAGGGCTTTGGATCAAACAACCTGGGTGTCAATCACAGCTCTCCTTCTTAATAGCTGTGCGATCTCATGTGTTGACTTAACCTTTCTGGGCTCCTGTCTCCTCTTCTGCAGAAAGGGGATTATAAAAGCTAACTATTGGGCAGCCTGGATGAGATAATGTATGTAAGGCATTTTCTTACCACACTTGGAATAAATTAAGAGTTCAATACACAGCAGTTGCTATGTTACTATTATTCAGAATGACATCAATACTCTCCATGTTCAAAACTGAGTTCCTCATTTGCCCCCACCCCCATCCCAGCCCTCCAAATCATTAGGGACTTTGAAAGCATTTTAAACTATAACCAAAGATAAAGCTGTAAGATTTGTTTTCTCTGATAAATGTTGGCGGGCAGGCGGGGGGTGGTGGGGGGTAGGGTCACTATGAAAGGATTTTCTTGCAGAAGCAAATGATTCCTCAAGAAGGGGCTAAGGGCCTTCTTCTAGGTTAAAGGGTCCTAGCCAGTAGAAAGTACTGGTGGGGAGCGAGTGAGACTTTCCCAAACCACAAGAGAGCAAGAAGTGCAGGCCACAGAGAACAAACAGGGAAACCAGGAACCGCCCCAAAGATCCCCTCCTCCAGGGGCAGGAAGCTGAGGCTTTCCTCTGTGACACCTAGAGGAGACCTTAGCCTCCGGAAGATTATGTTGATCCTATTAAACACTAAGGCTTGCTGACGACAGCTCCTGTGGATTAAATCTCTTCCTCAAACTCCAGGCTGTGAGCCCTTCCAAGAGGGCGGGGCCAGGCTGGCCTGCTGGGCCCGTCACACTCTCCTTCTGTCCTTTGCCTTGGCTCTTTGACTTCATCTCGGGATCCTGTTCTTAGCCAATCTGTTGTGAACAATGAAGATTTGGCTGGGTTTTGTTTTTTTTTTTTTTTTGTATCCCCCTGCCCTCTTTTGGGGAAGTATTTTTTTGTTCACAAACTCTTGATATCAGTCCCTATTTTTCAGTGTGAAGAGAAATAAATGACTTGCCTAAGGTCACAAATGGTAGGTGATAAAGCCAAAGGAGGGTTTCCATTCTTTCAACACCCCAACCTGGGCACCTTCTACTGAACCAGTGATGCTCAAAGGGTGCTCCCCAGACAGGTGGCATCAGCATCACCTGAGAACCTGTTAGAAATGCGTTGTCTACTGAGTCCACGGTTCAAAATGGGGCCCAGCCATCTAGGGTCACATGCCCTCCGTGTGATTCTGATTCAAGCTGAGCAACCACTGTGCTTGTGTTTCCGGAACCTCTGAAGATAGGAATCACCAGGGGGCAAGCTCCCAGGCATCAGTTTCCCCCAATTTACCCAATAGGGAATTTGCATATGCAAATTGTAGCCCTCATCTATACCTGTCAGGGGCTTAGGGGTCAGGGTTTGTTTTCTTTTTAATTGTCCCAGGTAATTGTCAGGTTCAGGCAAGTTTAGGGAACAGTGACTTGATGCTGTTGCATAGGTGAGCAATATAGGGAACTTCGTAAAAATCATGGTGTGCCAAGAAAAAGCATTACAATCCCAAACTACAGACCCTCATATGGGGATGAAAATATTAGGAACTGTCTTTCCCTCCCCCGTACACCCCCACCCCCATGTAAGAGTTCAGGGAGAGACTTTCAGAAGGCTGCTTTCCCAGGGCGAGAAGCTAACCCAAGCTCTCCAGGCTGCTGTGTAACATGGAAAGACCCAGCGAATAGTGGCCACTGCCACTATTTGAAAGAGAGAGGTTGCCACTGTATTTGCCAAAATCCAGTGGAGCTGGGCTGACAGCTCGGCTTCCCACCACTCTCTGCAGCCCTGGCTCCTGAGAAAAACATGCACTTTTCCCAAAAGGATGGGGTGTGGGGGAGAAGAGAAGTCAGCAGCACCATGCTGCCTCCCCTTGGAACACGGAAATTTGCGGGCCTACCTTAGGAACTCATAAAAACCCTAGTGCAGGGAGAAGAGGAGGTCCCTTAGATAACTGGGCGGCATGAGAATCACCTGGAGGATATTTATAAAATGTCAGTCTAGGCCCCAGTGCAGGCCAACCGAACTGGAATCTCTAGGGGCAGGGCCTGACGCTGGTATTTTAGATTTTTGCCCTATTATTCGGCCAGGATTGAGAACCACCGCGTTTCTCTAATTCTAAGATAAAAACCACCTCTCTGTCCCCCGGAACGGGCCGCCTCTTAAAACCACAAGGTGGAGGGGCGCCTGGGTGGCGCAGTCGGTTAGGCGTCCGACTTCAGCCAGGTCACGATCTCGCGGTCCGTGAGTTCGAGCCCCGCGTCAGGCTCTGGGCTGATGGCTCGGAGCCTGGAGCCTGTTTCTGATTCTGTGTCTCCCTCTCTCTCTGCCCCTCCCCCGTTCATGCTCTGTCTCTCTCTGTCCCAAAAATAAATAAAAAATGTTGAAAAAAAAAATTAAAAAAAAAAAAAAAAAAAAAAAAAAAAAAAAAAAAAAACCACAAGGTGGAGAGCCGGCTAGGGTACAGCGAGGGTGACCACCAGGCCAGTGAAACCGTCGAACGCCGGTCACAAAACTCACACTGGGTGCACAGCGGACACCCGCCCCGAAACCGGCGTTCGGAAAGTTCCAGCAGGAGCGAGAGGTCACAGTCCACAAGCTGCGTTTTATCGGTGAGCAAAAACACACGACTCGGGAAAGTTCTAAGCCGGAGTCCTCACCAGCGATTTAGGGCGCGCCCCGCCCGAGGCCGAAAGCAGCCCCGCGTGGCTACCCGAGCACGCCCTGCAGGGCGCCAAGGTGACGCCCAGGGGACTCCGGGGCGCGCGGGCCGCCTGACGTCAGTGGATCCGGGCCCCGGCGCGGCAGAGCCCCGCCCCTCGGGGCTGGACCCCGCCCGCCGGGCGGCATGCCTCCGGGGGGGCCCCTGTCACTCCGTCGGCCCAGGGGGGTCGCGGGCGCGTCCGCGCTCGCCCGCGCCGAGGCGGGCCACGTGACTGCCAGCGGCCCCGCCCACCCGGCCGCCCGGGCCGTCTTACTTGGTGTATTCGCGCAGCCCTGTGGCAAGCGTCGCGGCGCCGCGGTGGACGGAAGTGGTAGGGCCCGCGCTCCCGGTGTCCCCGCCCTCCGGAGCCGCCGGCGGTTACGTCATTCCAGTTATGTAAAAGCCGCGGGCTCTTCTCCACAGGGAACGCGGCGGGGTCTTCTGGTCCGCCCTGCCTCTCTGTACGGCTTTGTGCGGAGCGCCCACTCAGCCCCAGCCTCAGAGGGCAGGGAGCGGGGGGGGGGGGGGGGGGGGGGGGGGGGGGCCTGCTGCGGGCGGCACTCAGGGTCTCAGGGTCACACGGTCAACTCGGGGTTGAAACCAGGCGTCACTTGGGGCGTCATCTGGGGAACACCTGTCTGCTGGGTATGCCTGGGATGCAAAGATGGCTGGTAGAATTTGCTTACCCAGAAAATCATGTGGAATAAAAAGATAAGGTGTAATGATATTAACAAGATTTCTCCATCCGATGAGTTTTATCACAGCATTTTCCAAGTTCCTACGTATCTTGTTTCATGAAATGCCCCGCGTAATTTAGCCAAGATAGAACCCCCTTCCCCAGCAGGTGCAAGGAGTCAGATTGGTAACATGAACACAGTGACAGCTGGCAAGAGGCAGGGCTGTGTCTCCCACCGGAGAGGTCAGTCTCTTCGAAGTCTGAACTTTTGCAACCAGTTCAGCAACTTCATGCAATGCCAAGGAGGTCCCCTTGATCTCCTCCAAATCTCCATCAGCCTCCCCCCGGACCCCCCAAAACCCCAGAAAACATACAGTGTAAGTTAAAGCATGGTTGCTGTGCCAATCTAGATCCCAGTGAAGTCATCCAGCCTCCTCCTGGGCCCTGTTGTGTAGGAATCAGACATCCCAGTCTATATCTGACCTCCATCCCTAATTGAGGGGTGGGTCACTCAGTTAAATTCTGTACTGGGTTACCCAATTCGCCCAGAGACTGAGCCACTCTTACATAAGATGTACAGACCAGCTGGTTTAATGGCCTCATTACCTAGGATGTAAGGTATAGGATCACTGCCCTCCACCCCCAGCAAGTGGATGTGGTTTTACTTCAGAATAACTTTGGAAATAAGTTTCTCCAGAACAGTTTGTTCGTCTGAACAGGACTGTGAAGTTCCACTGCATTGCTCTTATTCCTGACAGAGTGATGAAAGGGAGTTTAAGCAAGTGGCATTCTGGAAAACCACCCAGCCTGGTGTGACTTTCAATACCGGTCTGGTTTGGCTGGGAGAATATTTTAGAGTCCCAGAGTTACGCAACTGTGCTTTGTATACTCTGCTTTGTGGCAGTGATAGAAAAGGTGTCTGTCTGCCCTGAATCCCTCTACCACCTCAGGAAATAGGCTTTTGGCTCACAGAGGGGGTGAGAAGTTGTTTTGAACCACAAAGTCTATCGAGGGCCTCAGCAGCACCTTGAAGTAAAAGGATGGGCGAAAACCCAGCTGTTACCCTGGCGTGTGGTCCTGGGCGTGCTGCGTGACCACTCAGTCTTGGTTCTCTGATTTGTAGAATGGGAATGAATATGCTCACCTCGTGAGATGGCAGTGATGATCAGACACTTTTGTAAAGAGACTAGCGAAATGCCTGGTTTCATCCGAAGGGATCAAAAAATGTTCACTTCCCTCAACTTTTCTTTGCATTCCTTTCTCCCTTTACATTATAGCCATGCCGTGTACATTCAGTCGGTGGTCCATGAGTGCACGAAGCATATAATGTTTATCCTTAAATCAACACCTATCCACAGGGTAGCTAGTGTGTGCATTACACTCACTTCTTAGGAGGTTTTTAAGAAAAGATAAGCCCCATTTTAGAAGGGCCTTCCACTCTCCCCTGGATGACAGGGAATATGTACACAAAAAGACAAAGGACAGGGAAAGATTAATGGGAAAAGGATCCCGTTTAAGTAGGAGTTAGCTGAGCTGGATTTTAGTCCTATTTCTGACTCCCAAGGTTACCTGGGTAACAATGATAAAATTTATTGGGGGCTTAATATGTGCCAAGCATTGTGGATTATCTCACTTAATCCTTACAATGACCTAGTAAAGTTTCTCTTGATATTATCCCCATTTTGCAGATGAGCAGACTGAGACTTAAAGGGGTAAGTCACTTAGCTGAAGTCATAGCATCCATCCTGGATCCATACTATATGGTGGCAAGTCACTTAACCTCTCTAGGCCTCTGTTTTCTCATCCAAATGAAAGGGGGAATCAGATGACATGTGAGACCCCTTCTAGCTCTCACTTTCTTTAATAAGAGAAATACATAAAAAATTTAAATAAGGTAGGCCCAACGTGCTTTTAAGAGTGACATGAAGTGGGGATAGCTGCTTAATTTCATGTGGGTAGAAAGACCCTAAAATATTTCTTATGTGTCCTTGCTCTCAATTTGCCACCCAATAAGCCAAACAAAGAAATCCTCCTCCAGTTAGAGTCCCGAAGCTAATTTTGACCAAATTGGAAGGAGAAGCAGAAGGTGTGGCCTAAGAAATCCATGGCTTCCCACACAACAGATATACGTGATGGGAAGTCTACACACACACACACACACACACAGGTGCTCACATCATCTTCCACCGAAGCTCAGTACCAGTTTCTCCAGCCCAGTTGTCATGGCAACACCAGCTGCCAATGAGATCATGGAAGACAAGGTTATAATGGCAGTGGTGCCTTAATATTTTACCTGGCAATCTCACTTAGATAATAAGATGAATAACCATAAATCATAAATCCATAGGAAGCCCAGGCACTGCTCTTTGTATGTGTTTAATGTGCACTTGCTGGTGGGGAAGAGAAATGAAGGCAAAGGGAAAGGAATGGAAAGGAAGGGAGGGTGAGGCAGGGGGTGGGGAAGAAGATCTCTGATGCTGATCCCCGTTACTCTGCAGTGTAGGTAGGTCATGCATGGGTCCTGAACCTGTTTGTGCATGGATTAAAGGACTGGTCTCTTCTGCAATGACAGCAAGGGGTTAGGGGCTCCAAGCCCTAATCACAGAAGTCTGATTACAAGAAACCCAAGGCAACTATTTTCTGGGGTTCACACTAATGGAGGAGAGAAGCAGCCCAGGCAAGATGTACGTGGCAGACGATGACCCTGCCCTGCAGCAGCTCACACAGTCACCCAGCAGGAGGCTGGACCCTGTTTAGAAGTACCTTGCTGGTTGCCTCCCCAGTCCCTTGATGCCCACTGGCTTTTACAGACTGGTCCACTCCAGGGCTGTCTGCTGTCCATCTGAACCAACTTCCTAAAGAGCAAATCCATTTGATTTAAGGGTTTCCTTCCTTTCACAGGAAACTGATCACAGTGGGGATCTCTAGTAAGAGCTTCAGCACTGGGGAGCAGGGGTAGGAGAGAGACTCAGTTTACACTGAGTACCCTTGGAGAGTGTGAATTTTGTATTAGGGGCATGAATCACCCAGTCAAATAAAGGACATGCCAAGGTCCACTTGTTTCCCTTGTCCACCTACCAGGGACTAGACGTGGTGGCAAGAAGGGCCAAGGGCAGGGCAGTCTCCATGTAATGAAGCTGATGAAGGAAATGATTTCCCACCAGTGGACTTGTGTTGATCTGAAACTCTCATGCAGTCTGTTTCTAGGGCTTTAGTTGTATGACAAACAGGTTCCATTCCCAGTGCAAAGGCAGTCTGGGGCTCAGGGGTGGGAGTGGAATAAGAGCCTGGAGGATGTCAGAGAGGTTGTTGTAGCTGGCCCTCACCTACTGGCCTGTACCCCCTGGTTCCTCCCACTGGCTCAGGAGAAGGGCCACCAGTAGGGCAGGGAGAGGCCACAGACACCGAGTGCCCGGAACTGGGATCGAAAGTCAGAAGACTCACATTGAGCCCTGATACCTCTTCGGAGGAGACACTTGACCTCCCTGAGCCTCAGTTTCCCCTCTACGCAGCAGTGTAAGTGTCCAGTCCTTACGGCACAGTAGTGAGGATGAAATAAAAACATTTCTTCTTGTGGCTGCCTGGGTGGCTCAGTGGGTTAAGCGTCTGACTTTTGATTTTGGCTCAGGTCAGGATCTCAGAGTCATGAGATTGAGCCCTGCATCAGGCTCTGTGCTGATAGTGTGGAGCCTGCTTGGAATTCTTTCTCTTTCCCCGCCCCCCCCCCCCCCCCGTGCTTTCTCTCTCAAAATAAACTTAAAAAAAAAAAACAAAAAACCTTTCCTCTTATTTAACAAATATTCATACTCTATTTGCTATGTGCCAAGCTCTGTTCTAAGTTCATTTCTTTTTTTAAGTTTTTTTTTTTAATGTTTATTTATTTTTGAGACAGAGAGAGACAGAGCATGAATGGGGGAGGGGCAGAGAGAGAGGGAGACACAGAATCTGAAACAGGCTCTAGGCTCCAAGCTGTCAGCACAGAGCCTGACGCGGGGCTCGAACTCACGGACCGTGAGATCGTGACCTGAGCTGAAGTCGGACGCTTAACCGACTGAGCCACCCAGGTGCCCCTGTTCTAAGTTCATTTCATATGAGACTGAAGGAGGCTCTGTGCTGACAGCTGGGGAGCCCGTTTAGGATTCTCTCTCTCCCTCGATCTCTGACCCTCCCTTGCTTGTGCACACTGTTTGTCTCTCAAAAAAAAAAAAAAATTGTATTAATGAGACTGAAGCATAGAGAATTTCAGTAGTGTGTCCAAGATCACACCAGAATCTAGAACGTAGCACAACCAGGATTCCAACCGGACAGTCTGGGTCCAGACTCCACACACGTAACCCTTTTTCTGTAAGGATGGGACACCTCTCCTAGTGGCTTCTCCTCAGTTTCTTCTTTTAGTCACTTCTGGGGGGCTGGAAACTTCTGCTACTATCTCCTGACCTTTTTGTGGTCGGTTGATTGGCTCCTGTGTTCGAATGGGTGGCTTCTAGTTCCCCGCCCTCCATTTCACACTCCAACCCCACCGCAGACTCCCCACCAAGTCAGAGGGGCTGGGCGACTGAAGGTGGGGCATTCTGGGGAGTGAGGCACTGAGACCTGCAATCAGCTAAGAGTGAGGTTGGGTTTTGAGCCTGTGAGCACGTGTGCCCTTATATACACATGGAATGACCCTGCCCTCGTCAGTGAGTTCTGGGCCATTCGGTCATCCTAGGGAGGCTTGGAAGGACTGAATACACTAGTTCACTTTTTTTTTTTTTTTTGGTGGGAAAACGGACTTAAAATTTACCATCCTAATCACTTTTAAGGGCACAGTTCAGTGGTATTAAGCACGTTCACATTCTGCCATCTACCGCCATCCATTGCCAGAACTTTTTCATCTTCTAAAACTGAAACTCTGTCCCCATGAAACATGAACTCTCCTCCCTGCCCCCAGCCCCTGGCACCCATCACTATCCTTTCTGTTCTCTGTGACTTTGACTATTCTAGGTTCCTCCTATTAGTAGAAATCATACAGTATGTGTCCTTTTATGACTGATTTATCGTACTTAGCATGATGTCTTCAAGCCTTATCTATGTTGTAGCATGTATGAGAATTTTCTTCCTCCGTTTTTAAACTTTTTTTAACTTAAAAAAATGTTTATTTATTTTGAGAGAGAGAGAGAGAGCCCAGGAGGGGCAGAGAGAGAGAGAGAGAGAGAGAGAGAGAGAGAGAGAGAGAGAATCCCAGGCAGGCTCCATACTGAGTGTGGAGCCTGACGAGGGGCTGAGTCTCATAACCATGAGATCATGACCTGAGCCAAGATCAAGAGTCGGACGCTTAACTGACTGAGCCACCCCAGGTGCCCCAAATTTTCTTCCTTCTTAAGGCTGAATCGTATTCCATAAGAAATTCACCACACTTTGCTTATCCACTCATCTGCTGAGGGACACTTGGCTTGCTTGCATCTCTTAACTATCGTGAAGAATGCTGCTGCACACTGGTGTATACAGTATATTGGTCTTTTTAAGACCCGGCTTTCGGTTCTTCTGGGTGTACAGCCAGAAGTGGAATTGTTGGATCACGTGACAATTCCATTTTTTATTTTCTTTGAGGAAACTTCAGACAGAGTTCCGTAACGACGGCACCATTTTACATTCCCACCACCGAGGCACAAGGGTTCCGATTTCTCCACATCCTCACCCACGCTTGTTATTTTCTGGTTTCTGTTGTTATGGTTTTGGGTGGCCGTCTGAATGGGTGTGAGATACAATCTCCTTGTGTTGCGTTGTTACTTTTTGTTCTGAGTCTTAAAATCCTTTTTATAGTTTCGGTGATATCTGGGTGCTGCCTCCATCTTGCATTCATGCCTTAGGATAGTTAATTACACACACACACACACACACACACACACACACTTACACACATGCAGTATTGAAGGGATGGTTTGCTGCTGACAGATGAGGTCCTGTGGATGTGCATAATTTAGAACCAGCTCAACTTCTTTTCTGTCACCAGTTTTTTTTTTAAAAAAAAATTAATGTTTATTTATATTTGAGAGAGTGAGATTGAAACAGAGCATGAACAGGAAAGCAACAGAGAGAGAGGGAGACACAATCCGAAGCACCAGCGCAGAGCCCGACATGGGGCTCGAACCCATGAACTGTGAGATCATGACCTGAGCCTAAGTCAGACGCTTAACTGACTGAGCCACCCAGGCGTCCCTCATCCATTTTAATATATTTTTTAATGTTTTTATTTATTTTTGAGAAAGAGAGAGCACAAGCAGGGGAGGGGCAGAGGGAGAGGGAGACACAGAATCAGAAGCAGGCTCCAGGCTCTGAGCTGTCAGCACAGAGCCCCATGCGGGGCTCGAACTCACAAACTGAGAAATCATGACCTGAGCTGGGGTTGGCCGTTAACTGACTGAACCACCCAGGTGCCCCTCCCCTCAGCAGTTTTAACCCATTTTTGGGGACCATTGAGTTTCCCTCAGGTGAGTCACATGGCCTGTATCCAAAAGGCTCAGCAACTAATTTCTTTGGAAGTTTTGGTTCAGTTGGGCTCATTTCACCCGGTACACGAGGGGGAAAATGACAACTGCTCTCCCCAGCTGAGCTCTCAGTTGCTCATTTGGCAAAATAAAATATCACATTACTGGTTTTTCCATTTTGATTCACAGAAATGAATATCAGTAACAGAGAATGTGCCTATTTAAGTGAGTCTTATGCTTATTGGTCATTTTTGAAGGCAGATCTCTTTGCATTGATAAGGGAAAGAAGTTCATGATGTAGCAAGTGGAAAAAAGCAGGCTGCAGAATAATATGAATAATTTGAAATAATTTATGCTTGAATATACATAGACATGTTCTGAAAGGATACTAAAAAATTAGCACCGGCTACCTTTTGGAGGATCGGGCCTGGGTGTTGGGGTAAGGTGTGAAATCCTTCACATTTTACTTTATACCCTCTGACACTAGAATTTTCAGCCATAAGCATGTATCACATTTTAGGAAAATAAAAGGGCTTTATACTATTGGTTTTTCTCCTGCCTCCAGCTGTGGACAAACAGCTCTGTCCTCGGTCAGGTTCTCTGGAGGCAGAGCCTGGGGGTGGAGCTTCATGGAAAGGGACGTGTTGAGGGAGTGGTCTTGGGAAAACGAAATTGCAAGTAAGGAAAGAGGAAGAAGATGGGAAAGGATGTGGCTTCTGATGAAGCCTGGCCTGAATCCGCGGAAAGCTCTGGACTGTGAATGACACTACAGAGCTTGACCTGCCCTGAACCAAGGGAGCTGGACTTTTACTCCCTCTTTCCCGACTCAGTCCTTAGCTATGAGTAACTGCATATGTTGGCGGGTGGGGACGGGGGTAAGTCTGGGTGCATCCTGGCAAGCTGGCTGTACTAACCCAGAGTGGGTTTCCGGGAAAGGCTGCAGATGTGAGCCATCAGCCACAGCACCTGCTGCAACTGGGGTGCCCCCGTGGGGCTGGCACAGGGAGTCCCAGCGGGATCTGGGCCACACCTGCTTCCGCCAGTGAACTGGGAACTGAACAGACACTGGCTTCTTTATAAACAAACTTATAAGCTGTAAATCAATTTGTGAACGCCTTTTTTGGGGGGGGCGGCTATGAAAAAGTACAGGCTACAGGACATTTTAAAGCTGAAATATTCAAATAAAGAAATAAAGAGTAAAAAAAAAAAAATGGAAGAATCCAGTGAGACTGCAAGATTTTTGTAATTGTGGGGAAAATCATCAGACGATTGGAAGGGCTCAGAGCTCCTGACCAGGGCCAGAGCTGTCCAGGAAGTGAGTGTTCTAACCTGGGTGTTGATGGTGGGGAGCAGCTTTTTTTTTTTTTTTTTTTAATATTTATTTATTTTTGAGAGAGAGAGAGAGAGACAGAGACAGAGACAGAGTGTGAGCAGGGGAGGGGCAGAGAGAGAGAGAGAGACATATACTCCAAAGCAGGCTCTAGGCTCTGAGCTGTCAGCACAGAGCCCGACGTGGGGCTCGAACTCACGAACTGCAAGATCATGACCCGAGCTGGAGTCAAATGTTTAACCGACTGAGCCACCAAGGCGCCACCCTACCCCCCCTTTTTTTTTTCTTCACAGACAATGTATATCTCATGATTGATTGATCTGCCTTCTGCTTTGGTTGTTGAGAAAATTCAAATCTAGATTTGAATCCAGGACTAAGTAATCTGGGGAAGATAGGCAAATAAAGGCAGAGATTGATCTTGGAGGGTGATTGGAAGACCCCAAATTTCATCAGCTGCCTTGACATATTTAGCCTCCCAGAGGCCTAACCATGAGTTCCCCTGCTCTTACCAGATATGCCCCCCACGAGGCAGGAAAGTCTCCCACCTGCTCGTTCCCCCGGACGACTGGCTGCACCCCACCCGCTCCTCAGCGTAACGAGTTTCACCTCCCTGCCAGCTCCAGATGTCATTCAAACAAGCCCATCGCATCCTCCTGCCAGAACCAGAGCTTGCCCCCCACCCCACCTTATTTCTACAGAGCAGATCCCTGGTTGCTCAGTCTGTTTCTCCGTGCAGCCTCCACGGGGCCCTGCATAGCATGCTGCCTCCTCCCTGCCGGGCTGTGGATGTATGTGACCAGTGAAGCACCGTCATTGTCATCTGTCCAGCAACCAACTGTTGTGTGCTCAGCCATCTCCCAGCATTTAGGGCAAGGGACCCCTCTCTCACCAATGGGGTGAATAGGAGGCAGTCATAACAGAGAGACATTCTCAGTCACGAGATTTCGGTGCCCTTATTAGAACTTGCCATATTTGCAAACCCTTACTACCTCACCTGGGGTGGGACCAGCATAAAGTGTGAGTTGTCTTTTCTTTGCCTTTGAAACTTGACCTCCATACAATGCAGTAAGAAAGTTTAAAAGCTAACTGATCTAACAAAGAGAGTGTTCTAGAGAAAACAACAGAAGATGCATTTGAGAAACACCCACCTGCTATTTCACTTCTGCGGGCGATAGCAAGAGGCTGTCTCCTAAGATGCCAAGATAAGTTGGCAGCTATCGTACCAGGCTGACCTAAAAAGTGAACTATTGAAATTCGACCTCTGTAAACGAGAGATTTGCTTTCTTCTTAGTTCCATACTCATGAAAAGGGAAATTGCCACCAGAATCAATAAGGATTTTTATGAGTTCATTGTTCTAGAATCCACCATGAACTCATTTGTCCACCTGAGGATTATGAGGCAAAATTTGCCTTGAACAGGCCCCTGACGGTCGTTGGCTCCTGTGTATGGTCTGTACCCATGGTAATCGCACTGGAGGAAAGAACAAGAGAAGCGTCCCAAGGCCTGGAGGATGATCTCCCCCAGGGTATTCAGGGAAGGCACTGAGGAACAATTGTTCCAAGTTTATGTCATCAGCAATGAAAAACGCCCACAAGGAAATGAAGCACAAGATTCATTTACACAAAAGTGCAAGTTTTTGACCGCTTTGCCTCTTCTCGCGCTAAGACAGAGAAGCATCAGAGTGCCCTCATGCTCGCAACTACGATGGAACAGTTCTGGGTCAGTCTGTGACTCCTGCATGGGCTGAGTGCTCAGGTCTGGTCCCCTGACCCACAGAATCAGAATTTCTGGGGGCCATGCTTCTGCATTTTAAACAAACCCTTGGGTGGTTCTGATGGTTCACTGAGGTCTGTGAGCCACGGGTGTGGTTGGCTCCCGTGAAATGGTCCCATTTTTTTTTTTTTTTAGCACTCTCAAGTTCAGATGTTATCATGTTAATTTCCGCAGAAAACCATTCCTGCAAAGAAGGGATGGCTGACTTCTGGGTCACTCTTGGCGAGGTGCTTTCATTGTGCCGGTGTTTGCAGTCCGCTTAGCATCAGTGCGGGGTGCACCCCGAGGCCCTGGGTAATAACTCTGAACTTCGCACGCTCGTCTTCCACCAAAAAGCCCAGATGAGGGAAATGATCCTAACCGGGAATCACATAAAGGACATGCAGCTGATCACTTCCTAGACCCTCTGAAAGTTCTCTCTGGGTTAAGCCAGACCTTGAGAGAACCGTAGTCATGGACAATTTGCCTTGGCCCAGAACCTTTCTGAAAGGTGCCTCGTCATAACCACTTCACCATCCGTTGAAGGAGGCCCTAGTAAATTATCATTCAAAGGCTGCTAGTGTCTTTGTATAGTATGCTGAAGATGTCACCCACTGAATCACGCCGTGTTCCCGCTACGAATGGACGCATGTAATATGGTCTTTTAGACTCAACCCATGTTTCTCCTGAGGGGGCGTATTTTTTTTTTTTTTAATTTTTTTTCAACGTTTTTTATTTATTTTTGGGACAGAGAGAGACAGAGCATGAATGGGGGAGGGGCAGAGAGAGAGGGAGACACAGAATCGGAAACAGGCTCCAGGCTCCGAGCCATCAGCCCAGAGCCTGACGCGGGGCTCGAACTCACAGACCGCGAGATCATGACCTGGCTGAAGTCGGACGCTTAACCGACTGTGCCACCCAGGCGCCCCAAGGGGGGGCGTATTTTTTGACTCCACAGAAAATGGGCAGTTTGTAGCTGATTTTCCTTTCCTCTTTGGTGGCAAGGAAACTCAAAGCCAAAAATGTAGTCCAGGTTTTAGTAATTATCAAGGGCCTACGACCGATACTCTCCCTTTGCAAAGGGGGGTAGGGCACATATGAAAGCCGTCACATTTCTTCACCACTCCCTCTAGGGTGAGACTCTAGTGTGTTGGTGTAGGGGGAAAAAGACGTTGAAAACTGCTTTCTAACCATCTTAGTTTTTCCTGTAGTTCTATTTTTTTAATGTTTATTTTTGAGAGAGAGAGAGAGAGAGAGAAAGCAAGCGGGGGCTGGGGAAAGGGGCAGAGAGAGAAGGGGACAGAGAATCTGAAGTGGGCTCTGTTCTGACAGCAGAGACCCTGATGCAGGGCTCAAACTCATGAACTGTGAAATTATGACCCAAGCTGAAGTTGGAAGCTTAACTGGCTGAGCCATCCAGGCAACTCTCCTATCGTTTGATTTTTGACTATATATTTTTTCTTTAATTTTATTGTCTCAAATAACAGCATTTAAAAATTTTTTTCATGTTTATTTTTGAGAGAGATGAGATAGAGTGCAAGTGGGGGAGGGGCGAGAGAAAGAGGGAGACACAGAATCTGAAACAGGCTCCAGGCTCTGAGCTGTCAGCACAGAGCCCGACGTGGGGCTCGAACTCACAAACTGTGAGATCATAAGCTGAGCTGAAGTCAGATGTTTAACCGACTGAGCCACTCAGGGGCCCCTCAAATACAGCATTTAAAGACCCTCCAAATTCATTGTGAAACAAGATATAAATATAGGGAATGGAAGGAAAGGAGGAAATAAATTCTTCTACCAAGCTATTTCTGGGAACGGGGATAAGTTGCCACTTTCTCAAGCATATTTGGTAAGTCATCGTGTATACCAACACAGCGATTTCTGTGAAACTCCGGGGATAGTCATGCCTATCAGAAACTGGGAATCGCCAGCATCTGGGACCTGGCTACAGGGGTACCCAAAGCACTAGCCAATATCTGCAGTCTAACAGCAAGTTTATGATTTTTAAAAAGATTTTTTTTTTTGTAAGCTCTTTCCACCTTTGCCCAGGCCCCAGCAACAACATCTCAGAAGCATGTGTGTGGCAGGACTGTGGGTGCACGGGCTTAGGTCCTCAGTGCCCGCAGATGAAGAGGAGTCAGTGACAAGGAGCCCTTGTCGTGGCCTGTCCATGGCCAGACTCCTCCTGTGAGTCACTCACAAGGGCACAATGCATCACTATGAGGTGAAGACCGTGCTGAGATGTGAGTGGGAGAACCTCCATTTGCCAGGTCCCCAGAACCCCAGGGTCACCCCCAGTGGGACTGTATGGGTCCCCTCACACCTCCTTGTTGAGTGTCAGATCCTCAGGGTCATTCCCAACACAACGCACAGCCGTGATGGGAGCTAGCGGGAGAGAACAAATCTGTTTGCCACCCTAGGCTGTGGCGTGCCTGAGCCGGCGGTGTGGTCCCTGTGCACTTGGGGAGCCTGCCTCTGCAGAGGGCTGCCAGGCCATTCTCCTCCGCGAGTACAGAGTCTGGCTTCGCCTAACTGTGTAGGCTTGGTTTACTTTTTTGGACACTCTTTTCAAGCCCTGCTCAGGAGTTTGTGTCAGAGATGCTAAGTGAAGTGATGGTTGACGTGTGGCCTGGATTGAGCTTACAAATGGGCTCTGCTGGCTTTGTTCATTTGTGTCCAAACAGTAGCTAAGCGACTGGGAGTGACTGGTGAGTCATCACCTAAGGCAGGCAGGGTGGAAGGGGGTGCCCATGGAACACCTTGCCTGCTCTAGTGTCGGAGCCCCCGGCATGGAGAAGGTGATGTGGGGCACAATGAGAGTGACTTCGGGCATCCCAGATGATGGCAGGAACTTCAAGTCGTACGCCCTCTAATCTTGCAAGGCTCGGGCGAAGATGAAAACAGCAAAGTCCCAGAGGGGTAGGGGCAAAGTTAAGGGCTTTCTGCCCTTGGCCCAGCAGAGGGCGCTTCCAGCACCTTCTTCCAACCTGGGAGGAACCTGGACCAAATGTAACAGCAGGTGACAGATGCCCAAACTCACCGTGAACTCCTAGGTCCTTTTCTCTGGAAGCAGGGAGAGGAGGCCACACGGATGGCCACTTTGGGGTTGGTCTTCTTACAGAGCACCCTCCCCCCACCCCCTGCCTCAAAAGCAAGCAGTAGCTAGGCACCAGGTAACATACAGAGGCTGTGCACGTGCTGCGACAGAAGCACAACTACGAAGGGGCCACTGTCCCCCTGGGCGGGCGCTGCCCCTAGAAACACACACGACAGAGTCTTCACCCAAGATTCTAAAGCATCGGTGCTCCCCCCCTGACGGCACCGCATGGCCTGGTACCCCAGCTCTCAGGAACTTCACCCCTAACGACAGCAGTGGGAGGGATGTTAGTGTTTAGTCTTCGGTGTCATCCTGAACTTCCAGATAAATGGATTTGCAAAAGCCTGCCCAGCCCTAACCTGACATCAAGTAGATTTGCTATTGTAGAGTATTTAAACTCAGAGACCAAAAAAAAAACAAACAAACAAAAAAACACCCCAAAAAACCCCCAAAACACCTGCATTAACGACACCACGTGCAACCTGGCCAAAACCTACACGAAACTGGTTTGTGCCAGGAGCACATTACAGAGATGTACACAGATGGCCAGGGAAAGAAGCGGACTCAGGCCAAGCAAAGAATTTGCAGTAGGACTACCCCAAGGCACACAGGGAGGGCACGCTACCCTCCGTGACGCCAGGCTCACGGGCCAGACCGGAGCCCCAAGGGCACTGACTTCCGTGACTTTGGCAGCCTTTATAGCTGCCCTTGGGATGCCCTTACCAGTCCAATCAAACCCGTCTGATTTGGGGCTGGGAAAGAGAGCTCTTTCCCAAAAGACACCTGGAGTCATTAAACAGAGCACCTTTCTCCTGTTCATAACAAAGCCACCCAAGTGAAGCTAAGATATGTCTTGTTGGAAAGATATCCCTTTCTACAACTTCAGGTTGCCTGCGGCTGGATGACAACACAGTAGTAGCAACAGTAACAGCAGCAAAACTTGCTCTTCTGATGGTCATTGGAACTGCCTGTAGCTGGAAAGAGCCTCCCAGTCTTTGCCTCCCTCGCCTCATCCCCTCACATAAAAAGATGCCTCTGCAAACTCATGAGTACAAAAGCCCCACTCTGGAAAGAACCACAGTGCTTCCCCCAGGCCCAGGGAGGCAAGCGCTCCTTTAGTCTGCCTAGAATAAACACGCAGTGCATTTTGGTGGTTTCTTCACTGCCTGGAGGGACGTCTTACTGCTTTACAGTGTGCCCTCCTCTTGCCATTGTACATGAGTGTGCAGAGTGTGCATGGGTGCGTGTTTGCATATACGTGCGCGTGTGTGCATGTGAGTGTGTGGGAGTTGCGCATGCGCGAATGTGTGCCTGTGTGTGCCGGAGGGGGTGATTCTCAGTCTCCATCGACAACGAATCTCCACCTGGACCACACATAGACACGCCCGCTGCACAGGATGAGCAGGACCAGCATGGTGTGACTGAGCACGAGGACTCCCTACGGCACGGGGGTACAGGGTTTTGTCACAGTAATCTTGAGGCTGCTGGAAAGGGGGAATGAAATCAGGCAGGTAAACGGAAAGGGCCCTGTAATTCCCCAAAAGGAACCAGAGGAAAAGGAAGAGGCTGAGGCTGAGGTGGATATAATACTTGCACACGGTCTGCCTCCAGGGATATGCATCATCGTCCTGGTTGGTCGTCAATCACCACAGCCTTGGCCACAGGCCGCCTCATCCTGGTAGAGTCATGCAGCAGGAGAGACACCTGGGTTGTGGTTGGCAGGCGGTGGGGGGGGGGGGGGGAATGGGGGGGTCAGAGGGCAAAGCAGCAAAGCAGGTGGAGGAGAGGGAATAGAAGCTAGGAGAGAAACAGTGAGAGAGGGAGATTTAATACACAAAGTGCCCACACTAGAGTTGGAAATGCCACCAAGGAGTGAAATTTAATTTTGAAGAATTAGAACTGGCAAGAATGAAGGCATCAATCCTTAGTCAGCATCCTTCGTGGCATTTTCTATTTTGATGTGTGAGCTGCTTTGGACAAGGGATTAGCTGACTGGAATATACGTCCACACCCAGAGTGTCGCTGCTGCTCTGGTTTGTTTCATCATCCTTGAGGTCATCCCTGGCCTTCCTGGCTCCAGTGACCTGCTCTCTGTCCTCCCATGACTGCAAACCTGCATATGGTCATCATCTGAAAGTGTCCTCCTCCCTCCCCCTACTGAATGTCTGTTATGGAAGCAACTTGGTCTGTGGCATCTTGTCAACGGCAGCCTGAGCTAAGACAGATACTAAGTGCTTTTATGTTTAGGCGGGTTGTTTTATTTAAAACAACCCTATGGAAGCGTACATTACTTTCCTCACTTTAGAAACAAAGGAGCTGAGGACCAGGACGTTTAAGAATTTTGGCCAAGGTCATGTGTACAAAAAGTGGAAGATCCAGGCACCGGGTCTGTCTTCAGCCAAAGCTGGCTTCCTTTCCACCAAGCCATTCTGTCTCTCGGCCTCTTTCGGTAGCTTCCCTCTTTGGTGACCCTCACAAATGTGGCCCAGGCCCTGACCTCACCCACCTATAGGCTGATGGCGCCCTAGTCTGCGGCTCCCTTCCGGAACTTTCCTCCAGACCTCGGACACGTGTGAGGCTCCCCCGAGTGCCCTCAGGCCCTCGCCTCAGTATGTTGAAGACATAACTCGTTACCTTCCATATGCCTCTCATTTGGGTGACACTGTCCAGGCTAGAAACCCGGGCGCCTCCCTGCTCCTCATCTGCTGTAACCAATCAACAGCTACCATGCTGGTTGTACCTCTAGTGACTCTTTCCCCACGAGAGAGAAGAGACAGGGTCCAGCTGTGTTTGGTTCACCTGCCCTCTTGCTCACGACTTTGTGCAGTCACAACACGTGGCTCATGCCTCAGGGGTGCCTTTGCCCTGCCCTGTGGTCCTCCTGTCTTCTCACCCCCGGTTGACTGTGTCTGGCAAGCCACTGTGCTATGCAGTTATGCCTGGAATCCAGGCATACAGACTTTCCTTCGACTATCCCCGCACCCTTCCACCACACAACTTTATAACACGAGTACCTGGTCCTGGTTAGAGGGCTGCACAACAGGCCCCCTGCCTCGTAAAGGGTGGACCCCAGCAGACTTTCCTGCTGCCTCCAGGCCACGTCACAGGCCTGGTAGGTTCTGGATGCCGTGGGGGCCTTTCCTCCCGATTTTTTGTTCCTTGTATTCAAAACTCCTTTCTGATACAAGTACCTGCCTCGAAGGGGTATCGTGAGGACTAGGTTCAAAATGGGGCAAAGCCCTTAGCACCTCACCTGGCACATAGTAAGCACTCACTGGGTGGTAGAAATGATCACTGAGCAGTGGGCTATTGGGGATGAGGTGGGGCATTAGGTAAGTTAATGGCCACTAAATCAGTGTTTCTGAAACTTTCTTTTTAACACGGTCCTCAGTAACAAATACCTTTTACATCACAACCTAGTAATTGGGGGACCGTGTATCCTTGTTGGCTCAGAGTCCTGGTTTAAGGGGTTTTCCTGGCATGATTATTAAAGCCCCTGTGTACTCTCAAAAGTGTCCCGATTTGGATTAAATTATATGGCCCATATGCCCAAACACACGTGTATGTGTTTATCACACCATGCTTACTGGGCACTCTAGTATTTTCTATTCTATTTTTTTTTAATGTTTATTTACAGAGGGAGAGCATGCGAGCACAGGTTGGGGAGGGGCACAGAGAGGGAGAGAGAGAATCCCAAGCAGGCTTTGCGCTGTCAGCGCAGAGTCCGACGTGGGGCTCGGTCCCACAAACCGTGAGACCGTGACCTAAGCCGAAATCAAGAGTCAGATGCTGAACCGACTGAGCCACCCAGGAGTCCCTCTATTCCATTTTGTTTAATGGTCACAACCTACTCAATTCACTTCATGATCTTCCAGTGGGTCATGACTCAGTTCTTTTTGGTGACCCTGGGAAATGTCCACTCACTGATGCTCTGCTTTCTTGTGAACAAGATGCAATACCGTGGTGCTATTGCTGCATTTTAGAAAGGATGCTGGGCACTGTGGTGCAGTGTTCCGAGAGGGTTAAAGACAGAGCATTGGTATCACCGGCAAACTTCTCCATCTAGGGATTCTATAAATCTGTTTGCTGTTGCTCTCTAACAGTTACGGACTCACTGTGTATTACCTCGCTATGATGAGCACAAAAATTTAATTTGGCTGCAAACAGTTCTAGATTGCCAGGAAAAAAAAAAATCAGTGCTGTTTATCAGGGCCCTAGTTTGTTCATTAAAATAAATTACCTTTGGGTTCTGGGCCGGATTTCATAAAGGAAAAGTTTGCCGTTGTTAAGAGGAACAGACCCCATGGACGGTAACATCTCCACAGGAAAGTTTCACTTCACGGCCTGATGATGAGGTAGCCAAGTGAGGGAGGGCTGAGCAGAGGTAATTACTGCTGAAAACGTTGCCCTTGTTTTGAACATCTCTATGGCGCTCCGTCCATTAGGGCTTTTCCCCTCATACCACGGGGCCACAGGGGATAAGAAGCCCCACTGAGCAGAGAGCCTCTGGGTTTACTTGGAGCCAAACAGAGTCCCAGCTGATCCCGTGGGGATGTTGTCACGGGGGGGGACGCGTGTTATTGCACATTCCAGAACACTGCCCCTGCACTGCTGTTAGGAGTTGAGGGCATTTAATGGTGACGTAACCTCAGACACAAAAGGTTCAGACCTGCTTCCCATGACTTGAGCTGGTGACTGCTGATTACATAGAACAGCAAGACACTCCTTTGATGTCCTAACCAATATCCTGACCGATGCCACTGGCCAGCATCTTCAGAAGGCCCCAAGCACCACAAAGATGCTGGCAAAGAAACCAGACAGTGGGTCCAAATGAAATTTTATATATGGCACTCCTGATGGTTTTCTTCTGTGCTTCATCTCTATGCAGCCATTTTGGAAAAACGGATGCTTGTGTTTTCTAGCTTTTGATACAGGAAGCTTTGAGGGCGGCTTGGACGGTTGGGAAGGGTCACTGATGAATGGATGTGGACCTAAGATACCTTATATCTGAGGTGCTTTGGACAGGTGGGACATTTCTGTGGGCCAGGGATTTTGACACCTGTAGACTCTCCAGGACCCTTGATATTTTTTTCTTCTGTCACTTTCCCTGTTAAAACAGATGTCAGTACAACCCAGGAGCAGATCGGCTCCCTACACTGACATGAACTTGAGAGTCACAGAGAAGCCCCTCCTCCCCTGAAACATCAGAGTTTAACGTCTGATTGATGACTGCAGCTAGTGGTCTCTGTGCCGGTCGGTTGAGCGCTAGGAGAGACACAGACATAAGAGCTGCTAAAACCAAATACATTTCAACCGGATGCAAACTCCACTGCCCTCCACAGGAACCTTTCTAAAAAGAAGCAGAGAGAGGCCAAGATAACGCCGGCTCAATTCAAAGGTAGAATTAATTGGCAGTCAGCCACTCCTCTGCTTCAACTGTCGTCAGACCAAAGCCACAAATTAGCGCATTGCTCTCAGGGCGGCAGGAGGGAGGCTACTGCAACAATGCCCAGCTCTGGGCGAATGCTCCTCATCAGGAAAAACCCACGTCTCTGTAAGCAGACTTTAGGATCCACCTTGTGCCACTGCTTCCATAACCCTGTGCTTAGGGAGGGGAGTTGTTCTGGCTCCTCCGTGAGTAGCAGACAATTAAAGGATGTGTGTCACATGCCTGTAAGTTAAATTTCTGCAAAAACTAAACAGTGGATACATAGACTTCACCTTTTTTTTTTTTTTCAACGTTTTTAATTTATTTTGGGGACAGAGAGAGACAGAGCATGAACGGGGGAGGGGCAGAGAGAGAGGGAGACACAGAATCGGAAACAGGCTCCAGGCTCCGAGCCATCAGCCCAGAGCCCGACGCGGGGCTCGAACTCACGGACCACGAGATAGTGACCTGGCTGAAGTCGGACGCTTAACCGACTGCGCCACCCAGGCGCCCCATAGACTTCACCTTTAAGGCTCCAATGATCCCACCCGCTAGCAAATAGAGAGGGATGAGGGTCTGTATGGGGCAGTCCTCCAAAAACTTCATCCCTACAGAGGGGAGAGAATGAAAAAGGATGAAGAGAAGTGCATTCAAAAGCATAAAGCCAGCTGGGAAGATGCAGTAGACTTCTGCAGAGGCCCAAATGCTCCTCATGGAAACTGTAACCCAATCCCCTGCTTGTGGAGCACGCCCAGTCTCACTGGCCACCTGATCTTCAGGATGCTCAGGGGACTAAGTGGCTGTCTCCCAGACGTCAGGTAGAGCAGAGACCAAATATCACTTTGGGTATTAACCGACTGTACCCTTTCTTGGTGGCAATTTTAATTCCCATAGCAATGCCTTCTCTACTTTTCTCCAGCCTCTGTCTTCTAGGCCTATTATTGAACGAGTGGTGGTATGGTATATTATTTAAAATATACGAAAGGGGGTGCCTGAGTGGCTCAATCGGTTAAGCGTCCGACTTCGGCTCAGGTCATGATCTCGCCGTTTGTGGGTTTGAGCCCCACATCGGGCTCTGTGCTGACAGCTCAGAGCCTGGAGCCTGCTTCAGATTCTGTGTCTCCCTCTCTCTCTGCCCCTCCCCTGCTCACGCTCTGTCTCTCTCTCTCTCTAAAAAATAAATATTTTTAAATTTTTTGAAAAAAAACCTAATATATGTATACATACATATATATGTATATATATGTGTGTGTGTGTGTGTATATATATATATATATATATATATATATATATATATATATATATGAAATGCCCATTGCCCTCAGTGAGCAATCTGGCTCAAATGACCAGGCTGTGGATGTGTCCTAGCACACATCTTGGCTGTGCACAGACATTGCTCAGTGAATGTCCCTCACACTTCCCAGCCCCCTGGTGGGTAGCCAATGCTGTGTGACTACTTCTAACCAATGGGCTGTGGGACAGTTTGGGGCCAAAGCATTTAAAAACTGGCACGTGGCCCTTTGTTTTGTTCCCCTGCTTTGACCACCTGGAATCCATGAGTTGAGATAGTCAGTGAGCAAGAATGAAGTCATTTGGAGTGTTAAGTCATCACATTACCCTGGGGGAGTCTTCTGGAACCCTAGAGAGGCTCCTGACTTACAACGGAACGTTCATGAGCAAGAAATAAACCTTCATAGTGTTGAGCCGCTTCATAGTGCTGAGATTCCAGGGTTAATTTGTTACCACAACATAGTAAAGTTACCCTGACCAGTACGTTTGTCAATAGAGCCCAAGAAACGGGATGCTCACTGTAAAATCAAAGTCTTCTGTTAAAATGACATTTAAAGTTTTAGCTTCGATTTGATTTTTATTTCCCATGAATGCATTAGAGGCATGGGTCCTTAGAGGAAATAAGCCATTTCCCCATGATGGTACCATATTCCACTGAAATTAATAAAAATTCCTGGGTATACAGAGACCCACAAATTCAGGACCCCAGAGCAAAATCAAATACACACATTGCTGCAATTGTCAACCTATGGAGGCTTGCCTTCCTAGATAGCTCTGATGTTCAGCTGAATTCACTACTAGATGAAATACTTTCCAAGTCTCGATACAACCTTTTCACACAAGGACCTTTAAATGCTTGGGGCCAAAGTTGTTGGATATGAACTGCCTTTCAATTCAAACCCAGCTGCGAGATGAACATTGAGTAATGACTTCTATATCTGTTCATTCCTAATGAATAAAAACAGCTGCTGCTCACAGGAGGGTCACACAGTGCACAGATGGCTTAAAAGGATCCTAATAAATTTAATAAAAGCGTCTTTCCCCTTGTGTTCTTCACGTATTGCTTAGTACCTACCTACTTTACCTCTAGAAGTTCTTTCTGTCTGACGAGCAGTATCACAATGATTCTCTTTAGGCTTTTTGGAGGGGCCCATATCATGGGGTTTTAATGATTATTTTTTACATGTTTTATTGTGATAATATAAAGTATTTTGCCATTGTAACCATTAAAAAAATTCTTTTAATGTTTATTTATTTTTGAGAAAGAGAGACAGAGGGCGAGCTGGGGAGGGACAGAAAGAGGGGGAGACACAGAATCCAAAGCAGGCTCCAGACTCCCAAGCTGTCAGCACAGAGCCAGACACAGGGCTCAAACTCACGGACCATGAGATCATGACCTGAACTGAAGTCAGTGCTTAACTGACTGAGCCACCCAGGCACCCCTACCATTGTAACCATTCTTAAGCATTACAATTCAGTGGCACTAATTACGTTCGCAATCTTGTGCATCCATCACCACTCCCTAGTTCCAAAACTTTTTCAACACCCCAAACAGAAACTCACAACCACGGAGCAGTGATTCCCCAATACTTTCTTCCGGCAGCGAGTGTAGTGACTTTAGCATAATGTCTATGGGAACTGGCCTTATAGGTTCTTGCTTCATTTAAACAGCCTTGTTAGTAGTGAATGAACTATTCCAGTTAAGCTCATTTTCCAGATAACTAAACCACAGGCTCCAAAAGCTTTTTTTTTTCTTTTTAACTCAATAAAAATCTTTTAGTTGATAGATTTTTCACAGGACTTGTTTTTTTTTGTTTTTTTTTAAGGATACTCCTGGATTCCTAAGCAGGGGATACCTAACATCTTAGAAAGTCTTCTTGATAGAGCAGAGCCATATAATAAATGTTTATTTTGAACTACACTGTAATAATGGCAGCTTTAGGGCCTATTGAATTGGTTGAATCATCTACCCTTCCACCAAATGGCCCCAGACTTCTCAGCTATTTTATTTTTTATTTTTGAGAGAAAGGGCACAAGTGAGTGACAGGCAGAGAGAGAGGGAGAGAGAGACAATCCCCTGAGGGGTGGAGAGAGACAGAGAAGAGGTAGAGAACCCCACGGAGGGCAGAGAGAGAGAAAGAGGACAGACACAGAAGCAGAGCTCACCCAAAGTGGGGCTCAAGCTCTCCTGATGCAGGGCTCGAGCTCACAAATCATGAGATCATGACTGGAGCCAAAGACTGAGCCACCCAGGCACCTAACTTCTCGGCTATATTAGTTCTGTACAAACTTTAGAGTTTTATTTCTTTTATTTCCCAACAAGCTGTCAACTTTCACTTGTCACAAATTTAAGAGTACTATTTTGGGGCGCCTGAGTGGCTCAGTCAGTTAAGCGACCGACTTCGGCTTAGGTAATGATCTTGAGGTTCATGAGTTTGAGCCCCGCATCGGTCTCTGTGCTGACAGCTCGGAGCCTGGAGCCTGCTTCCGATTCTGTGACTCCCTCTCTCTCTGCCCCTCCCCTGCTTGCTCTCTCTCTCTCTCTCTCTCTCAAAAATGAATAAACATTAAAAAAAAATTTAAGAGTACTATTTTGTATTAGTTTTTTTTTGTTTTTTAGTATTGTTGCTTTTTTTTTTGCTGAGTGAACTGCACATAAAATGAACCATTTCATTTATTTATTTATGTATAAATGATATTCTATTTTGAGAAAGAGAGAATGTGCATGAGAGTGAGGGAGGGACAGAGAGGAGAGAGAATTCCAAGCAGGCTCTGCACTGTCAGCACAGAGCCCTACTTGGGGCTCGATCTCACGAACCGAGAGATCATGACTTGAGCCAAAACCGAGTCAGATGCTTAACTGACTGAGCCACCCAGGTGCCCCTAAAATTAACCATTTTCAAGTGAAGTATTCAGTGGCACTGAATGTATTCACAAAGTTGTATAACTGCCACCTCTATCTAGTTCCAAAATATTGTCATCACCCCAAAGGGAAACCTCATTCCCATTAAGCAATTAGGGTACTGGGGTTTTACTCAACAACACTTATGCCATTTCTACTCCAATATGCTGTGAACTTGGAAACTAGAACACCAGGCTTTCTAGGTCTCTATTGAAATAGGACTGGCTAGGTTCTGTGTACAGAGCTCAGGGGCTCCATTAGCAACATTCCAGAGCGTGAGTTTAATTCCACTGACACATGACAATCATTTTTAGCTACTTAAGGAGCTCCCCACTCCCTCAACACTTCACGCTTTGACATAATTGAGGTCATTTAATACATGTGACTTATGGAAGTATTTATCCATATGTTCAGCAAGAGAAATGTACAGAGCACCTACATGTTACCATAGCATTTTCATACTGCTCATGACAGGCTTCCACATGGGAACACAGGAGGTGGAGAGCGGCCCTGGGAAACCCTCTCACCCAGTGGCCCCCAACCTGGTCCACAGGCACCAGAATCACCTGGTGACAGATTTTTTAAAAGCAGGTATGGATCCCCACCCTGGACACATTGCATCAATATCTCCCAGGGTGGGGCCCAGGACTCTTTTTTTAAAAACGTTTGTTCACCAAATAGGGGCGCCTGGATGACTTGGTCGGTTAAGCGTCCGACTCTTGGTTTCCACTCTGGTCACGATCCCACGGTTTTGTGAGGTTGAGTGCTACCAGTGCAGAGCCTGCTTGGGAGTCTCTGTCTCTGTCTCCGTCTCCGTCTCTCTCTGCCCCTCCCCAATTTGTGCACATGCTCTTTCCCTCAAAATAAATAAACATTTTTTAAAAACAAAATGTTCACCAAATAATTCTACTACAGCTACTATGCTATTTGAATCACCCGTCTGGCCAGCTCTTTCTAACCCGCATTTTACGTTTAAAGATGAAGGTTGTTGTCCCACGGCCGCACGTGGCTGATCAGTGGTGCTCAGCAGCCAGCTTACCCGTGAAGGCCGCGGAGAGCGGCAGCACCAGGACGGCAAAGAGCACAAAAGCAAAGCAGGGGGCAAGGAGAAGGAGCGGGCACTGGGTTGGAAACACACAGACCCTTTCCTTTCCTTCGCGCTGCAATTTCCTTATGCATCTGCGAGGCCCAACCTTCTGGCAAGTCGGCAGATGGCAGGAGGTCACTCAACGAGAAGGGGGGAGGTGCAAGCCAGGACTTGCCTCTCTGAGAGAGCTGAATGTCTCTGATGCTCGTGCTGCCGACTCTAAGACCCACATTTCCTGCACCACCTCTCTAAAGTCTGACAGCTTCTAGGAAAGGAGTTTATAAACTGCTGCTCTGCCAGTGCCAGGAAGCCAGAAGCCACCGGCATGCGCTGAGCCAGGCAGGATCAGCCCTGTGCTTCCTGGGAGCCCAGACCTGCTGCAGATGGTTCTTCCCTTCCCTGCCTCAGATTCGCTGACAACCTGATTTATCACTTCCAGAATTTGCTTCACGAAGTCTTTTTCCCTTTCCATTCATTTGGCCCCACGTCCCACAGAATATGATACGAGATGGTCTCCTAAAACTTCTCACTGACACACAGTGGAAGAGAGCTCTTAACTGCTTGGGGCTTTACTTCCTGTTGGTACCACCGTTTCGCCCTCCTGGCATTGGGAAGGGACGGAGACACAGCCTGGGTCCAGTCCTGGCTCCGTCACTCATTCGTCGTGTGGCTTCGGGAAAATGAGATGGCCTTCTGGGGTCTCACATTCCTCTTCTGTAAAATGCATTAGCAGACGCACACCCCAGCTCAGTATACGGCCACTATTATGATCAGGCAATTCTTTCCCCTTGTTACTTCTTGGTTTCCCCATCTGTTAAATGGCTTGCACGTACAGGTTTTGTTTAGACATTTTTTTTTGTTAATTATGAATTTGAATGCCTTTTGGGTAGGCCTACACCCCAGTCCCTGCTTTTAAAGTTTAGACAGCATTACACATCCCGCTAGGTTCCAATGCCAGCCCCGAGAGCAGAGACAGAATCTCTGAGCGGATATCATGGTAGCCTTCTTAGCATTCTCTCCTTCCTCTCTAGGCAATCACCCCAATTTTTCTTTTGGTCTCCGCACCTGTCCACACCCCCATTCTCCTATGCAGTTCATGTGCTCTGGCACAAGCTGACTCCACCATGGACTTTGGAGAAGGGCATGAAGTTTAGCCCTAAATTAATCAGCAGAGTAGTTCTCATTGGGTATGTTATTATCTGGTGGATAAGCTCATGATTCATTCTGAGCCCAGCATACCCAAGGGGAGAAAAACAAAAACAAAAACAAAAAAAAAGCCTTCTCACTCTTCAGACAGAACTTCGAAAAATACGATTTCTCTCCCTCCCTCGCCACTGGTGTGCAAGCGCCCTGCTCGAAGGGCTGTTGGCCGCCACCTTGCCACCATGAAGGGGAGGCAGCCTGAGAATGACACGTGGAAGGCAAAAAGGAGAGGCAAGAAGAAACTAGGTCTTCAAAGGCATTTGTCACCCACTGAATCACACACCCATGAAGCTAACCTATTTCTGGACTTTCCCTTGATACGAACCAATAGATCCTCTGTATTATTTAAGCCAGTTTGAGTTGGATTTTCTCTTACTTACACTGAACCCTCTGTAATTAGTTTCATCTACAAGGCCCATTCCAGTTTCGGATTGTCAAAGACCACAGGTTGATTTGTGAATCCCAGTCGTCTCAGGAGGAGAAAATTGCTGAGACTACAAGTGTCTGCAGCCTAGCACCTTCCACTCACCCCACCAAACCGGAAGCTCCACTACTACACGCCCCGGAAGAGCAGGGTCCTGCCCGTCCCCTTCCTGCCAATCAATCTTGACCTTCACCTCCAAGAAATGTGGAGGATGACAGGCATGCGGAGTGATCTGCCCGGATGTTCACTCCTCCCTTCAAACTGCCCCTCCCTGAATGAGTGTAACACTGCCCACCAGAGCTGGCTTTTCATGGATGTGCAGCCCGTGCAGTGACACGGCGCCCTGTGCTTGGGGGGAAATTGCATTTGGCTTAACGCTCTCCTGCTGCGGTCTTGAATTTCTTAATGAGTTTATCTTTGAACTTGTATTTTGCAAGCATAGTCTAATGGGACAGTCGAGCCTGCGTGTGAGAAGATACGTGCCACGCGCGTCTGCCACTCTTGCTGCCGCGTTCTTGAATTTTGCTGGGCCCACGAGGTGTCAGCAAGACTCCAAATGAATACAAGGTAAGCATATTACAAGGAAGCAGGGGCACCGACCACCCTGAGGGCCACATTTCCCATTTGAACCAGAACTTGCCTCAAAGGCAGTCAGAGGCCGTGGTGTTCTAAGAAACACAAATGGCCAAGGAATCCTGTCGCTTCCTTTCTTCCCCAGGTGGCCTCCCTCGGTGGCCAGCCGTTTCCCGCCAACATGATGACACACAAGGAAAGGGACAGTCAGGGCCATTACTAGTTCCTTTGCCATTCAGTTCTACCTCACTCATCACAGAGTTTTGGTAAAAAGCACCCATGATCCTGAGGGTTGATGGGGGGTGGGAGGGAGGGCAGTGTGGGTGATGGGTATTGAGGAGGGCACCTTTTGGGATGAGCACTGGGTGTTGTATGGAAACCAATTTGACAGTAAATTTCATATATTAAAAAATAAATAAATAAATAAATAAAAAAAGAAAAAAAAAAAAGAAAGTACTAACAAAAAATAAACTTCATTTTTAAAAACCCTCCATTTTCTAAATAAATAAATAAATAAATAAATAAATAAAAAAAAAAAAAGCACCCATGATCAAGAAGTGAAATGAAAATAATCACGGTAGTTTCGCGTAGTGTTTCTGCTGTTTTCTGGCAAAAACAAAGTACTTAAGACCTAGGTAACACGAATGTGTGATTTTGGTGATTCTACATGTGAGTCAGATGCCCTTTGCATTTATAGCTGTCATTAAACAATATTAAGGTGAATGGTAACATTTATGCTAATCATTTAAAATTGTTAATGAAGTGTATTTTATTTTTGTTTACTTAAAACAACATTAAATAGGAAATTAAAAATACAATGACAAATCAAAAGAGGTTGCTGAAGAAAGGATAAAGCTTTATGCACAGTACCCTAAGCAGAGTTCTTTCCCTGCCTTTTGAACAAGGTGCTCGGCATTTTCATTTTGCAACCGGGCCTTGCAAATTATGTAGCTGGCTCTGTTGACTACAGGGGACACAGCGTTGCTGACAGTGTGCCCAGTTAAAGAGAGAGTTTCAGGAAATCTAGCCACATCTGTTTTAATTCCTGGTATAAAGTGGAGGTCAAGGAATAAACTACTTGCTGGGAAGTGGTAGGAAAGCAAGAAGCTGAAGCATCCCATCTCTATTTCTGGCCTTGAGCTTGTTAGCAGGATGATAAAGTGATTGACATCCCAGAAAACCCTTCACTGTCCTGCAGGCTTGTGACAGATGGCATCACCCGGCCATGTGTGTAATCCAGGTGTTGTGTTCAGTGACACGGAGACGTGGGGCAGCCCCAGAGGAGGCCCCTGCCGCACAAGCTTCCTACCTCCAAGCGAGTCAGGGAGAGAAGGCTCGGGCCAGAGCATCCCTAACGACAGCCCAGGGGAGAGCATGGTGAGCCTCCAGCTGGAGCCAGACCACTGGGGACCACATCTCACTCCAGGCCCACAGCAGGTTGTGTGAACTGCAGGGCCCCTGAACCCTGAGGGTTCAATGATCTTATTTAAAACACGATAATAATTATAGGACTTTGCTAACAGATCTGTTAAAATGATCATGTCATAACCCATGTAAGGCACGAAACACAAGGTCTGCTGCATGATAAACATGGGTGTTAGCCATTATCATTATCATCACTATTATCATTATTAAGGATGTGTGACTTCCCTTTGATTTCAGACCCCGCCTAGAGATCAAATGGGGAACTGGAAAAACACCTATGAGGGAGGCCCTATGGTTCCCACGGACTCTGATGAGCTGAGCAGGGACAGTCTTAAACCTAGAGCTGCCTGGAGTCAGGCCGTGCCCCGGCCCTGTCAGCAGCACCACTGTCTGGGTCTGAGGCTCAAACCCACTCAGCCTCAGAGACATCATTCTCAGGTTCTCTGAGAACTCCGGCTACAAAATCACAATCCCCACCGGCAGGACCTGGGAATCTGTGTTTGAAACCAGCGGCCCCCGGAGATGGTGAAGTAGGCCGTCCACATGCCATCTTTCACGTGAGCTAGGCTGGCGATATTTCTGCCAGGCCTTCCTTAACAGCCCGGTTGCTCAGGGCAGTGTGAGGTATGGGGCTGCGGGGTTTCACCGGGATGAGTAATTAGCAGTGAACAGCATGGGGCTTCTTTACCACTTGGACCAGCCACGCCACAGTCAGGGATCAGAAACCCGCACCTCTCCCCTGATCTCCCCCTGGGGGGGCTGGTTCCACAGTCATGGGTCATCAGGGCTGAGCTGAAACAGAGGCTGAGCTCCCTGGTGACCTTGCTTGGGCCAGGATGGCAGTGTGACAGCAGTGACCGCCACTGATAAATACTGCTATGCGTTTGAGCTTACTAAGCACTGGTTGCAGTGTGGCTCAGCCCACTGCATCCTGGGTTCTGATCAAATGAGTCTCTGTCAAGTCCATTGCAAAGAGCTCAGTGACAGAGCTAAATCAGCTGAGAGTCCCAAAGGAGAAAGTCATCCAGAGTTACAGCAATATGGGAGGACGTCAGAATCAGAAGGTTGGAGCCAAACCATTCTTTAGGCCAAGAGCACAAATAAACTGCCTCCTGACTTAGTGAGGACAAGGCACTGAAGAGGAGGGCAGTGTCCCAGTTAGCCAGCTCAACGTTCTTGCTCACACCTCGAATTGGGTTTAACCCCACTGCTCCCACCATCGCTGGTTAGAGACGACGGAGTGCCCGGCTGTGGGTCAAAGTAGGCAGCCAGAAGCATTCAAAGCATTTTTAAAAGGGGTAATCTTGATGGGAAAAGTGGGCGCGCTCAGCTTCGTTGTTCTCAAGGATCTCCAGAGCCTGTTTCCCGTGAGTAGCAAGTGTATCCCCCGCTCTCTTGCTTCAAGCAGAATAGTTCAACACAGGAATTGAGACTAAAACCAGGTAGTTTTTCTCTGCAACGCCACCTTTCAGGGGTCCCACTGACTACCCAATGCCCAGCAGGCAAGTGACAAAGGGTGCAGGAGGATGACCTCTTTTCTCCCAACTGCCCTCCCAACTTCCCTAGATCCGTAAAGGCACCAAACCCCGTCCCCTATGCCACTTCTGGTACAGTCAGCATCCTGTCTCTGCCTCGTCTTTCCCATCCGTCCCTCTTCCCCTGCTGTGTAAGCACCTGCTGCATCCTCTCACCTGGCCTGTTTTGCAGCCACCCACTCACCCCCAGAGGTAACGGCCCCTAGCCGCTTGCAGGAGGTGGCATTTGCTTCCACTGCCTGCTTTGAAGGGGGATGGACTTCATTACCAATATTCAAAATGGCCACGATGAGCCACACCAGCTCAGATCTCACAGCCTCACAAGGGAGATGAGAGGCGTACCCGAGGAGTGAAACAAATGTGTGTGTGACAGAGGCCACGAGTGGTGCACGGAGCAGCAAGCAGCCCAGAGGAAGAGAGTCCCCAGGAAACCGAGGAACGCTTCCAGGAGAAGGCAATATGGCCCTGGTGTTAATGGCTGGATAGGGTTTTGAAAGGCTGAGCTGTGGACAGATGGCTTTTCAAGTCAAAGGGAAGACCCTGGAGAAAACAAAAGATTCAAGTACAAGACGCTCACGGTGGTTTTGGGAAGTGGCAGCTCGGCGAGTTTAGCTGAATGCAGGTGGTTCGTAGCAAGACGAATGAGAGATGAGGTTGGAAGGAGATGTTGAGAATAGGGGGTATTTGGACTTTATTAGGAAGATAAAGGGAGTTGCAGGATTTGGAGCTGGGGTGACACAATCAAAGTCAAACCACTGGAAAAAGGATGGGGCTATGGCGATGGGGCAGAGAGAGCAGGGGAGAGGCTGAGCTGTGGTCTAGCCTGGTGAGCAACCAAAGGTGCAGATGTGACAGGACCTTGAGTACCAGTGAGGTGTGGGCATGGAGGAAAGAAAGGAACAGAAAAGGACTCCAGTGCTGTGCTTGGGCGACAAGGATGGTGGTGGCATTGACAGAGATGTGAGGGACAGAAAGACGGGGAGCTTTTGGGAAAGAGCATGTGTTTGGTTCAGAATTCACTGCCTTTAACGTGCCAGGTGACCGTGTTGGAATCTGTGAACCCAGAGCCCCAGGACTTTCTGAAACCACCCCTGTTGCCCACATTCTTGACTTCCCCAAGGTTCAAGGCTTCCAGGTGTTCATGTAACGGGGTGAATTAGTGAGAAGCACTGGGCCGACAGATGTCAGAATCTCTTTCTCTGGCAAGGGTGGCAACTTGGTGTTTCCAGTGTGTGGGACAGCAGTTCCATGGGGCTGTCCCAAAGGAAAAGGATGGAGCCCCGATGGGGAGAGCATTGGGGGGAGAGGGGGAGGGCAGCCCTCCTAAGCCCATGAGAAATGGAGTTTTTGATGGAACCTGTGGTTGGTGGCCCTCTTCCTGGAAGCTTCCAGAGAGAATTACAGGGAGCACCTAGAAGGGGGCACCAGACCCCCAGCCCTGTAAAGGTCCCGATGGCCCAAGCCTGACACCAGTGTTGGCTCTATGCAAAGACAGCGTGCTCCTGGGAACAGGGGGAAACAGGGGGCTCCTGGTTTGTGCAGGAAACAAGGAGTCTGGGTGCGGGAAAGTGCAAACCCCCCTTGTCTGGAAGTGACGATGCCCTTTCTCCCAAGACAAGCATTTTCTGTTCCTAAGCTGTGTGTCCTTAAAGCTACCTCCACCGGGAGAGCCCCCCTTCTTTTTTTTTTTTTTAATTTTTTTTTTTTCAACGTTTTAAATTTATTTTTGGGACAGAGAGAGACAGAGCATGAACGGGGGAGGGGCAGAGAGAGAGGGAGACACAGAATCGGAAACAGGCTCCAGGCTCCGAGCCATCAGCCCAGAGCCTGACGCGGGGCTCGAACTCACGGACCGCGAGATCGTGACCTGAGCTGAAGTCGGACGCTTAACTGACTGCGCCACCCAGGCGCCCCGAGAGCCCCTTTTAAAAGTTGCACAAGGGGGCTGAATAGGCTAATAATGGCCTTGTCCAGAGAGGGGAAGCATTCTCTGCTCCAACCCCCCAAAAGAGGGATCCCCCTCAACTCCTACAAACTGAATTCCTGTGTGACTGAAATGCTCAAGATTGATTTTCTTGCTACTGTGGCAAGTAGGAAACTGAAGTCAGATTAATTTCATCCAGAAGGAGAGAAGTTTTTAAGTTTTAAAAAGTACATTAAAAATAACACAACACAACATAACGTGCTATTTCTCATAGCCAGAACTGTCGAATAAAATTGCCACTCGACATTCAGCACACTGAGTATTGTGAGCCTCCCTCCACCTCGCTGAGGGGATGCATACACCCAGGGTCACAGTTCTTTGGGTCCAGTTGCAGGCTGGCAGCCATCTCTCCCGGTGTCCCTCCTGAGTCTGTGCTTTGTTGGCCCCTTTTCAGCGGCTATCCCTGTGTGGAGCTAAAAGCACTTCCCAGGATGCACTGACAAGTGCAAATGACCTGGGTTCACTACAGTCATTGCATTTAATTGAGTTATCCTGTGATGGCTAGAGGCCGGCCACACATACCGCACATGCATTCATCAAGATTTCATTGCTTCCCAGTTATTAAATTCATCCTCCAGGCCAGTGTCAGGGCACAGGGAAGCAAATGTATGGGAGCAGAGTGAACTTGATGGAAAAGAATATATAAGATGGGAGGTAGGGGCGCCTGCATGGCTCAGTTGGTTAAGCATCTGACTTCAGTTCAGGTCATGAGCTCATGGTTCGTGGGTTTGAGTCCTGCATCAGGCTCTGTGCTGACAGCTCAGAGCCTGGAGCCTGTTTCAGATTCTGTGTCTCCCTCTCTCTCTGCTCCTCCCCTGCTCATGTTCGCTCTCTCTCTCTCGCTCTCTCTCAAAAATAAATAAACATTAAAAATTTTTTTAAATAGAACATTCCTTACTTTGGATTTGTCAGATGTCCCTTTGTGTTTAGATTGAGGTTGTCCATTCTTGGCCAGATTGCTGCATTGGTGATGTTAATTTTGAAACTCAAAGTGTTTCCCAATTTTCCCACTGCATAATTACTATTTTTTCTCTCCCTTCTACCCAATAAAGAGTCTGTGGAAGGATTCTAAAACATTGCGAGCATCCTACGGGTCACCAAAATTTCCTCTTCCGATGGAGATTCTTGCCCAATCCAATCTTTTTGTTTTATGTTTATTTATTTTCAGAGAGAGAGAGAGAGAGAGAGAGAGAGAGAGAGAGCGCGAGCAAATGAGGAACGGGCAGAGAGAGAATCCCAAGCAGGCTCTATAGCCCAATGTGGGGCTTGAACTCAAGAACCATGAGATCATGACCTGAGCTGAAGTCAGTTGCTTAACTGACTGAGCCATCCAGGCGCCCCTTATCCGATCCAATCTTTACCTAAGAGGGCAGGTGGGACATAGGAGAGATCTGGGTGGAGAGGTGCACTTTTGGGAGCCCCAGGGAACAAAGGGAGCCTAGTGTTTCCAGGGAAGCTGAGACATTTTTTGTCTGGCTGCATTTTCCAGGGTAACAAGTCAGAAAGCAAGAGATGACACAAGAGGCGAGGAGGGCTCAGCTTACAAAGTGTCTTTTGGGTGATCTGAAGTCCTGCGGGAATGGGGAGTCACCAAGCAGGGAGAGACCTCCCTGGCCGTGTGTGGAGTGTGTGCAGAGGGGACCAGGCAGGGGACGGGGGAGCACACAGGAGGTCCTGCCACGGTCCGGGATGAAGACAGCGTTGTTCACAGAACAAAAAGTGAAAGCTCAGGGATCGAGGAGATCACAGATGGAGGAGGGCCAACCAAAGGCTTTCTAGCGCCCTTCAAGGGCACTTGAAGAGCTGATGGCCCAGACCAGGGGACTTGCCGTACAACATGGAAACACCCTTTTCTGGGAAACCCTGAGAGTGACACCTCCTCTCTTGACAACTTGGCCTCGCTGTCAGGGCTCTCACTGCAAGAATGGGTAGGGATGTGTGTGGAGAGGTGGGGTGGGAGTGAACTTCGGGAGAACATAGAACTATTGTTCTATGGCCAAAGGTGTTGCCTCTTCCGGAGGCCAGCGAACCTGCCTGTGCATTTTCATTCCTGCCAGAGCATCAGAGCCTCTGGGCAGAGGCTCCAGCACCATGGTGGGTGTGCTCCAGTGGGGAAAGGGGCAGTGGCCCCCAGAGCCATCCCGGGGAGTAAAATGTCAGGTTGTGCTTGAGGAGGATGAGATGGGACCGGATACATCAGCTAGAGGAGAAGGTGGTTCATTCATTCACCCGTCTAGTCATCCCGTGGACAGCTGCTGTGTTCCTACTACGTGCCAGGCCCTGCTGGAGGTGTGGGGATGCAGCAGTGAACCAGACAGCCCGCGAGGAAAGGGGTGTGGGGAGCTGGAGATAGTACCTGGCTGTCCACATGTCAATAGTGCTGTAGCCAAGCACCCGTCATTGTCCCCTCCACCTTAGTCTGCTCTGCCTACTGACTGCTGCCTCCGGATAGAATTGCTCTAAGATTTTACAGACTGTGACTAAAGGGAACCTTGTGGAAAGGCTTAAACAACATCTCACCATGAGGTGAGTGCTCAAAGAAGGAAACTCAAAGCTTGGGACTTGCATTCAGGATATTCCGAATGTCATGATACAGCCTGGGCCTTCTGTAACATGGTCCAGCCCCTTGGGACACAGGGGGCTCCAGCAGGGGGGGGGGGGGGAAGTCCAATTTGGTAAGGAGAGACGGTGTGGTGGGCACAAGGAAAAGCTACCCCAAATGCAGAGACAATTGTTCCACACCTCCCTGCCATGCCTCCCAGCTCCAATGCCATTATACATTGGTTGTTATCAGTGACCCCATTCACACAAACATTTTTTTGAACACATATTATACTGAAAACACATTCTGCGTACTATAGAAAAGTAAAGTTTAATATATAAGGAGTAGAACTAGAAGGTACTAGCAGAGGGCAGGACACTGAGCCAAGCACAGACCAGCCACATGGGTCACTTGCTCACAGGCTCTATCACATGACCAACAAGTCATGGGATCCCAGAGCCCCAAATCCTTCAAAACTAGGACATTTCTCAGGGCTGTGACTCACTGTTGCTGGCGATTTTCTAAATGCATCGATGACACTCCTTCTCCAGACCTCCTGGCATTCTTCTCTCTCTGCTGACAGAGATCTGGGGATCAAACGTGATTTTTTAGAAAGGCTATGGCAGGGTTTGCTCAGCACCGATTAGCCACCGCCATGCGCACTGTCTGTGCCTGCACGGTGGCCTCAGTCAGCCTGGGATTTGGGGTGCCCGCTTCCGTGCTGGTCTCATGGCAGGTGTGGCCTTGTTAGCCGTTATCTGGCGGATAGGGAAAGCGCCTCTCATTTCAGGAATGAGGGAATCAAGCTCAGAGAGGGTAAGAGGCTTGCCCACTGATGCCCAGCTGGGAAGATACAGGGTCGGGAGGGTGAGATGGTAATAGCTATCACTCTCCGAGGAGCCGTTATATGTCTGGTGTTGTGTTAGCTCTTTAGAGACAAATTCTCATATTTAATCCCCACAACGATCCTGTCTGGGAAGTAGCATTAACTCTAGTTTACAGAAGGTGTCTCGGGGACCCAGAGAAGCTAAGACTGACCGTAAAGCCAGAGCTGACAACTGACAGCACCTACACAGGACCCAGGTATACCGACAGAGCTGGAGTCCTTCCCGCTTCACACACACATCACTGCTCTGCATTGTAACACTACTCCCTGAGGGCCCAAGGACAAAGGGTAACCACAGACTTGACCATAGTTCTTGGGACTGAGACCCAAGAAGCCTGTATCCCATCCCAGCCTCACCGGGGGCTTGCCATGGTCTGAGCAAGTTGGTTGACCCGATGAGAAAGATCTCCCTTTCCTTGGAAGAAGTATGCGTTAATTTTACTTATTTTTTAAAAATGTGTTGGGGCCCCTGGGTGGCTCAGTCAGTTAAGCGTCTGACTTCAGCTCAGGTCATGATCTCACAGTTTGTGAGTTCAAGCCCCACATTGGGCTGTATGCTGACCGGTCAGAGCCTGGAGCCTGCTTCAGATTCTGTCTCCCTTTCTCTCTGGCCCCTTCCCCACTCGCACTCTCTCTCTCAAAAATAAATAAACATTAAAAAAATTTTTTTAAATGTGTTTATGTATGTGTTTATTTGTTTGTTTGTTTATTGAGAGAGAGAGAGAGAGAGAGAGAGAGAACGAGAGAGAGCAGGGGAGGGGCAGAGAGGGGAAGGGAAAGAATCCCACGCAGGTTCTGCACTGCCAGGACCGAGCCTGACACAGGGCTCAAACTCACGAACTGTGACACAGTGACCTGAGCCAAAGTCAGATACTTAACCAAATGAGCCCCCGAGGCACCCCAAAGATTTTATTTTTCAGTAATCGCTGCACTCAACATGGAGCCAGAACCTACAGCCCTGAGGTCAAGAGTCACATGCTCTACTGACTGAGCCAGCCAGGCACCTCAGTATAGCCATTAATTTTATAATACCCAATGAAACTCCAACCAATCAAGTAAGACAGCAAGTTCCCCTGCCCAGGAGAATGATGTCACCCTGTAAAGACATTAAGGGGAACGGTTGTGGGGTGGGGGCAGATTTCTGTTCCTTTCGCCTGAAGCCTGGTTATGGGCAGTTGTACAATTTTCTACTTGGGAGAAGTTTTTGTTGCTCGGCAGACTTTGGTCTCTGGGAGGGCTGGCTGACCCAGGCGGGATACAAAAGACAGGGTGCTAACAAAAAGTGTCTCCAGGAACCTGTACTGAACGGGCACAGCTCCATTTGCAGGCATGCTCTGGGACGGGCAAGGTGGGTGCAGGGGAGCGGGAGACACAGGCTTCCAGTCACGGAATGAGTAAGTCACGGGGATCAAAGGCACTGCTCAGGGAACACAGCCAGTGTTATTGTAACAGTGTCAGATGGTGACAGATGGTGGCTACACCTGTAGCGAGAGCCCCCGGTGCAACATACCGACTTGTTGAATCACGATGCAGTACACCTGCAACTAATGGAACATTGTGTGTCAGCTCTACTCACACAAAGAGAAAATTAATGTTCAGGAAACAAGTAAATAAAACAAAATCAAACCTCATCAGTGCTAGTCGCGCCGTGGTTCGCAGGGGGCAGAGCAGGGCATCTTGGCAGTATTCCGTGCAGCCCTCCTGGGAGGAAAGACCTTCACGCAGGGGAAGCTGGCAGTGACAGGTGGGTATTTGCAGCGTGGGGACAGAGGTGGAAATGATGGCTAAGAAGCAGGGCCGCCTGAAGCTGTTGTTCACTGTGATTTACTCCACTGCCATCGCTCGGCGGGAGCCTGCTGGCAGGAGGCCACCCGGGCAGGCAGCGCTTTCTCTGGCAGCGTCTCTCCCCCGCTGATCCTCTGCTAACTCTCAGGCTGGGTGATTGAGCCAGCGCTTCCAGCTCCGGGGATTACGATGAGATACGGGGCTTTTATTCCCCATCACTTTGCTTCGGGGACATGTCACACTCAAAACCTGGCCTGGTATCTGCAGAATCCCCTTCGTGGCAAGTAAGAGTCAACGTGACAGGGGACGGGGGGAGGGGGGGGTCTCAAACCAGAGGCAACAGCACTGATGCGCTGCCCCGGTCCCCCATTTGCCACCTCATTTCATCCGCTGGCCCCCCAGGAGGCAGGCACGCCCCATGTTACAGGAAGAACGAGAGTCACACCATTTGTACGTTCAAAGTCACTCAGCCGGTGAGCGGGAGAGCTGGCATCTGAAATGAGACCTCCGTGACTGTCCAAAGCCTGGCCTCGGTGACCTCCAAGCCCACGGTCTCTCCCCCTCCTCACCACATTGCAGGAGGAAAGGCGCGGACACCTAGAAAGAAAGGCTCCCCGGAGTGAGTCAAGGGCTGCGAGGTCGGTGCGCTTTTTCCATCGGTCCTGTGGATGCACAATCTTATCTCCCCAGGGAAGAAGTACTATCCCCATTTTACAGATGAGGAAACTGGGGGTCGGAAGAACCGAGCCCAAGGTCACAGAGCTAGGTTCAGGTGTCTAAAGATCTGCCAAACTCAAGATGCCTGGTCTCCCTCGACCAGAGCCGACTTTGGAAGTCCCCATTACAGTGAGGTGATGAAAGAGCTTGGTGAACAACTCCACAAACAGCTGTTCAAGTGTCTCTTCACGAGGCTCCACTTTTTCCACACTATCCTTGCAGAATCCATCCCCTTGGCATCCCCACACACAGAGAATCTGGAAAACTGCAGCCGTGAATAAGCAACAGCCTCCTTCCACATCGTTTACTCGGCTTCCCACGGAGAGGCGTGAAATGAGGCCACTCCTCTTGCCTGATGGGATTTTCCAGGTGCATGTCCTTTGGTTAAACAGAAAGCAGGCCCTCAGTCATAAACAGCTGGTCGCTGAATGAATTACAGATGTATTGTCGGTGTCCACACTTATGGAGGTCGATTACCACGGGGGTGCCACACAAGCGAGGCCACTTAAAACCCCGTCTAGACAACAACCATCCTGTACCTGAGGACAAGCCCAGGTGTTGAAAAGGGCAGGAGGGGGCTCTGGCTGAGCAGGGCTCCTCATAGGGAGGGACAGCTCCTTCCCTCCCCCTTCTGAGGTAAAGAACAGTTGTGTCTCCTGTATGACACAAAGCCCTCGCTCTGGGCAAGTCCAGTCATGTGTATGTGCTGGCCGGTCTGAGGGGAGAGAAACCCCAGTCCCTCTACCTCTGGCAGCATCAGAGACTGTGTTCCCGGTCCCTACGTGGCTCTCTTCCTGTCTCAGCTCCAGATGTCCTGTCTCCCTGCCCTCTCGGCCTTTGGAGTTCTAGAACTTGTGGACTTCACTAACAGGCCCTGGGCACCGTGGATCAGTACGTAAATAACATTTAGAAGCTGGTGGAATTTTCTTCTCAGGGGTTGGTGTGGACTTCACATCTAGCCAGGGGCCATAACATTTTCCTCCTCCATCATACATAGTGTTCAGACTTGTGTGTGGAGTTGAATTGTTCCTATAATACCTACAACCCAAGATATCCCATGTTTAAAAAAATTTTTTTTTAACGTTTACTTATTTTTGAGGGCAGGGGGAGGGACAGACAGAGAGGAAGACAGAGGATCCGAAGCAGGCTCTGTGCTGACCGCACAGGCTCGAGCTCACAAACCGTGAGATCATGACCTGAGCTGAAGTCGGACGCCTAACCAACTGAGCCACCCAGGTGCCCCCAAGATATTCCAGTTTTTAAATGCACAACAGCTTTGTGGAAACCATCTGAGCTTGTCTGTGTCACATCAGAACAGTACAAACGTTTGTACCTTGGGACCAGTAAATGGGGTAGGAGACACGCACATTAGTTTCCCCGTGAAACTTGAACAGTGTCCACTATAAGAAACAGGGTAGGGGGGCACAGAGAACTTTTTAGATTCAAATATCCCAGAGTGGCTGATCTTTGTAGTCTCTAACTGCAAAGAGTGGTAGAAACGTCCATTTAAAAACCAAAGATATCCTTATTGGTAACAAGATCAGACCCCGTAAAGCGGGATCCAAAAGAACACACCGACACAAGGTACAGGTTTTGAGATCATTTTGTAAGTGGGGCAATTCTTGTTTCCTCAAGCCCTTTATTTTCATAAGCCGGTGAGATGGATGAGAACTAAAAGAGAATGATGTGCTACTAATTCCGTCACGCCTTCAAGAATGTCCCCGAAGAGACAGGTGGCTGTGACCTTGCAGCTGAGCTCTGGCGCTCAGCCAGAAAGCGATGACAGAATTCCCATGCAGAGTCCTAAATGCTGGCCAACAGCCTTCATAAATTGTGTTCAACTGCACTGATAAGGAATGACATGTTAATTAAAACAACTGCCAGCTATCATCTTTCCCTTATCAGCTTGGCAAAGATCGAACAGTTTAAGATTTTAGTGAGGAGACAGAAAAACAGAGCTAAGGATACGTTGTTGCTTTGGAGGGATATTTGGCACAATCTGTCACAACCTGAGTGGGCAGGGTGATGCGTATAATACGATTTCATTGGTGTGAAAACCGTCTCCACAAATGCACAGGAAAAGCTCAGAAGCAGACACACCCTGTGTTAAGAACCACTGCGTCTGGAGAGATGAACCAGAACTCGGGCCATGGGGTAGGGTCTGAAGAAAGGGCTGGAGGCATGAATGCAAAGTATTTTCGTTTGTACTTTATACCCTAATCTTGCCTTACCTTTCTACCCCTGAGCCGGTTTTATGTTTATAATTTAAAACATTGAAGAAGTATTTTTTTGAAAGGAAATCAGTTAAATTGTTTCCCCCCAATTCCAGAGATAAAAAGTAGCCTGAGGGGGCATAGACAAGCAGAAACAAGTCACTAGAGAAACAAAAAAGGGAGATAGGATGTGATGGTGTGACGGTAGTGAGGAGATACTGTTTCTCTCTCTCTCTCTCTTTTCTTTTTAAGTTTATCTATTTTTTAGAGAGAAAGACAGAGCACAAGCGGGGGAGGGGCAGGGAGAGGAGACACAGAATCCGAAGCAGGCTCCAGGCTCTGAGCTAACAGCACAGAGACCGACGCGGAACTTGAACTCACAAACAGCGAGATCATGACCTGAGCCAAAGCTGGATGCTCAACCGACTGAGGCACCCAGGCGCGTCTACTCTGTTTCTCTTTTGGAATACTGTCTTTAACATTACAGAAGTAAACTAACAGAAAATTCAATTAGAGGGAAAAGAAAACCATTTGTCACTATAAACAACTGCAGAACACGTAGCCCATCAACTGTTAGTATTTTAAGAGCTTTTCTTCCAAGTGTGTGGATATGTACCTGTACGTGTACACATGCATGCACAAAGACACACATTTTAAATGGCCGCATTCATGGGTACATTAAATTAACACTCCACGTTTTGACATGAGAACTCTTTCTGTAATTATGTGGTCTTCATAACCATCATTTTAATAGTTCTACCACATTCCACAGAGCAGGATGTGTATCATCCTATGCCTAACCATAACCTGGTTATTGGATATTTACTTACAATTTCTGATTATTTTGACTAATCCTAGGAGACATATATGTCCATGAAGATTGCTTTTTCCATACATTAGATACTTCCTTAGAATAAATAATTAGATGTGGGATTACCGAATTTAGAGGGGTGAACAATTTTATGGCTTTTAAGATATAATTAACTTCCCAAAGAGTTGTATCCATTTACAATGTCACTAGCAATACAGCAAAGTGCCCGTTTCACCGTATCCTAGCCAGCATTCAGAGTTAGAAAGACTAGAGCATTTTTATTATTTTAATAGGCAAAAATGGAATTTAATTACGATTTTAATTTAATTTTTGTTTACCAGGGATATTGCACATTGTTTCATGACTTGTTTGGTTTTTGGTCGTCTTCTCCTTTTGTGAATTAGTTTTTATGATATTTGATGTGGATTTATTTCAATTCAAAGCAAAAACAAATACCTTTGAGGTACCAAGCCCACCAAAAAAAGCTGTAATTGGAAAATACAGTAGCAAATCTGCTTTTTTATTCACAGAACTCACTGTGTGAATTTACAGGTTTAAATCAAAGATCTATTTATTCACTGCTAAGGTGGGAACATGTCAGGGGCACCTGGGTGACTCAGTCAGTTAAGCATCCGACTCTTGATTTTGGGTCATGATCTTATGGTTGGTGAGATCAAGCTCCACATGGGACTCTGTGCTGACAGCGTGGAGCTTGGGATTTCCTCTCTCCCTCCCTCTCTGTTCCTCCTCAGCTCATACTCTCTCTCTCTCTCTCTCTCTCAAAAATAAATAAATAAAGATTAAAAATTTTTTTAAAAGGTGGGAACATGGCAAAACTCACAAAACTCAGTGACATGCTCCTTAGCCCTTCTAAACTGAAGCTCTTCTAAGAGCGCAATCCCTCAAATACAGGAGATGCCCAGTAGAGTAGAACCATGTTAATCTTCGTGATAATGACAATTTTAGTTAATTTCAAAAGTTTCTAAGTAATAAGAAAATGAAAATGCTTCTTGCTTGGTAGGTTTTCTTTTTTTGGTAGAAATCTGAAACAGGAAGAGATTGGGGTAGGGAGCTGGGCAGTACTATCTCTCCAGTGTGAATTAACAATGACCTAGAAGTTCATCCTTATGTAAGACGGTGAGAGGATTGCTTGTCTCACGTGTGCTTCTGCATCAATAAGAGTAGTGATGACAGGGGGCGCCTAGGTGGCTCAGTGGGTTGAGCATTTGACTTTGGCTCAGGTCATGATCCCATGGTTCATGGGTTCAAGCCCCATGTCAGGCTTGGTGCTGACAGCTCAGAGCCAGGAGCCTGTTTCAATTCTGTGTCTCCCTCTCTCTCTGCCCCTCCACCACTCGTGCTCTGTCTGTCTCTCAGAAATAAAACATTAAGAAAAATTTTTAAAAGAGAATAGTGATAATAGCTCCTGTTGCTTTCTCTCCTGGAAGCTGACCGATAACAAAGGGCAGAAGGAAATTAATTGATAATAATTGCCAAATGACATTCTTCAGTTTTCAGTCCAGTTGGTGTATCTCAGTGGTCCTCACCCAGAGGCAGCTTTGCTCCCCAAGGGACCCTCGGCAGTATCTGCAGATGTTTTTGATTGTCATGACTAAGGGTGGGGGTGGTGGCTAGCGGCCGGTGGACGGAAACCAGGGGCACTGCTAAACATCCTGCAAGGAACAAGGCGGCCCCCACAACAAAGAATGATCTGGTTTAAAATGTCAGTAGCTCTGAGTTGGAGAAACCCTTTCAGATCTAACATCCCCTAAAGTTTTAGTGTTCAGATATATCAAATGCTCCTTTAAGCCTCTGATTTGTGTCCTAATTTAACAGTGAGCCTGAATGGATAGGTGTCTAGGTTTTCTTGACATTGAGCACTGGGTCAGTACTGAGCATTACTGATTTTCACCCCGAAGCTCCAGCATGAAGCATGAGCACGTCTTTGACTTGGTGAGTGTAATTTTAATGGTTTACTTGGTAAACGAGACTGGTTGCTCCTAAATCGGATGTGACAGAGACCCCAACTCATTGCTTGGTTTTGAGTAACCTTAACGGTTAAACATTAACCATCTCCATCCCTGTTCCTCCAAAGCAGACGTTAACCTGAGAGTTGAATATTTCCAACAGACGTTTCAGCTGCTCGGAACACAAATCTTTCATTGCCTGTAGCTCCCTCTGTAGTCTATGCTACGTTTCCTCTCCTAACTATTGCATCATGCATGAATTCAGTGGAGGTCATTGCATACCTACTGAGTGCCCCAGTGATCCCACCGACCCCCTATGTGCCTTTCATTGTTCGGTTCCTATGAAATGGAAAACGTACTTCCTTTCAGCTCTATGACACTTTTGTAATGATCAAGTCAAAGCCGCCAGCTCAGAGACCCAGTAGATTCTGTGCACTCATTGCCCTGTAGTTAGCAAGTTATTTCTAATAGTCCAGCACAACTTGCTGTCGCCCTGTAGTTCATTGTTCCTTTGTGATAATTCTCTCAGCAAGAAAAACTATTTTCCTTAGATTCAGTGAAGATTAAGGTTTTCGTTCCCTTCACACAATTAAGAAAAGCACCTCCACAAGGCAGGCATTCCCTTCCAGGAAGCATAAATCAGCACATTGCCATCTTCCTCTGAGCGATTCTGAGAAACCATCTGCTAGGAGCATTCCTCCAACTTGAAAGGCTGCACGGGCTGTCCTGACTCACCTTTAGAGCTGAGGAAAGAGCCCGATGCAGAACCTGAGCAGAATTCAGCCACGCTGGGGTCCCAGGGGTCCAGGTCTGCATCTGTGGGGCCTCTCTTTCACTTTCAGGTCCCCTTCTCTGTCGTACGCTTCTTTCTCTGCTTCCCATTTCAGATTTCTTGCCTGCTGCATAACAGCAACTCCTGGCCTTTGCCTTGGCGAGGGGTGGCGTATCTGCCTTTTCCACCCTCACGGGTGGGTAAAAAGCACACCCCCACCAGCAGCCTTACCAACCTGGAGTGCTCTCCACGGCCGGAAGGGGGCAGCAGACCAATCCCAGGAAGGTTTTGCAAAGCCAGGAAGGTTTTGCAAGGCCGGGGTTGGGGGGTGGGGGGAGGGTGGGGGGGAGGGGGTCGTTACAATGCAGACTGAGGTTATAATTCAGTGCTGGTGATAATTAGTGCTGGAAATATTCCATTCCAGTGCCGTAGCTTTAGTTGGTGGTGCACACCTGTCTGGAGAGGCTCTTGTCCCTTCTCGCTGTCCCTACATGCCTCGTGGCATGTGGGGAAGGGTCCACCGAACAGGGATGTTTAGTGAAGGGGATGGAGGTCCCGGAAGAGGGGCTGAGCACACGAGAGGCACGGTCGGTGCTTGAGGATTGCCGTGAAGAAAAGAGACGAAACATTCAGTGTCATTCCAGAGGCTAGATCGGAGAGTGAAATCTGGGGCAGGCAGTGTGTCCAGGATAATAAACGCCTAATTGTCCGCGGTCTGAAGCCGCGACTCCTGGAGGCTGCGTCGCCTGTTACAAGCGTCAGGTAGCAGAAGTCCTCAACTGTTACTTTATACGAGTCTGAGACTCTATGAAAATGCCATTTCATATCAAATGCCATTAAATGCACCCTCCAGCCCTGGCTTGCTACGTTTTGTGGTGTTGTTTTCGTGGAAAAGGCCCGTCTACAGGTTGCGACCAAGGCAGGAGCTCTGACTGCACAAAATAACAAGGAGGCATTCCTTTTTAAGGCCAAGTCTGCACTTGCATGGCCCTGAAAGTGACATCTCTTCAAACCTTGTGTCCAGTGCCTCCCTGGTTTCAGTCTGGTCCCGGCCCTGCCAGACTCCAGCCCTGAACCCAAGCTGACCACTTCACAGCACACGGGGACCTGCCGGAGGAAAAAGTGGTGTATGGGTGCCCTGATTCTTCTCTGCAAAGCTGGGCCACCCCTCCCCCTTAGCAAGTTGAAGTGGGGTGGTTATGAGCAGGGGGAGCAGAGCCTTGCAACCCCCAGGACCCTCCAGCAGAGACTGGAGCTGGCTGAAGAAGGACAGTAGGCCTTTTTGAACATGTTGCAGCTCAGGAGTCAAAAGAGACTGAATTTCAGGTTATGGGGCCGTCCTCCTGGGGGTCAGTGACCAGGTGGCCTCTCAGTTTTTCCAGGCGCAGCTGTAGATACAGCAGAAGGTCACAGCATATTTGTTCCCAAACCAGACAATATATATTTTAAAAAAGTTTTTTCTTAACATTTATTTATTTTTGAGAGACAGAGATAGAACACAAGTCAGGGAGGGGCAGAGAGAGGGAGACACAGAATCCGAAGCAGACTCCAGGCTCTGAGCTGTCAGCACAGAGCCCGACGTGGGGCTCAAACTCACAGACTGTGAGATCATGACCTGAGCCCAAGTCTGACACTTAACCAACTGAGCCACCCAGATGCCCCCAGAGACAATATATATTTATATGCAGAAATAGACTTGTTTTTAAAAAAGCATGAGTCTTTGGAAAGTGATTATGAGATTCGAAGGCTAAATGATAGGAATAAAAAGAATAGTCTTATCACTTAGGAAAACAGGGAATTTAAAACAAGGGATTAGTTACAAAAGTGGAAGGGCTGAAAAGTCAAACAGAAGTTTTGGGGTGGGGGGCGGTGGTAGGCAACTCAGAGATTAGCAACAGACAGTGGAAGCAGCTACTGTGGGAAATGAGTACAAAACCACTGTTAGAAATGCTGCCCAAAGCAAGGCAGGTGCTATTAATATCCCCATTTCACAGATGAGTAGAGTGAGGCATAGAGAGATTAAGTAACTACCCAAGGTCACGTAGCTCCTGAGTGTGTGTAATGAATTTAAACTCAGGCGATGTGATCCGAGTCAATCCTCTTGCCCACTACACTTATTGCCATATGAATAAAGGCCCCATGGAGGGAACATTAGTAGAGTTGAGTTAAAAATTAAATTTGGAGTGGAAACTTTATTATGCATATTGTCACCAGTAAGCCTTCAGGTGGCCTACATAACGAGGCTCTGCTGGTAGAAGTGAATTCAGTCATTCGTTGAACCAATAGCTCTTACTCCATCCAAGCCAGGCACTATGAGTAAAAGGGTTATTTCATAAAATCCAATGTATCCCATAAGAAATTTTAATTCAAGAGAGTAATGAGTTAATGAGTGTATCGCTGAGTTTAATTACAAAGGAGTCTGTGACTTAATGAGGGTATGCCTGATTCTCGACAGAAGCCATAGAAATGAAGGGAGGTATTAAAGTTGGCCGAAGACCAAGTTGCGTACCACATAAGGAGCAATCAGAGAAACAGTCGACACTGACCCCCCTGTATGTGAACGTTCACCCCCATTTTTCTCCCCAGATTGTGCAGAAGGTTGTCTTTCATTGTGTGTCATTCTCAAACAAATCAGCTCTGTGTAATCATTCTCGTTCTCTTCATGCTTTCCTTGGAGAGCTTTCTATTCTGATGTCACTCTTCTATTTGAGTCACTTTTTCTTTTCTTTTCTTTTTTTTTTTTAATTTTATTTTGAGCCCCTGATGCAGGGCTCGATCCCATGACCATGAGATCACAACCAGAGCCAAAATAAGGAGTCAGACGCTTAACCAACTGAGCCACTCAGGCACCCCTGAGTCACTTTTTCTAAATTTTCCATCTGTGAACCCCAACGGCTTCCTATCTGGGGAAGCGACTTTGAGGTCCCTCACTTCAACTCCCACCTAAGTCGGAAAGCATTTTCAATATACACTTTTATTTTCTCTTTAACTTTTTTCAGCATTCTAATTTTCCTGAAAATAATTTTAAAAAATTTTAATGTTTGTTTATTTTTGAGAGAGAGAGAGACAGAACGCAAGCAGGGGAGGGGCAGAGAGAGAGAGGGAGACACAGAATCCGAACTGGCTCCAGGCTCTGAGCTGTCAGCACAGAGCCCAATGTGGGGCTCGAAGTCACAGACTGTGAGATCATGACCTGAGCTGAATTCGGACACTTCATCCACTGAGCCACCCAGGCACCCTGTTCCTGAAAATAACTTAAGAAAGAGAAGCGGGTTGCCTGAGTCCTGAACTGGCTCAGAGTCAGAAGGAGAATGAAAAGGCAGTCAACCCCTGACCCACACTACAACTGGGATGTACCTTAAGGACATTTCCCCAAGTGCAGTAATAAGACAGTCACCCGAAGACAAACACCGTAGGATTGCACTTACATGAGGTACCCAGAGCAGTCAAGCTCTGAGCCCAAAGGCAGTGCTGGTTGCCAGGAGCTGGGGGGGGGGGGTGCAGACAGGGAAATGGGTGTTATTTTTCGTGGGCACATTTCTGTTGTGCAGGATAGAAAGGTTCTGGAGATGGATGGTGGGGATGGCCGTACAACAGTTTGTCTCGTTGTTGTACTTGACGTTACTGAACTCTGCACTCAAAATGGCTAAGATGGTAAATTTTATGTTATGTGTATTTTGCCACAATTTTATAAATAAATAAATGAACAAATAAACTTTGTGGTCTAAGAGGCGAAGAAGAAGGAAAAAAAAATACAGTCAAACTCCTAAAGTTCAAAGGGCCCTATGGGACTGGGCAGTTGTCCAAGGTGCTCCAGGAAAATGCTGGGGCATCCTTGAGCTCCACATTCAGGGCTCCCAGGGGCTCTAGGGAGGGTGTGAGGACAAGACGTCCCTGCAGACTGCTTCCTCACTCCCTGGAAGGTTTCCAGCCTCAATCATTTTACTCAGGTCCAGTTGGAGCCTTGAGGGGAAGGAGTGATAACTTGTCATCATGTACCTCTTCCTGGTTGCCGAGTCCAGGATGGTCTCAACGTCCCCAGGGGTATATGTCACGATTGGGAAAATGCTCAACCCCACCTACCAGGGGTTTTCTCTTCCCTCTGCCCCTCCTCCCCCTACCATCTGCTAGACTTTTGTGAGACCCTGGCCTCCCGTCAGAAACAGCGGCCTTCCCCCTGGCTCCTACCCCAACCCCGGCAGCTGGGTCTCTCTCGTCACCTAGAATTTTGAGACCAAAGACACTGGGTCAGACTCCTTATCTTTCTCACATATTTACTTGTCCAGATTACTTTTTTAAAGGTGATTTAGTTGAGTTTCCCAGGGGGAGAAATCCTCTGTCAATTCTGTTCAAGACTGCATTAAAGTCATAAATAAATTTGGAGAGATCCGGCATCATATGCTTATTTTTTCTGATTATTATCAATTCTAAAATTGTAAGTTGATTCCTTTTTTGTTTAGATAGGAAGTCAAATCATCTGCCAGTAACTATGGCTTTGCCCCTTCCTTTCTAGTATTTATACCTCCTGTTTTATTTCATTGTCTGATGTATTGGCTATCACTCACAAAATGGCAAATGCTTATCCACTTTGTCCTGTCCTTGATTTTAATAATATTTTCAGGGGTGATACATTCAAAATACGGTACTTAAAAACTGGTCAAGGGCCCTGACCCATCAGAACGGCAGCACCAGCCAATCGGAACAGATGCCAGTCGGAAGCTATAGGCATAGCTAAATCAGTATGCAACGACCCAAGTGACAGGCACATAGTAAGTTCTGAGAGTTTTATCATCCAGCATGACATCATTTGTTGACCTCTAATAGATTTAAAACAGTATTTTAATTCTAATTGTGCTACAAGCTTTTATCAGGATAGAGTCAAGGGTTTTCATAACTTGGTCTCAACCTATTTTCCAGGCTTCTATCTCTCAACATGCCTCAACAGGAAGGTGCCTGATCACAAGCCTCCAGCAACTGTCTGTCAGTGATGGGGCACATCCAGTCGTGCAAAACAAGGGTTTCAGGATCTTAATGTTTCATTCCTTCTTATGGGTTACTCTGTGTCTGCGAAAACCTTCCCACTAATAACATGGAACACCATCGAGCTTTCGGGACTTAGCCGAGACATTCTTTCTGATGTCTTCCTTGACTATGTGCTTCCTGTGCACCTCTCAACAAGCAAGAGTTAGCCCCTTTCTCCTTTTCACCATCCCAGTGGCTCCTGGACACACTTCTGCATGGTCAGCCTTTCATACCGTGTTTGTATTTGGTTGTTTCCATTTTGTCTGTATTTGTGTACAGGGAGCTCCTCTACCCTTACCACTGAGTGAGCAGAGGGTTTGATACTTAGTTAGCACTCAATACATATCTGTTGAATAAATGAGTGAGTAAATCTCACTCTGAGCATGAAGATTTATCACATAAAACCGATACATTTTAAAAATGTTAAATTTTCCTTCCTCTTAACTTACAATGCCATGAGGAAGAGCAGAGAAGAGCATCACTGTTGTGATTACCTATTGCTGTTTCCCCACTCCGAGCTACGTGGTGTAAAACAGTGCTCATTTGTTATTATATGTCTCAGTTCTGGGAACTGACTGGGGTCCCGGACAGATGGAGGCTGAGGCTGAAGTCATGGGAGGGCTTTCTCACTCACATGCTGAGTGGGGGCGATGCTAGGTGGGGCTGTCAGCCAGAACACTACATGTGGCCTCTGCATGTGCCCTGGGCTTCTACACAGCATGGCGGCTGGGATTTAAAAGCACATGTGCTGAGAGATGGAGAACCAGGGGAAGCTGAATCACTTTTTATGATCTAACCTCAGAAATAGTGGTTTGCTGGTAAATGTTTAACAACCACCTGTGTGTGCGTGTGTGTGTGTGTGTGTGTGTGTGTGTGTGTGTGTGATCCTAGTCCTTTCTGGCTTCTGCACCGTAGATAATCTCACTGTGGCTGTTTCCAGGGTACTGGCATGACTTTACTGGGCATGGGGCTGGAGAAAGACATCCACCCTCACTGGAGAGCTGGTAGCATGGGCCCCAGCACATTACTGCTGACCAGTCACAAAGCATCGCTTCCTCTGTGCTCTCTTGGTTGAAGCAATCCAAAGATCCACCCAGGTTCAAGGGGGAGGGTACAGACTCTGCCTCTTGAGAGTGTTTTGAAAGGTCACAGTATAAGAAAAGTGTATGGAATAAGACAGCTCATTGAGGCCATCTTTGGGAAATCCACCTGCCTCAACCACCAAGAACAAAGAGATCCAAAGGAATGCACAGAAGAAAAGGTGGTGCACAGAAAGTCTCCAGAAGATAGGCTGGTGAGTAATCCACTGGAGGAAGAGGATGGGAGGGGAAGGCAAAAGGATAACCTCTTCAGAGATAAAAATAATATGATGAGGAGGAACAAAAGAATAGAAATCCCTTGTGGAGGAAATCTCCAAGTACAGATCTTTTCTCCTACTTTTATTTCAAACTCTAGGAATAGATCTTCCTTCCTTCTTTCTTTCTTTCCTTCCTTCCAACCTTCCTTCCTTCCTTCCTTCCTTCCTTCCTTCCTTCCTTCCTTCCTTCCTTCCTTCCCTTTTTCCTTCAATGACTATGTTTATTATATGCCAGACACTGTTCTAAGTGCAGGAATGAAACAGTAAGCAAATAAAAAGCCCTTGCTGTATTGGTTTTCTAGGGTCACTGTAACAGAGTATCACAGACTAGTTGGCTTAAACAACAAATTTATTTTTCTCACAGTTCAGGGGGCTAGAAGTTCAAGTTGAAGGTGTTGGCAGGTTTGGTTTTTTCTGAGACCTCTCTCCTTGGTTTGTAGATGGCCGTCTTCTCCTATGTCTGCCCATGGTCTTTCGTCAGTGCATGTTTGTGTCCTATTTCCTCTTCTTATAAGGACACCGGTCATTGGATTAAGGCCCACCCCGGTGACCTCATTTTAACTTCATTACCTCTTTAAGGACCCCATCTCTAAATATGGTCACATTCTGAGGTATTGGGGTTAGAACTTCAACATATGACATTCTGGGGGGCGCAAATCATCCCATAACACCCACCCGCATGCAGTGTACATTGTAAGATCTCACATGGTGCCTTTCTACCAACATCATGTGGCTGTAGCCACTAAGAGGTAAAGTCAAAGCACTGTGACCTCAAGGCACATGTGGGCATGGTAATATTTGATGTATGGTTATGTTCATGTGTTTGTTTCCAATTTTAAGATTTTTTTTTGTTTTAGAATACATTATCCATTTACATTATTCAAAGACCAAAGCCTTCATGGAAGGTATTCACAGAAAAGTCTTGCTTCTACCCCTTCCCCTATACCATTTCCCTCAGAAATAACCATTTTTATTAGCTTGGTGTTTTTCTTCCAATATCCCTTTGTGCAAATATAAGCAAATACATAGGTATATATTCTTATTTTCTCCTTTATACAATATGTAGCAGTATTCTGCACCTTGTTGATGGTGATTTTTTCACTTTATATATCCTGGAGAACTCTCCATATCAACCTATAGAACCTTTGCTGTATTTTTTTAACAGCTGCATAGTACTCTGCTCGGTGACATGCCATAATTTATTTAAGTTGTCCCGTGTTGCTGGACAAGTGGATTATTTCCAATCTTTTGAAGTTACAAACAATACTCCAATGAACTGAATAACCTTTATAAGTATCATTTTGTACTTGAATAGGTGTACCTGTGGGATATACTTCCAGAAGTGGAATTGCTGAATCAAAAGGTAAATGCATCTATAATTTTGTTAGACACTGACAAATTCCCCTCTTTAGGGGTTGAAACATTTTGCATCCTGACCAGCACTGTACAAGGGGCCCTATTTCTATATAGTTGTGTTAACAGAGTGTATTGTTAAACTTTTGGATTTCTGCCAGTTTGATAGGTAGGAAACGCAATATTTATTTTCAATTGCATTTCTCTTTAAGTGTGGTTGGAAATTTTTTCATAGAGTCATTTTTATTTGTCTACAACCAAAGTATTCACGTCCTTTGGTCATTTATCTATTGGGTTATGTGTTTCTGCTTTATTTCAGAAGCTCTTTGTAAAATGGGTGCTGTGAGTACAGCAGGAACAAAACAAAGTCTCTGCCTTCACAAGGCCAACTTCCCATGAATGATCCCTTTCTATAACTGGTACTGCTAGAAAGAATTCTCTTCTTTCAATACAGAGACTGAGGCCATGGGCAGCAATGATTGATTACGTTGCCATTGTCTTCTTCTGTGAGCAATTTTCCGGGTTGACCTACTCTTCCAGGAAAATAATCTATATTCCTCATGGAATAAATCAATTTCCAAAAATAAGGGAATGTGCACTCTTGCAGTTATTAAAAATCATGTTCTCAGAAATATTTAAAGAAATGGGGAAGTGCTTATGATATATTACTGCATACAAAGACAAGCCACGAAGCACCAGGCACAGCACAAAACCAGTCTCACAGAATATATCTAGCCATAAGCATAAGAAAAAGAGTGGAAAACTGTACCCCAAATGTTTATCGTGGTTACCTCTGAGTACTGGGTTATGGATGATTTTAATTTTCTTTTTTATCCTTGCTCTGTTTCCTAATATTTTTCACAATGAATATGCATTTTTCTGAAAATTGGCAGTAATGGTCATACAAATTTTAAAAATAATATTGAACAGAATGTAAGCTAAACTTTCTGTCTTGAGTGAACAGGAGCCATTGATTTGGTGCAAAGCAGGCAGCACTAGGGAAAAGTTTATCCTTTTCAATTCTCTGAGCACATTGATGCTGACACTCAAGTTATTTTCAGTACTCCATTCACATTCAGCAATAATAATTTCATTTGCCATTCCCCCCAGAGGCTGTAAGATTTATTTGGAACAGCCAACATTTTATGAATCGTGAATTACATGAAACCTGGAGAATACTGTAAGAATGTATTCATGTAAGAATACATTCATGTAAGAATACTGCAACTCATCTAAATCAACTGCATCTCAATAAATTTCTAATAAACGCATGGTCATGCTCCAGGCACTTAGGCCCCATACCTTAGTCTTGCCCTTACTTCCTCCATCTTCATCCCATGCAACTCTTTTGATCAGCTAATGAGTCTTTCTTTGAAATATTTCTTGTAGCTCTCTATTCCTCTCTGACTCCCCAGCTACAATACCAGTCATGACTCAGACTATCTGTTGCCTCCATTACCACAGCAACCTTCTGTATCAGACAGGTATGTGTTCCGAACAAAACTGCCTAAGTTCAAATGTGGGCTCTACTTCTGCATGACCTTAGGCAAGTTTCTTGACTTCTCTATGCATTTCTTTCTTCTCTTGTAAAATGGAGTAGCGATAATATCTAATTTGTTAGTTTGTTGTGAGAAAATACATGTAAAAGCACTTAGAACAGCAACTGGGCACATAGTTAATGATCAATAAATGCTAGCTATATCAATTATGTAATCAATTTATTTTCATCTACTTTGGGCCTTCTGGCCAGGTCAACAATCTTGAGTTACATCATGTCGCTCCTTTGGTTATAAGCCCCCGCTATGAGTTTTCCACTGGACAGTGGCTGACCAGGTTGTTTCAGACAACATATCCTGCTGAGAACAAGTAGCAGTGCTGGACATCTCAGAAACACTGAGTCAGGGAGCAGTTTGTAGGCCAAGATCTGAATAAGGATTAAAGTCAGTAGAGATGAGTGACATTTGAAGCTGCTTCCAAAAGTGAAAGCAGTGAATGAAAAGCTGGAGGGTGTGAACGGAAGTTCCAGCAATATAAAGGGGCTTGGAGGGCTACAATTAGAGCTAAGGACATATCAGAGAGGAGATGTTCTGGAAAACATCATAAGCATTTTTTTTTTTTTTTGGAGTAAGAGTCAATTGGAGAAGCATATCTCATAGAGATTAAAGCCCAGTTTTAGAATCATATCAACTCCTGATTGGAATCAAGTAATCAGCTTCTCTAGCCTCTCTGCTTACTAGAAGCAAAAATAAGTACCTCTGGAAAAAGATAACATCAGTGAAAGTAACCAGCCATGTAAGAAAACAAGTTTTGGTAGAAAACCAAGAGGAGAAAAACAGACAATGGAAAGACATCCACAGAAGATCTGGATCTTCAATAAGACATACACTTTGAACTATTATTAACATGTTCATGGAATTAAAAATCAAGATGAATAAACGTGACACAAAAAAAACCCTGAAAACTGTGTGAAATAATCACATGGATGTTTTAGACCTGAATAATATTTAGTAAATAAAAGTAAAGATTGAGGGGTACCTGGGTGGCTCAGCTGGTTGTGTCTGACTCTTGATTTTGGCTCAGGTCATGATCTCACAGCTCATGAGATCAAGGCCCGCACTGGGTTCTGCATTGACAGCATGGAACCTGCTTGAGATTCTCTCTCTCCCTCTGTCTCTGCCCCTCTGCACTCATGCTCTCTCCCTCTCTCTCAAAATAAATAAATAAACATTTAAAAAATTTTAAAAAGACACAGAGCTTCCCTCTACTTAAAAAAAAAAAAGATTGAACGGATAAGTTAAACAGCACATTGGACACACTATGTTTATAGACATTAAAATTCATTTCTTACAATGTTTTGAAATCCTATTGCCATAAAATACTCAATACTGTGAAGAATGAAAAAATGAAAGGAAAGAATCATTTGTTTATACCACAGTAGAAGCATGTTAAGCAAACCATTCTATAATAAAATCTGTTAGATAGTATAAAAATTAAGGCAAAATAAAAGTATTTTTAACAAATAAGCACTGAGAGAAGTCATCACAAAACCCATAATAAAGGAAACTTTAGGTTTAGGGTATGATTTGGGGAGATGTAAAAGAAAATGATCTCAAAGAGAAACATAGAGATGCAGGAAGAAATGAAGAGCAACAGAAAAGATAAAAAATATGTGTAACTATAAATAAACATTGGGGTGCCTGGGTGGCTCAGTCGGTTGAGTGTCCAACTTTGGCTCAGGTCATGATCTCAGTTTGTGAGTTCGAGCCTCATGTCAGGCTCTGTGCTGACAGCTCGGAGGCTGGAGCCTGCTTCGGATTCTGTGTCTCCTTCTCTGCCCCTCCCCTGATCATGCTCTCTCTCTCTCTCTCTCTCTCTCTCTCTCTTTCAAAAATAAATAAACATGAAAAATATTTTTTTTAAATGTGACATGTCAAAACGTGTGAGATCCAAGTAAGTGTACTTATAGGGAAACTGAAATTCTTAAGTACATATATTAGAAAAGAGTAATGATTAAAATCAATGACTGGGACACCTGGAATGGACAAGTAAGAGGACAGGTTGAGTTTGGAGTCCAAAGAATTCCCCATCTCCAAAGAATTATTACTACTTGACTTGTCTGGCAGTTCACTGAAAAGCTCCAGCCACAGGACTTGTCTTTATTTGACCTAACTCAATGCTAATTTTGTGCAAATGGCCCTATCCTCAGGGCATTTGTCAAAAAAAAAAAAAGAAAAGAAAACAGTGGCAAGTTTTTAATATCTCAGTTTCCTGTGACAGTGTCACCAGTTGGAGCTAATAAGAAGCTGAGCAAAAACTTAAAAGGAAAAACAGAGAACAACATGAAGATTCTGAAAAATTCTAACATATTTCTGGAAATCTAGAAGGTCACATGTATTTGACTGAGTACATACCCAAGAAAGACCTGAGGAGGGTCATAATCTTTCACCTCAGGCTGACTTTGAGGTCCTACACAAGCAAGGAAGTGAGGGCTAAGGCAGAATTGCAAATCACCTAAGTCATGCCCCAACACACACACCTACACAGAGTCCCTCAGCAAAGGAAAAGACACTTGCCAGTTCAAGGAAATCTCTTAGTTCAATCATTAGCTGACCACTAAGCTAAGCAAGCAGACTTTAGTGGCCACACAAGACAAAAAAAAAGAGACTTTTCAGAATTAGTCCAGGAAAGTCACTAAACAAGCAAATAGCGATAACAACAACGACGACGACAACAAGAAACAATGAACCTGAGGAGGGGGGACATCACATTTCTAGGGTTGCTATATTGTATTATTTGTATGATATTATATTGTTTAGATGATATTATTTAAAATTATATTATTTTAAATGTCCAGTTTCAACAAAAACTTAGGACACACACAAAGAAACAGGAAAGAATGGTTTACACATGGAGGGAAAAAGCATCAATAGAAACTATTATTTTGAGTTATTCTCTTTTTGGTTAGAAACTATCTGAGAAACTGGAGATGATGGTCTTCCTAGACCAAGATTTTACATCAGCTATTATAAATATGGTCAAAGAGGGGCGCCTGGGTGGCTCAGTCAGTTAAGCATCTGACTTCGGCTCAGGTCATGATCTCGCGGTCCCTGAGTTCAAGCCCCGCGTCAGGCTCTATGCTGACAGCTCAGAGCCTGGAGCCTGCTTCAGATTCTGTGTCTCCCTCTCTCTGCCCCTCCCCCATTCATGCTCTGTCTCTCTCTCTCTCAAAAATAAATGAACATTAAAAAAAATTTTTTAAATAAAATAAATATGGTCAAAGAATTAAAGAAACCATGCCTGAAGAATTAAAGAAAAGTTTGAGAATTAGGTCTTAACCAAATAGAGGATATCAATAAATAGAAATTATTTAAAAAATAAGAACCAAATAGAAATTCTACAGTTAAAAATGAAAAATAGAGGGGATCGAGAGCAATTTGATCTGGCTGAAGAATCAGTACACTTGAAAACAGATCAATTGAGATTATCCAGTCTAAGCAATAGAAAGAAAAGTGAAGAAAAATGAACAGAGCTCCAGACACCTTTAGGACACCATTGAGCTAATGTACATGTAAAAGGAGTCCGAGAAGAATAAAGAAAGTGGAAAAAGAATATTTTAAGAGATAATGGCCAAAAACTTGTCAACTTTGAAGAAAAACTATACCAAATCTGCATTTCCAAGAAGCTCAACAAATTTCTAGTATACACTCAAAGTGATCCATGCATAGGCACATCATAGTCAAGCTGTCAAAAGCCAAAGACAGCGTCTCGAGAGCAGCAAGAGAAATGATTCATCACATACAAAACCCCTGACTGCAACGTGATTTTCCAGAAGCCTGCCCCTGGATACAATCCAGGTAGAATGTGAGGTAACAATCATTTGTGAGTCATCAACAGTGACACCCTATTGGTGAAGTCAAAGATGGAAGACGGAAAAGTCTTTCTCTTTCCACTCCTTAAAGTCCCTTACCCATTGTGGGTGTCCCTACCCTGTGAGTCAGGACTAAGAGGGGCAGAGGGATCACTGCCAACAGTGTTAGGGGGTCTGTGATGTGACAATGACTGCCTGGCCTCTGAGGGCTACTGAGGACTGCCCAGTTGGGAAACAGCTAAGCAGTAAGTAACTGTTGGCTTTAGATTGGATAGTTATTTGTTCTAAGCATAGAGTTATATACAACATTTTCCTTAAAAGTAAGTTCCTGTCCTGAAGTATAATATTGAAAACTAGGCGTGTTTCTTTGATTCTTGTTTTTATATCCACAGAAGGCAGTGCCTACCTCATAGGTAGCTCTTGTAGGGAATAAGTTGGATACATTGAATCCACATATCACATTACACTTTATATCTAAATACGCATGTATGTATTTGATATTATGCTTGATTTATCTCTTTCTCAAGGATAATTTAAGTGGTCATGAGAAAAACTTGCAGATGAATTTTTCTCTAACATTATAATCCGGGATACTGCCCTTCATTCAGCTGTCATTTACTTAACATGTATTATGTATCAGCTGTTGCACTGGATGCTGGACACAGAGCTGTGAAACAGTGTTCCTAGTGGGACAGGAGAGGCATATACTGACTCTGAATTTGGTAGAGACAGGATTGTCAGGAGAGCTAGAGGAGGTGACTGAGTTCCAAAGAGTTAACTAGGTGAAGTGAAGTGGGGTTAGGCAAGACTATCCAAGAAGAGAGACCGACATGGCAGGAAACTGAGGAAAACTTGGCATGTTTGAGGGATTGCACGTGGCCAGAGCATAGGCATCAGGGAAGGTGGCTGAGAGATAAAGCAAAAATGGTTTGTGGGGACAGATCATGATCGTCCTGGCATGCTGGCCTAAGAAGATTGAAAATGACAGAAAATAGTAACAATTGTAATTATTCTTACTTTCTGTTTAATGAGCACTTGCTATGTGCCAGGTACTGGGCTAGACACTCGAAATGCCCAATTTACTCCCTACAAGAGCTCTGTGAGGTAGGCACCACCTTCTGTGGATAAAACACATTCCGTCGGGAAAAGGAGTCCACAAAGAGGTGGAGAAAGAGTGGTCCGGGAAGTGGGAAGAGAGCAGGATGACCCCGTGTTATAGAAGCCAAGGGGGAGGGAGCTTCAAAAAGGACTAATGTCAAATGCTGCTAACAGGTCGGTCAGTGAGGACAAAGGACTAAACAATGCACACGTCTCTAGGGATCTTAACAAATAGAGTTTCAGTGGAGTAAGGAGGCAAAAGGCAGATTGCTGTAGGATGGGTTGTATATGCAATACAGAAATGGTGGATAGTGATCGTCGGCTGCTCTTTGAGAAGAGTATTCAAGGAGGAGAAGGCTAGCACACGGTAAGCAGAGAGAGCTAGGGGATTCTGTGGTCAGCTGGTTGAGTGGTCGTGTTGAGAGGGACTTGAGTGTGTTCATGTGCTGAGAGGCCGGAAGGAGCAGAGAGGGAGATAGGAAGGCCCAGGAGTGAGGGATGGCTGAGGAAATAAAGTCACCATGGGGCTGTGAGGAGATGGGGGAGGGCCTGGCTTTGCCCAGGAGCCTGTAGGCGGGGATTAACAATGGATGTGGATGCCAAGACGCTAAGCTGGAGGCTGAAGAAGTTTCAGCCTGTGGCCCTGTTTCTCCACAAATAGGAGCCCAGATCTTCTGACAAGGGACAGTCCCTGAATACTTGACTTATAATACATTTATTTCTGTCAACAAGTGTCATAAGCAGATCTCTCCTGCTGCTGCCCAAGTAGGCAGTGAGACTGGGGGAAAATCAGGGAGAGTGAACATTTAGTGCTCACTGACCTATACTTTGTAGTTTTTCCTATTCTCAAGTGACTCCATGGACTGAGCCCGTCCCCCAGAATTGGCTTCTCCATTCAGCTTTGTGGTTCTCTCTCCTCATGAATGTCGACACTGGTTCTTTGTGGAGCACAGCGCTGAAGGGAAAGCTTGCCAAGAACCACAACTGGTGTTAGACCTGCAGAAAGTGTGAGGCCATGAAAAGAGCCAGAAAATAAGAGCCTGGGAGACACTAGGCAAGGGAAATTCAGAATCAGAGAACAGTGGGGATCTCTGGTGCAAAGGAAAAAAGAATTTATTAAACTGTTTCAGTGAGTTCTCTAGTTAGTGCAAACATTGCCCAAGGAATAAGAAATAAAGCTTTAGTGTAATTTGGAAGGTGGTTACTTTTGGCATTGGAATATGTCCAGGAAACATTTCAGAAGAAAGTCAGAAGCCTGCACAGAAATGGTTTTGCTTGTTTGTTTGTTTGTTCGTTTGTTTTTGCAAACTGGAAACAGACAAGCCTCACATATAAAAATAGATTTTTGTAAGCCTTTTTTTGTTGTTTGGTGAAAAATATATTTTCTTCACTGATAACATTCAGTGTTCTTTGATTTGCTTTTTAGTGTGAGTGTTGGTGTATTTTTTTTAGCAGGATTGTATGAGGAGAAAGGAGGTTTCCTTTAAAATTAGTGACCACATTGCTAAATGTTATCATTAAGTTATCAGTAGGTCAGGGGCTTAATACAATTCTCTCTCTCTCTTTCTCTCTCTCTCTCTCTCTCTCTCACACACACACACACACACACACACACACACACACACACTCCTTTCTAGTTAAAATATCAGCCCGATGGTGTTTCCAAGTAGTATTGCTTGACCACGTAATGCACTTCTAGCACTCACTAGAAGAATCTTGCCTCATCTACTTAATTGCTTGAATGGGTTTTTAACTTCAAGCCTGAGTTTTCTCAGTTATATAATGAGGTTAATCAAGGTGCCTATCTCACAGCATGGTTGAAAGGATTACACAGGTAATGCCAGTAAAGTGCCCAGCATAAAAGGGCTAAATAAATGTGCAGGGAGTTGTTGTTACTAACATTGTAATTAGAAAGTTGATTGTTGTTGACAGCTATCCTGGGCTCTAATTGACCCTGAGGCTTTGCTTATAGAGTTTCCAAATCCAGTTCAACAAACACTTGTTGAGGGCCTGCTTTGCGTTCTCATAGCAGAAAGGAAGGAAGAAGGACGCACTTTCCCCCACCTCAAGATACCAACAGTTACATAAATAAGACAACCATAATACAACCTAGAAAATCAAATTTCCAAAATTCAACTAAATTCAGTTCAAGTCAACCAACATTTCTATCAATTACCTCCTATGCCCACAGCTTCATCTTAGATGCTGGGTTACAGGGATGGCAGCAAGGCACGTCCACACCTAATTATCAGCCGAGCATGACAAGCAAACAACAGGAGTGAGTGAGGGGGTGGTGATGAACTTTGTCTGGAAGGTCCAAGTAGCTTTCAGAGGGGGCGATGTGGAGAGGAATTCAAGCCACACTGAGAAGGAAAGGTAATCAGTAGAGGACACAGCATGTTCCTTGGCTTGGAAGCTTGAAACTGCAGGTCTTGTCCAGAGAACTGGATGTGGCCCATTATTACTGAAACTTAGCTTTGGAGATGGTAGGAAGGTCAAGGGAGTGACAAGCAGGAGTTAGGTTACAGAGGACCTTACTAGGCATTTGGATTTGGGCTGTGGAGTCTTCGGAGTTTTGCGAGCAGGTGTGATATGTGTTTTAGAAACATCCCTGGGGCAGGACCCCTGGGTGGCTAAGTCAGTTAAGCATCCAACTCCTGATTTTGGCTCAGGTCATGATCTCACGACTGGTGGATTTGAGCCCTGTGTCCGGCTCTGTGCTGACAGTGCAGAGCCTGCTTGGGATTCTTTCTCTCTCCCTCTCTTTCTGCCCCTCCCCCTCTTGAGCATTCGCCTTCTCTCTCTCTCTCTCAAAATATAAATAAAGAAACTTAGAAACACCCCTGAGGCTACAGTAGGGGTGGATGGGAGGGTAAGGTCAATACCAGAGAGACTGGTGAGACTGTCACAGGGGTCCTGGTGCAAAGCAGCCGTGGTCAATGACATGAATCTGAGGGCATGGTTCCAAGAAATGTTAACAATCATAACTGGGAGGGTTGATGATTGATTCAAAGTCTGGTGAGGAAAAGGAAGGAGTCAGGGATGAGCTCCAGGTTTCTGGCTTGTGTGGCTGGGTGGGTGGACATGGTGATGCCACCGTCTATCCCTTCACCACACACACACACACACACACACACACACACACATACACACACACACACACACTCCACCTATGTGTCCTTCCTTCTCCCCTACTCCCTGATCCTGAGTCTGAAAATGGAAAAACAAGAAGAAAGCCCAGAGGGACTTCCCAAAGGGAAGTCATGTTGCTCCATTATGTGGTGCTTAGCAAGGCCCACGGAGTGAGGCCAGACCCTGGCAGCTCCTTCCGGAAAGCTCAAAATGGAAATTAATGCCCTCACCAGGTACATGCACCCTTTGTCTTCCCTTCCTCTGACCATTCTCCTGTGTCCAGCCCTTTTTCTCATCGCTTGACCCACCTTTGTACTTACTGTAGTCTGGAGAGTGCTGATATCTGATACCTCAGATATATGGCAATGTTCTCTCTCTCTGTCTCTCCTCCCTTTATTTCTTTTCTCTTTTCTTTTCTTTTCTTTCTCCCTTCCTTCCTCACTTCCCTTTCTTCTTTCTGTCTTTCCTTTCTTTCTCCCTAGCTTATATTTTATTGTAAAATATAATACATTTATCGGAGTACTTGAAATATATACCTACAGCTTAGCATATTTTTATAATGAACACACCTACAACCACTACCCCAGTAAAGAAATAGAATACTGCTAGCTCCTCAGGAGCCCTCCTCATGTCCTCACCTAATCACCACCACCACTTCCCTATCCCATCCTCCCCTCTCAAGCAACCACTATCTTGACTTATGGGTCTCACTTCTTTGCTATGCTTTTTTGTGTTATCACCTATGTATATAAACAACGGAGTTTAGTTTTTCCTGTTTGGGAACTTTATTCTTTGAAATTCTTTGATCCTGCGTTTCTCTCTCTCTCTCTCTCTCTCTCTCTCTCTCTTGCTTTATATGTTTGTTTATTGAAGAGAGAGAGAGCAGGGGAGGGGCATATAGAGAGATAGAGGGAGAAAAAAATCTCAAGCAGCCTCCCCTCTGTCAGTGCAGAGCCTGATGTGGGGCTCAATCCCACGACCCATGAAATCATGATCTGAGCCGAAACCAAGTCAGACACTTAACCGACTGAGCCACCCAGGTGCCCCAATCCTGCTTCTTTTTTTAAAAATTATGTTTATACTATTCATCCACATTGTTGCACACAGCTGTGCTGTCCTTTGCATGAATATACTACCATTTTAAAATTCCATTCTATTGTGATGGCCATTGGATTGTTGCAGTTGAGCGTTTATGAACAAGTCTCCTCAGACATTCTTGTACATGTCTCCTGGTCACAATTCATAAGATTCCTCAGGGTACATACCTGGAAATGGAGCTACTGAGTCATAAAGTATCTTCCCTATTGTTGAGTATTACTTGATATTGTGAGAGCTCCTCTTATTTGTATCCTTGCTAACATTTGGCATCGTCTCTTACCCTACTGTTTTAAGTCTCTGTTCCCCAAATAGACTCTTCTACTAAAATAGTACCCCCTAGGCCAGTGGGTCTCACCCTCTGCTTTTCAGGTGGCCTTAACAGAACACTCACACCTGTGGCACCCTGCTGCGAGCATGGCTGTGAGAAGGTTATGAGCGATCCCCAAGTGAGAATGCCGAAACTTCAAATGAATTCTCATTGGTTTAACAAAAGCAAAGCATTGAGGGGCTGCAGTACTTTATTATTTAAAAGTAAAAGAAAACTGTGACACACCCCTTGAAGTGATCGTGTCACACTTGTGTGTTCTGATATCCTAGTTGAGCATCCCTGTCCTTGTTGGCTGAGATTCTATGACTTCAGCGGCTTTGACTTTGAATGTATTGACTCCCTCTTCAGCCCAAAGCTATAACCAGCCAGCACGTTTCTCTACCAAATCTCATCTCTCACAAACACATGCGGTGGGTCAAAGAGAGAAATGGTTAAATTTTCCTAAATCAAATAATACAGACCCAAGGGCTCGTTCTCTGGCATGTAATACTCATGAACTTGTTTTCTGTACTGCCCCTGCAGGGTTTGACCAGCTGACCTGGACTTGGCCAACAGTCCTGTCCTCCATCATGGCCACCCCACCATTCTGGCTAACTAAGAAGATGTTTCCCTTCAAAGTGAGCAAATGGATGGGGCTTGCTTGCTTTCGGTCAATGGTGGGATCCTCACCCAACATACGCCAGAAGAAACTAATCTGCAAGTTGCAGGAAGATAAGGCTTTCCGGGAAGAGATGAAAATTTTTCTTGAGAAAATAGAAGACTTCAGAGAAAAGATGTGGAATTTCCGAGGCAAGATCCATGCTTTCCGGGGTCAGATCTTGGGCTTTTGGGAAGAGGAGAGACCTTTCTGGGAAGTAGAGAAGACCTTCTGGAAAGAGGAAAAAGCCTTCTGGGAAATGGAAAAATCTTTCTGGGAAGAAGAAAAAACCTTTTGGAAAAAGTACCGTACCTTTTGGAAGGAGGATAAGGCCTTTTGGAAAGAGGACAATGCCTTATGGGAAAGAGACCGGAACCTTTTTCAGGAGGACAAGGCCCTGTGGGAGGAAGAGAAAGCCCTGTGGGTGGAGGAAAGAGCTCTTCTTGAGGAGGAAAAGTCCCTGTGGGAGGATAAAAAGTCCCTCTGGGAGGAAGAGAATGCCCTCTGGGAAGAGGAGAAAGCATTCTGGGTAGAAGGTGGTGGCCATATTGCTGAGGAGCAGATACCTGAAGACAGGCAGCACAACATCAATGGAGGGCCCCAATCACTGGCCCTCTTCCGAGGCAGAGCGTGAGAACAGGACATGAAGGGACATGGGGTCCAGACTCTGTTGGATAGGGATTCAAGTCCAGGGTGACCCAACGTGCTGGAGAAAATAGGCACTTGTTTGTCTCCTTGCTTCAAAAGACCTAATAAAGTCCTGAGAAGAGGTTTGGGAAAACAACTTCTTCAATAAGGCCTGCTTCATTTTTTTTTCCCCCACTTTTGTGATTATCCAAGGCCATATTTCCACCTTCCAAGCTGTACTGCTATCTGTATAGAACTTGGTTCTGGGCACTTCACCATGAGCCCACCATGTGTGAGTGTTTGTGAATAGAGACCCTACAGCTCTCTTTAAAAGTCAGAATGGGAGAGAAGAGAGGCTGAGACAACTCCAGTTAGAGACACATAGGGACAGAGAGCAGCTGAGTCACCTATGCCTCTGGTGTGCTGGGGGACAATCATTCTTTTCCACTCTGAGCAGGCTTAGAGTCCTGGAGCAGGCTGACGGCTTTTCAGAGAAGGCCACAGTGCCTTCATTGTGCTTCATTGTCCCTGCAGGCCTTTTAGAACACACAGGCTGAATTCCCTAATGGTCCTGTCACTTGTGGTTCCTGATGCCCAGCAAACTTCTCAATTCCAGTTCTCTGTAGCCTGAGAAAGGGGCGGGGCATAAGGCGAGGGCTCTAGAGCAAGGCCCTTCCCTGCCGGTGAAGTCAAAGTGTTCCACATAGGACAGTCTCCCTGCCACATATGTTCCCATTCACACAGGCCTCACTACAGGATCAATTCCTTCCTTCGAATCTCTCTCCTTCATTCAAAATTAAAATGCCCCAAGGAGGTAATACACTCAATGAATGTACACTCATGTGGTCAGCAACTTACACACCCAGCTTTTCCTCTGGGATTAGATGGTCTCTGTGGGCATTGGTATGGAAACGAACAGAAGGTGGAAGTGGAGACATGTAAAGGCAAACACCTGCCTCCCCCCTTTCTGAGGCCTGGCCCTCATCTTTATTAATGCCTCTACTTACCTAGCCTTTGCACATCCCTTCCTGCTTGACAGGCACTTTCACACTCACCAACTCATGTAGCCAGCACCACAACTCTGTGGGTGGACAAGGAAGGTACATAAACCCATTGTACAGACGTGGAAACAGAGACCTAGAGAAGCAAAGTGACTGCACGTGGCCAGGCAGGTAGCAAACGGAAGGACCAGGATTAGAACTCACACCATCTGCCTCTTGGTCCTGTTCCTTTTCTAATGACAGCCCTAGATCATGGAACGCAGCTTTAGAGTAGATCAGCCAATAATGGCATTGGGGCTTGGGTGAGGCTTACAGCACTTTGGAATTTCACCAGGGTTTGGGGCAGCAGTGAAGAGATAGGGAGAGGAGAGGATGGGGGCCCCTAGGTGTACCGAGCAAACGTTCCTGGTAATAGGAGAATGGGCTCACTCCAGGAACAGCCAGGCCTCGGTGGCTCTGTATCACTCTGGGAAAGTTTGGGGTGTCTGGCAAGGTGTCTGATTCTCAGGAGTCAGGGCCAGCCTTCTGACTCAAGAAGACCTGTCCAGTGGATGGTGTGCAGAATGGTGGGAACCCCAGTGCAGCAAGAGCTGCCGATTCAGGGATCCCCAGTATTGTGCTGCAAACAAAAGTAAAGAGAATTGTTAATCTTAAGGCCAAAGAGACATAAATCTGGTGGAGGCAGGAGCTGGGGTGTGGTAAATAGACCCCCCCTCTTTTAACAGCATTCCATAGAAACAATTTAAGAGACAGGTGCCAACTGAAGAGAACTTGAGGGGCAACCCAGAGAGGACAGGTGTGTCCCTCTGTGAGTCTATCCTTCCTCCAGCAAACAGCTGTGAACTTGCACTGTCCCGGGCTCTGTTTCTTAGGTCTAGGCGGGGAGACAAGCAGGTAAAGAGGCCAGTGCATCCCAAGGTGATGAGACCCGTGAGAGATCTCAGGAGTGCTCCTTTGATGCCTTGTAGCTGACTCTGGCATTGGGGAGTGAGTGGATGGAATCTAGAAAGGTTTTCTGGCAGAGGTGATGACTGGGTGAATCCTAACAGTCCAGTGGGAATTAGCTAGGGGAGGGAGCCTGAGAGGTTGGAAGGCATTCCAAGCAGAAGGAACAGCATAGGCACAAGAGAACATGTCACCATTTGAGGAACTGCAAAGATGGGAGATATGCAGAACCGTGGATTGGACAAGAAGGCAGAAAACTGATGGCATAAGGTCTTGTGGGCAATAGGGAGCCACTGAAGAATTTTAAGGAAGGAAGGAATGAGATTTAAATTTTAGAAATGACATCTGACTACTCAAAGTGTGGTCTGTGCACCAGGAACACTGGCCTCACCTGGGACTTTGTTGGAAATGCAGAATCTCAGGCCCCAACCTATTGCATCAGGCTTTGCATTTTAACAAGGTCCCTGGGTGATTTGCAGGGCCTTTAACATTGGAGGCACACATCTGTAGAAGTGACACTGGTGTCAGTGAGGTGTGGGTGAAGAGGAGCTGGCAGCTTGTGAAGGAGCTTGGGGAGGTCGATCAGAGTCACCTAGCTGGGGATGGGCTGGATTTCATCAGTGTGGGAGAGGCCAGTGTCAAGGATGATGTGAAAAAGGGGATGGCTGTGCCCATCACTGGGAGGAGGGCAAGGGAGAGCAGGATGGGGTGTATTCAGGTTGAGGGGAGATGAAGAGTGTAGTCTGAGATGTGGCAGAACCCCTTTATCTGCCACGTGGGGCAAGTTCTCCAAGCCTGGTCAGCACTTGGGTGAACTCAACCCTTCTCGCTTGTCACCCAACAAAAAGTTGTGCAGCCAACAGCCCTTTGTTACATAAAGGGCTGATTCGTCAGTTATTTCGTCATCTGTTTATTCATTCACCCACCACTGTGCCTTGCCAGCTCTGGGCTATGTCTGGGAGTGTACATGAAGCTCGCAGCCCGGAGGGGAGGACAATCATCAAATAATCACAATGTAATTATTTGTAAAATTTGGACCAATACCAGGAAGGAGGAGGGTAGGCAGGACTGCCTCTCTGAGAGCACCCCAACAGTGCACCCCACTTGAGTGTGTTAAACACAGAGGAAGATCTGTAGAGATATGAAACAAAAGCCAAGATTTAGACAAAAGAAAACAGAAGGTTAAGTGAGCTGTGTAGGCTAATAACTGGGAATCACTGGGCCCTCACATAGCCTCACAGAAAGGATGCAGATAATGTCCGTGAAAGTGGCTTCTAACTTCTGAGTTATTTTTACTAGTGTTATCCCACATGCAGATAGACTTATTCACAGTCAGAACAGCAGTGAAAGCTGGTTTCCTCTTTAAGATGGCACCACGATGGCATCACTGAGCTCCTGAGGGTTCTCCTGGGTGTTCCATGACCTAAGGCACGGGCAGACATCTCGAAGCAGCTCGCCTCTCCTTTGATCCTCTGGCAGGGAACATATCATCTAGGCCATCTCGGGGTCCCGCTCATCCAGCTGGGAGAGCCAAAATCATCTTTATTCCAGAATCATGTTGCAGACACTGGAAGATCCAGGAGTGCTGGAGACAGGTTCTATTGCCGTAACTAGTACCTTGCCACTGAACTCACTCTGAGGAATTGTCGTCTTCCCTCCAAGCCTGAACCCACCCAGAAGCTCTTCCCTAAACCTTCCAGAAGGGGAACGATAGCGTTTTTGAAGTGCAGTGGGTTTCTCAGGGAAAGGTGATCTGTTTATGGGGGCTGTCATTACATCTTTAGGCCATGGGCCACACACATCAGACTCACCTAGGATTGCTTGCTAAAATGACAATTCCTGGGCTCCACCCCGGAGTGGATCACAATTTCTGGGGGCCAAGCCTTAAAACTTGTATTTTAAAACATGTTTTCTAGATGATTCTCATGCAAGCTAAATTCTAGAAAAACATTTGTGTGTAGTTAAAAAAAAAAAAAAGTTCTGGGATAGAAATCAAAGGCCCCGATTGTATTTCCAGTTCTGCTGCTCATGGCTAAGAGCTTGAGGCTCAGGTTGAGCCTCTGTTTCTTCAGCTACAGAAGTAGTGGACTTTCTTTCTTTCTTTCTTTCTTTCTTTTTTTTTTTTAATGTTTTATTTATTTTTGAGACACAGAGAGACAGAGCATGAGCAGGGGAGGGGCACAGAGAGAGGGAGACACAGAATCCGAAGCAGGCTCCAGGCTCTAAGCTGTCAGCACAGAGCCCAACACAGGGCTCGAACTCACAGACTGTGAGATCATGACCTGAGCCAAAGTCGGACGCTTAACCAACTGAGCCACCCGGGCGCCCCAGAAGTAGTGGACTTTCTAACTGCAGAAGTCCCTGTCGGCAAGTGTTAGAAACTTGGTTTGAGGCCCAGGCTCCTCCTGAGAAGTTAGGATGGGAAAGAACAGTTCAGCGTCCTGTGCCTTTCCTCTGCAGCCCACGCATAGATCACCTGCGTAGGGGCACGTGGCCCAGACCAGCGCATCCAGCTTCTGTTTGCTGGACACGTATGAAGAGGAGAGACCACACATCAAAGAGGTGGCACCTGGGGTGACCCAAGGAAGTCCTTGCTAACTTCTCTGTCCTCTCTGCATAAGCCTGGATACTGTCCCCATAGTCTAGACTCACCTCCGGGGAGGTGGGCAGAGCTATACAAAATGCAAAGTGATACAAACTTTGAGTAAGGAAAAAAAAATGTCCAGCTGGTAAAAATTTACTGTGGAGCACAGGCCAATGGCACATTGAGAAAAAATGCTCCAGTTAACCTGGAATTTGCTAGACTCTTCTCAGCATATCTATGTGTTTCTTAAAAGCTAGTGGGTGCCCTAAAGGCTGAATAGCATTTTCTGTTCTTCAAAAACCATACAGCGTGACAGGTCTAATTCTCCTCTTTGGCACTTATGATGTAGTTTCTCATTTAACTCAGACCCAGAAGAACAAAGGGACATGCATACCTCATTACTGTTAATAGTCACAAAAGTAGCGGGACCTGACCTAGCTTAGGGCTCAGATGGGCAGTCCCTACCCCTACCCCCTACCCCTGTTCCAGTGTTGGTGCCAGCTTCTTCACTTAGCAGAGGGCAGCTGTATGAATTTCCTGGAGCTGCTCTAACAAATAACCACAAACAGGGAGTCATAAGCAACTGAAATTTATCATCTCACAGTTCTGGAGATCAGAAGTCTGAAATCAAAGTGCTGGCAGGGGAGGTTCCTGAAGGCTCGGAGGCTCTGAGAACCCATCCCATGACCCTACAGGCTTCTGGCGGCTGCTGGCAGTCTTTAGCATTCCTTGGCACATAAATGCATCACTCCTATCTCTGCCCCCATCTTCATATGGACTTCTTTTTATTTTTTACCTTTAAATGTTTATTTAATTTTGAGAGAGAGACAGTGTGAGTGAGGGAGGGACAGACAGAGAGAGGTAGACACAGAATCTGAAGCAGGCTCCAGGCTCTGAGCTGTCAGCATAGAGCCCAACGCAGGGCTCGAACTCTCGAACCGCAAGATCATGACCTGAGCCGAAGTCGGATGCTTAACCGAATGAGTCACCCAGGTGCCCCCACATTGCCTTTTTTGTGCGTCTCTATTTCTCAAATCCACCCTTCTCTTACGGGGACACCAGTCACTGGATTGAAAGCTCGCCCTAAACCCAGGATGACCTCATCTCAAGATCCTTAATTACAAAGATCTTATCTCTAAGTAAATTTGCATTTACAAGTACCTGGGGTTAGGACTTTTAGGGGGACACAATTCAACCCACTACGGTGGCTTTAAAAAGTCTTTGAACCCTCTGAGTCTCAGTTTCTGCATATGTAAGATGGGAATGATAATGGTAACACCCACAGAATAAGATGGGTTTTGTCAACGGTTTCTGACAAGTTTCCTATTGATCTGTGCATATGTGGTGAGGTTCAAAAGAGAAAATACATGTAAAAATCCCTAGCACATTATACATCATTCAATAAATTCTAGATTCCTCCACTTCCTTTTGCTTTCTACCTGCTTTGGATGGTTTATTTCTTGGTCCAGTCTGTCAGACTTAGTGAATTCCTAGCCTTATGTTTATCTCTCTTAAAACGTTTCAACAGGTGTGGCCACATGGATATACTTTAATAGACATTATCAAACAGATAGTATTTGACCTTTGGACCACATCAGAAAAAAAAAAATAATCACAATGACCTCTCAGGACACATCCTGGTGTGGGTGAATGTTCTTCCATCAAAGGAATGTTCCAGAAGCATCTGCAATGAAGCTAGCTAGCCCTGTGACTGACGTGACAAATGACTTGAGATACTTGAATGGGGTCTAAGAGGGGCCTGCCTTGAACTCTTCTCTCACAAAGGGAGAGACCAAGTGTAGATTTTTTTTTTAAGTAGGAGTTTTTGGTTTTGTTTAGATTGGTGTGAATAAATAACACTAGAACTTTTTCATTATCCCAACTGGCATATGTTATTAGAATCATGGTGAAATCTACAACTAAGCAGTGCAGAATGTGAAGAACACAAAATACAGTTAAGATCCCTTCTCTTGCTGCCCCTGAGCATGGTGGAGGAATGGGGTTTTGTGGGCACCTGCTAAAGGCCTCATAGGATCAAAGCTTGAAGAAAGGGGTTTGGGGGCACCCGGGTGGCTCAGTCAGTTAAGGATCAGACTCTTGTTTTCGGCACAAGTCATGATCTCACAGTTCAGAGGAGCAAGCCCCAGCAGGGGCTCTGCACTGCACTGCCTGCTTGGATTCTCTTTCTCCTTCTCTCTCTGCCCCTTCCCCCACTTGCATTCGCTCGCTTTCTCTCTCTCTCTCTCAAAATAAATAAATAAACTTGAAAAAAAGGAAAAGAAAGAGGTTTTGAGCTCCGCCCCAACCCCCCACCGCCAATCCAGGATAATAGACATCTAAAGGCTCACTGTCAGTCACTGTGTGGCACCCCACCACTAAACCTCTGGAGACCCCTTCATATCTCACTTTTATCTAGGAGCAGAGGGCCCACAAGGAGGGAAGGGCTGGCTGTTTCTTTAATAGCTGGTGATATCTGGGACGTTCCATCTTCTCATTTTTGAACAGTGATCATTAATGGGACATGCTTAAGATACAGCCTGACAATAGCGGGGTCTCTAATGAAGACCTCCAAAAATTAGGTCTTAAATCATCTCCAGGAAACAAATTCCTCACCCAACCTCTCTTCACCTGGCCGTCCCGAGTCACATAAGAGTTTAGATAGAGAAGACACCCCACTGGATTGGGTGGTTGAAAACCCCCATTGTGTAGATGAAGGAGCTGTGCCCAAGGCTGCAGGGGTGGAGCTGTGTCATGATTGAAGAAGAATGTCATTTCCTATGGTCCTATGTGCCAGAATCAGACTTCCCACCATTACACATTCCTGATAACCCTACCTCAGACAGGCATGATTCATGAGGTGTAATCATAAAGCATTTTTGGTTTTGCTTTCCATTGTCCCTTTATATTTGTCAACAGGGCTAGCTCTACCCTTGTCCCTAAAGAAAAACTCAAGTAGACGCTATGGCTCCTCCTGGTCACTTTAAGTTAAAAAACACAATCCCAATTAGTAATTAAGATGTTCCGTTCCCACATAAAGTAATCAAAGCTTTGAACTCCCCAAGGTGTCTCTCCTGCAGTTGAAGAAGAGAGGAAGCAGCCATCTTCTTCCTTTGCTTTCCGAGATATTGTACTCTTCCTTCTCCACCTTACTTGCCTTGGGTTTGAATCCTTCCAGGGATGAAGAAGGGATAGAAGAAAGGGAAGAGGGACAGTAAAGTTCTTCCTTCACTCATCCTATGATGGGGGTTTAGCTTCAACCTTCTCTGGATTTTGAAGTTGTCTAAAGTGGCTTATTTCTCTTATGGTGGCTTTTGTACTTCCTTGGTCACCCCCCCCCCCATCATACACACACACACCCACATCCCCCACATACCTACCCACCCCCCCACACACATACCAAAAGGAAGAGCACTCTTAACCTCCCATCCACAGGCATGGGATGTAACTATTCAGCTTTTTTCTTGTTATACTAACTATGGCCCTTACCAATCAGTGGGATCCCCCAACCTCTCCAGAAAGTCCTCTTGCATAGAATCTAAGATACTGGCTCCTTTCTTTTACAAAACCCACATCTGGTCCATGGGTATGCATTCATTCGTCTCTGGCTTTGACAAACTCTGGACGGCAGTGACTTCCCACACCTTACTTAGCTCTCTACTCTGATGCCACTGGCAGCTCTAGCCAGCCTCTTGCCCTTTGGATTTCTCGGGCATAACTTGGTCACCAGACCACCATGTCACCCGACCTCTAAGTGCCATATTTTAAGCCTGTAAGTGAGGTGCCATACTTCAAGCCCTCCTCTCTCTTGACTTGGGGGGGAGATAACCCCTCCTACCTCTTTCCCTTTGGGGGAAGGGGAAGAGATTCACAGTATAGGCTTTTTATAAAGAAATCTTCCAAAGTTCTCCTGAAACATCCTAGTCCTGACCCTTTAGCACCTTCAACGTGGGTGAGAGTTTAAGAGTTACGTAAATAGCTTTTGGAAACTTTTTTGGTCACCTCTGTATATGTTTTTGCACCTCTTCTGGAATTTGGTATCTATTACTTCCCGGTACTTGAGCCAAAATTTCCTTTGAATAGTTTGTTACATCTCGATAGAGACAAGTTAATTACTTAACTATTCAAGCTCTAGTGCTTTATGGATTAGTTATTGTATCTATAATTTCAAGCTCCAACAAAGGTATCTTTCTATGCAGTGTTTCTTAATGAGAGTGACTTCACATTTGGAATAGGACAATTCTTCATTGTTCAGTATTTTCTAAAACGTTTATGACATTTAGCATCTCTGGCCCCACCAAGGCCTGTAATGCTACCCAATCTTATCTGATGACAACCAAAACGTAGCCCACCATTTGCAAACATTCCAAGGGAGGCAATTCTGCTTCTCAATTAGTTTCTCAATTAGGATATCCTTAGCTAAGAGGTTGTGAGTTTTCATGATCAATCAATACAAATTACTTCTTTACATAGGAGTATGCCCTGTATTTCATAGTGGAGTTTCAGCAATGAGATTTGGTGAGGGAGTTTGGTAAGTTCAATGTGAGAACACTCAACATACTTGCTTTAGTTACCTTCTTTTACCTGATGTTCTTTTGTTGGTAATCCTTTTACTAGGATGATGGTGTTCCTCTGTTGAGATAATATTTTGGGATGTATAATACCTTATTTTTTGCATGTGACTTTCTTCCTATTTAACCAGTGTTATCCATTTCCTTAGGAAAGATTAAAATGTACACTGAAAGAATCTTTATTCAGTTTTTGGCTTTTGAAATAGGTTCTTAAGATTCATTTCAGGAGGAGCCAAGATGGCAGAACAGCATGGAAGTTTTTTGTGTGTCTCGTGTCCATGAAATACAGCCAGACCAACACTAAACCATCCTGCACACCTAGAAAACTGATCTGAGGATTAACACAACAATCTGCACAACCTGAACCACAGAATTCAGCAGGTATGCGGCGCGGGGAGGTGAACGGCGGGGAGAGAGAAGCTGGGAGGCCAGAGAGCGGCTTTTGTGTATGGAGAGAGGACGGAGACTGGGGGGGAGAATACGGGAAAAGCACCCCCCGCAAAAGCAGCTGGAGAGAAAGTGGAAAAGCGGAAACAGCCTCAGGGACTGAACTAAAAAGGGAGAAATGAGAAAGGAGAAAGGAGAGCATTTAAATCCCATTAAGACTGTAAACAAGGGGAGCGCAGAGTCTGAAACTCTGCAGCTCGCAGCTCCATACCTGGCAGTGCTCTGGTGGGAAGGGCGAATCCCCAAGAGCGGAGTGGATTCCGGGGTTCTTCAGGCCACACAGGGAGAGGCGGTTCCCCTGATGGGAGGACACCTGGTAGAGGCTGTGTGGGTTCCCCAAAGGCAAGGCCCCAATGGGCCCGGGAGAACAACCACATTCGCTGGTGCTGGAACAAGGTCGTTAAGGGTGAAGGCTGGTGCCAGATGTGTGTTGTGATTTTCCATAATCCCTGAAACGTGGCTGCTACACTATCTCGCAAGGTTTTTCTGGAGCGGGCAGGCACCCGGCCGCAGTCACTGGGAATTGGCAGCAGCACAGGACCCACGAAGGTTCCTGGTTGCAGCCGGCACGCGGCCATTGCTCGCTGAGATCCTCCCGCAGAGGGGCGGAGCGGGTCAGAGCCACAGTCCCTCAGAAGTAAGGGGTTGGGAAAAACAGCCGCATCTGAGACAAAACTCAGGAGGGAGGTGCTGCTTGGGGCTTGGTCACGGACTGTGTAAAAGCGGGGAGTGGACGGAAGACAAAGACGAAAGACGGGCGCGCGATTGCTGATCGGGGAGAACAGAGTTTCAATACTAGAGACTGGATTTCCGGGTGACGCCTCGTTCACCGCTCCCGCGCAGCCGTATACGCACCTACGAGCGCTACAACAATCCACCCCAGTAAGCTAAGCAGCGCCATCTAGTGGAGAAAGGAGCCGTTACACTGAGCCCCGCCCAACTGGGCCAACCTCGCTCTCAGGAACACAAGTCTCTCGGCCTGCTTAGCTTATGGACTATGAAGCGCTTCATAGTTTGACTTCTAGGGGAAAACAAGTAATTTCAGACGTATTTCAGTCTGTTCACCTGTCCATCTATTCAATTTTCTTTCTTTCTTTTTTCTCTTTTTTGTTTCTTTTCTTTTTCTTGAATACAGAAAGAGAAAAAATTCATTTTTATTTTCAGTTTTTATTAAAAATATTTTTTCTTTAATTTTTTTCTACTATATTTTTTACTTTTGTGTAATTTTTTTCAAATTCTATTTTACTTCCATCATTTCATTTTAGTCTAATTCAATGTATTCACTTTTTCAAATTTTCAAACAATTTCTTTTTTTTCTTTTTCTTCTTTCCCCCTTTTTCTCTAACCTATCAAGCCCCTTTCAACACCCAGACCAAAACACACCTAGGATCTAGCATCATTTATTGGATTTTGTGTGTGTTTGTTTTTAATTTTTTAATTTTTATGTTTTTAATTTAATTTTTTTATTTTAATTTCTTTCTACCTCATTAATTCCTTTTCTCCCTTGAAAATGACAAAACGAAGGACTTCACCCCAAAAGAAAGAGCAGGAAGAAATGACAGCCAGGAACTTAACCAATACAGATACAAGCAAGATGTCTGAACCAGAATTTAGAACACAATAATAAGAATACTAGCTGGAGTCAAAAATAGATTAGAATCCCTTTCTGCGGAGATAAAAGAAGTAAAAGCTAGTCAGGATGAAATAAAAAATGCTCTAACTGAGCTGCAATTTCGAATGGATGCCGTGGTGGCAAGGATGGATGAGGCAGAACAGAAAATCAGCGATATAGAGAACAAACTTACAGAGAATAATGAAGCAGAAAAAAAAAGTGGGGAGATTAAAGCAAAAGAGCATGATTTAAGAATTAGAGAAAGCAGTGACTCATTAAAAGAAACAATATCAGAATCATAGGGGTCCCATAAAAGGAAGAGAGAGAGATAGGGGTAGAAGGGTTATGTGAGCAAATCATAGCGGAAAACTTATCTAACCTAGGGAAAGACACAGATGTCAAAATCCAGGAAGCACAGAGGACTCCCATTAGATTCGACAAAAACCGACCACCAACAAGGCATAGCATAGTCAAATTCACAAAATACTCAGGCAAGGAGAGAATGATGAAAGCAGCAAGGGAAAAAAGGCCTTAACCTACAAGGGAAGACAGATCAGGTTTACAGCAGACCTATCCAAAGAAACTTGGCAAGCCAGAAAAGAGTGGCAGTATATATTCAATGTGCTGAATCAGAAAAATATGCAGCCAAGAATTCTTTATCCAGCAAGGCTGTCATTCAAGATAGAAGGAGAGAGAAAAAGTTTCCCAGACAAGCAAAAATTACAGGAGTTTGTGACCACTAAACCAGCCCTGCAAGAAATTTTAAGGGGGACTCTGTGAGGGGAGAAAAGATATAAATAAATAAATAAATAAATAAATAAATAAATAAATACCAAAAGCAACAAAGACAAGAAAGGACCAGAGAACATCACCAGAAACTCCAACTCTACAAACAACATAATGGCAAAACCTCATATCTTTTAGTACTCATTCTAAACATCAATGGACTTAATGCTCCAATCAAAAGACATAGGGTAACAGAATGGATAAGAAAACAAGATCCATCTATCTGCTGTTTACAAGAGACCCACTTTAGACCTCAAGACACCTTCAGAGTGAAAATAAGGGGATGGAGAACCATCTTTCATGCTAATGGTCAACAAAAGAAAGCCAGAGTAGACATACTTATATCAGACAACCTAGACTTTAAAATAAAGACTGTATCAAGAGATGAAGAAGGGTATTATATCATAATTAAGGCATCTATCCACCAAGAAGACCTAATAATTGTAAACATTTATGCACCAAATGTGGCAGCACCCAAATATATAAATCAATTACTCAAAAACATAAAGAAACTTGTCAATAGTAATACCATAAGAGTAGGGGACTTCAACACTCCACTCATAGCAATGGACAGATCATCTGACCAAAAAATCAACAAGGAAACAATGGCTTTGAGTGACACATTTGACCAGATAGACTTAAATATATTTAAAACATTTCATCCTAAAGCAGTGGAATATACATTCTTCTCCAGTGCACATGGAACGTTCTCCAGAATAGACCACATACTGGAACACAAATCAGCCCTCAACAACTACAAAAAGAATGAGATCATACTGTGCATATTTTCAGACCACAATGCTATGAAACTCGAAATCAACCACAAGAAAAAATTTGGAAAGATAACAAATACTTGGAGACTGAAGAACATCCTACTAAAGAATGAATGGGCTAACCAAGAAGTTAACAAGGAAATTAAAAAGTACATGGAAGCCAATGAAAATGATAACACCAGAACCCAAAACCTCTGGGACGCAGGAAAGGTGGTCATAAGAGGAAAGTATGTAGCAATCCAGGCCTTCCTAAAGAAGGAAGAAAGATCTCAAGGTACACAACCTTATGCCTTAAGGAGCTGGAAAAAGAATAGCAAATAAAACCACAAGCCAGCAGAAGACAGGAAATAATAAAGATTAGAGCAGACAAGGGATACAGGAGTACTGATGCATAGGGGCACTTGTACCCCAATGTTTATAGCAGCACTCTCAACAATAGCCAAATTATGGAAAGAGCCTAAATGTCCATCAACTATGAATGGATAAAGAAATTGTGGTTTATATACACAATGGAGTACTACATGGCAATTAGAAAGAACGAAATATGGCCCTTTGTAGCAACGTGGATGGAACTGGAGAGTGTGATGCTAAGTGAAATAAGCCATACAGAGAAAGACAGATACCATATGTTTTCACTCTTATGTGGATCCTGAGAAACTTAACAGAAACCCATGGGGGAGGGGAAGGAAAAAAAAAAAAAAAGAGGTTAGAGTGGGAGAGAGCCAAAGCACAAGAGACTCTTAAAAACTGAGAACAAACTGAGGGTTGATGGGGGGGTGGGAGGGAGGGGAGGGTGGGTGTTGGGTATTGAGGAGGGCACCTTTTGGGATGAGCACTGGGTGTTGTATGGAAACCAATTTGACAATAAATTTCATATATTGAAAAAAAAAGATTAGAGCAGAAATTAATGCTATCAAAACCAAAAAACAGTAGAACAGATCAATGAAACCAGAAGCTGGTTCTTTGAAAGAATTAACAAAATTGATAAACCATTAGCCAGTTTGATCAAAAAGAAAAAGGAAAGGACTCAAATAAATAAAATCAAGAATGAAAGAGGAGAGATCACAACCAACACAGCAGAAATAAAAACAATAATAAGAGATTATGAGCAATTATATGCCAATAAAATGGGCAATCTGGATGAAATGGACAAATTCCTAGAAACATATACACTAACAAACTGAAACAGGAAGAAATAGAAAATTTGAACAGACCCATAACCAGTAAAGAAATCGAATTAGTAATAAAAATCTCCCAAAAAACAAGAGTCCAGGGCCAGATGGCTTTCCAGGAGAATTCTACCAAACATTTAAGGAAGAGTTAACACCTATGCTCTTGAAGCTGTTCCAAAAAATAGAAATGGAAGGAAAACTTCCAAACTCTATGAAGCCAGCATGACCTTGATTCCAAAACCAGACAGAGACCCCACTAAAGAAGTACTATACACCAATTTCCCTGATGAACATGGATGCAAAAATCCTCAACAAGATAGTAGCCAACCGGATCCAACAATACATTAAAAAAATTATTCACCACAACCAAGTGGGATTTATACCTGGGATGCAGGGCTGGTTCAATATCTGCAAAACAATTAACGTGATTCTTCACATCAATACAGGAAAGGACAAGAACCATATGATCCTCTCAATAGATGCAGAGAAAGCATTTGACAAAATACAGCATCCTTTCTTGATAAAAACCCTCAACAAAGTAGGGATAGAAGGAGCATACCTCAAGATCATAAAAGCCACATATGAAAGACCCAGCTAATATCATCCTCAATGGGAAAAAACTGAGAGCTTTCCCCCTAAGATCAGGAACAAGACAGGGATGTCCACTCTCACCACTGTTATTCAACATAGTATTGGAAGTCTTAGCCTCTGCAAGCAGACAACACAAAGAAATAAAAGGCATCCAAATAGGCCAGGAGGAGCTCAAACTCTCACTCTTTGCAGATGACATGATACTCTAGATGGAAAACCCAAAGGATTCCACCAAAAAACTGCTAGAACTGATTCATGAATTCAGTAAAGTTGCAGGATATAAAATCAATGCACAGAAATCGGTTGCATTCCTACACACCAACAATGAAGCAACAGAAAGAGAAATCAAGGCATTGATCCCATTTACATTTGCACCAAAAACCATAAAATACCTAGGAATAAATCTAACCAAAGAAGTGAAAAATCTATACACTGAAAACTATAGAAAGCTTATGAAAGAAATTGAAGAAGACACAAAAAAAATGGAAAAAGATTCCATGCTCCTGGATAGGAAGAACAAATATTGTTAAAATGTCAATACTAACCAAAGCAATCTACATATTCAATGCAATCCCTATCAAAGTAACACCAGCATTCTTCCCAGAGCTAGAACAAACCATCCTAAAATTTGTATGGAACCAGAAAAGACCCCGAATAGTCAAAGCAATCTTGAAAAAGAAAACCAAAGATGGAGGCATCACAATCCTGGACTTCAAGCTGTATTACAAAGCTGTAATCATCAAGACAGTATGGTACTGGCACAAAAACAGACACTCAGATCAATGGAACAGAATAGAGAACCCAGAAATGGACCCACAAACGTATGGCCAATTAATCTTTGACAAAGCAGGAAAGAATATCCAATGGAATAAAGACAGTCTGTTCAGCAAGTGGTGCTGGGAAAACTGGATAGCAACATGCAGAAAAATGAACCTGGACTACTTTCTTACACCATACATGAAAATAAACTCAAAATGGATGAAAGACCTCAATGTAAGACAGGAAGCCATCAAAATCCTCCAGGAGAAAGCAGGCAAAAACCTCTTTGATCTTGCCTGCCACAACTTCTAAACAACACGTCTCTGGAGGCAAGGGAAACAAAAGCAAAAATGAACTATTGGGACCTCATCAAAATACAAAGCTTCTGCACAGTGAAGGAAACAATCAGCAAAACTAAAAGGCAACTGACAGAATGGGAGAAGATAGTTGCAAATGACATATCAGATAAAGGGTTAGTATCCAAAATCTATAAAGAACTTATCAAACTCAACACCCAAACAATAATCCAGTGGAAAAAAAATGGGCAAAAGGCATGAATAGACACTTCTCCAAAGAAGACATCCAGATGGCCAATCGACACATGAAAAAATGTTCAACATCACTCATCATCATGGAAATACAAACCAAAACCACAATGAGATACCACCTTACACCTGTCAGAATGGCTCACATTAACAACTCAAGTAACAATAGATATTGGCAAGGATGTGGAGAAAGAGGACCTCTTTTGCATTGTTGGTGGGAACGCAAGCTGGTGCAGCCACTCTGGAAAACAGTATGGAGGTTCCTCAAAAAATTAAAAATAGAACTACCCTACGACCCAGCAATTGCACTACTAGGTATTTATCCAAGGGATACAGGTATGCTGTTTTGAAGGGGCACATGCACCCCAATGTACGGCTAATGCACATGCACAGCCAAAGTATGGAAAGAGCCCAAGTGTCCATCGATGGATGAATGGATAAAGAAGATGTGGTATATATGTACAATGGAGTATTACTCGGCAATCAAAAAGAATGAAATCTTGCCATTTGCAACTACGTGGATGGAGCTGGAGGGTATTATGCTAAGTGAAATTAGTCAGGGAAAGACAAATATCATATGACTTCACTCATATGAGGACTTTAAGACACAAAACAGATGAACACAAGGGAAGGGAAGCAAAAATAACATAAAAACAGGGAGGGGGACAAAACAGAAGAGACTCGTCAATATGGAGAACAAACTGAGGGTTACTGGAGGGGTTGTGGGAGGGAGGATGGGCTAAATGTGTAAGGGGCACTAAGGAATTACTCCTGAAATCATTGTTGCACTACATGCTTACTAATTTGGATGTAAATTAAAAAAAAATTTTTAAGATTCATTTCAGAAGCTTTATGAGAGGTGGGAAAAAAAGAAAAGAGAATTTTCCAATCAAAAGGCCCAGCCCAGAAAAAGCAAGGATGAAAAGAGGAGGCATATAGCCAGTTGAAGTTTACAAAAAAAGGAGGCATGCGCCAGCTTCTACTCCCTGCCTAAGTCCCAGTCAAGAATGGTAAAGAGATTATTAGAAAGATATAAATCCATAGGAAAAAAGAGAACAAAAGAAAGGCCAATAACAACAAAATTTTGCAAGCAGAAAAGTAGATGGATGAATAGAGCTGACTTAGCAGAAGCAAAGCTGAATTTTAAACTGGCAGTGGGAAAAGCCAAGAACCAACCCAATTTATACTGCAGAGTCACCTCCCTCCCTCAAAGACTCAGGCATTTGCAGGCCAGATACTTCCTACAGAATGGGTTAAGGGGGAGCTAATGACAGGAAGACTGGATGAAAGTCTTTTTAAGAAGCAAACTCCCAGACCCTCTTCCCCAATCAGGGAAGCCAGGAGATTGCTGCTCCTTCATTTTGCAGGGGTTTGGAAATTTTTTCTTTGGAGAGGACAAAACTCAGGGTCCTTGAACTGGAGACACTGAGTATAGCTAAAGATGGTGATTACTTGCTAAAAATGACTAAAAAGTAAAAATGTACATTCAAAGTGTTGAGAGTCCCCATCCTACCCCACCCTAGTTAGTAGTAGCCAACCTCCAAGATGGCACTTAGTGATTCTTCCCCTATGCATGCCCTGAGGTAGTTCCCTCCCACACTGAATAGAACAGATCTGTGTAACCAGTAGGATGTGTGAACAATGACAAAGCATGACTTCTGAGACTATGGCTTCTACCTTGCTTTCTCTTAAATCACTCATTCCGGGGGAAGGCAGCTGCCATGTCATGAGGACAGATGGGGAGGAAATGGGCCTCTGCCGACAGCTAGCATCTCTTGCTAGGAATGTAAGTGAGCCACTTTGGAAGCAGAACCTCCAGGCCCAGGCAGAAGACTGTAGACCCACATCTCACTGTAATTTCATGAGAGACCTGAGCCAGAACCACTCAAACTATCTTTGAATTTCTAACCCACAGAAATTGTGAGATAACAAATTTTTTTTAAGTCATGAAGTTTTGGAGTAATGTTATGCAGCAATAGATTAATAACACACACACACACACACACACACACACACACACACCTTTTTCTCCCCACTCAGCTTTCAGAATGATGTCAGCCAAGGTTGTACCTTTTAGGCACAAGACTGGAAGAGCTTTCTCAGGGAAATTTGACCATTCCAGGAGAGTAGGCCTAAAAGTGTAGCCCTGGGGCCTTCCCTCTGCACACAGAGCTCCCAGCTAACTCTGTATTGCCCTCCTTAAATATGAATAGATATTCAAGGATCACCAGGTACTTTAGAAAGCCTCTAATATGACATAGGCTAAAATTAACATACAACTGTAACTTGGAGGAAATAGAGAATATGCAGGGAGAGATAAATTATCATTAATGTCCTTCGAGAAATAAGAGAAGCTACTGAGTAGCTGAAACAAGAATAAATAAGAGGTTAGAAATTTTTAGAAAATCAACAGAGTTACTGGCAATATGACCTAGCAGGAATAAAAAGTGCAAGAAGTGAGTTGGAAGATAAAACTGAAGAATTATCTGAGAAAAATGAGCAAAAAGACAAGAAAATAGATCAGGGGAAGTTAAAAATGAATGAATGAAAGAAAGAATGAATGAATGCCTCACCCAGAACTGCCATCCTCCAAATAATGAGACCCAAAAAGAAAAGAAGAATGTAGAAGGAATTATCCAAGAAACAGCTCAAGACTATGTCCCAAAACACAAGTTTACAGACTGAAGAGGCCTTCGAGTGCCCAGAACAGTAAATGAAAATAGCTCTAAACCAGGAATTTCAGAACACTGAGGACAACAAGAATACACTAAAAGCCAGAAAGGAGAGAGGAAGGGTAGTGGGAGAGGGAGAGCAACGCACGGAAGACCAGAAATCAGAATAGCTGCAGATTTCTCCACAATGGCACAATGGAAGACAATGGAGTGATGACTTCAACAATCTGAGAGAAATGATTCCCAGCTACGAGTTCTGTACTCAGCCAAACTGTCAGTCCAGAACTGGATTCTAGGCTGGATTCTGCTCCCAGCTCTGCAGTCACCAACTCCAATGCTGTGGCTTTAGGGGAAATTCTGAGTGCATCTTACTATCCTTCAATAATACCTTGTCTGCTGGGGCGCCTGGGTGGCGCAGTCGGTTGAGCGTCCGACTTCAGCCAGGTCACGATCTCGCGGTCCGTGAGTTCGAGCCCCGCGTCAGGCTCTGGGCCGATGGCTCGGAGCCTGGAGCCTGTTTCCGATTCTGTGTCTCCCTCTCTCTCTGCCCCTCCCCCGTTCATGCTCTGTCTCTCTCTGTCCCAAAAATAAATAAAAAATGTTGAAAAAAAAAAAAAATAATACCTTGTCTGCTAAACTAGCCAGAGTGGGTTTTGGTTCTTTTTGCCTAAGTACCAGAACGAGGCAGAGAGTAACTGTCTTGCTTTAGGCTATTCTCAGTGCCTAGCAAATCTTGAGCACTTCGTGCACTCAATCATGCTTAATGATAACAGGTCAGTGAATGAATGAATGAGGGGAGAACAGTTCCCCTGAAGTCAGCGGAACTGACCCTTAATGCCCCTGAGAGAAAGAGTGTGGGTGCCCTGTGGGTGCTTCCGGCCCTGCCCCTCCTCAACTTGGAGCCACATAACCCAGTTTGCACTCAGACCTGACAACTCCAGATCCAAACGGGGTGAAGGAAAGATGCCCCCTTGGCCTATGGAAGATACCACTATAATAATCTTTTTAACTCCAGCGCAGAATGAATTGATTGGGTGACTTCCCTAACTCCTGCAGGTGGGTGCAAGCACACATCACTACTTGCTTTCTTATTTTTTTTTGCCCATCGTGAGCCCCTCCAGCTGGAAAGGCTGGTTTTGCTCATGGGTTATGACTGTGCTGCCTGTGTGTGCCTCCCTTCTGGTCCACAATTTCAAATGAGCTTCTAAGTAACACACAACAGTGCTTGGCAACAGCCTGGCTGAGGCTCGATTGCTTGGGGGGCTGTGTCGCTGCACGACACACTGCACTTTTGCAGAACTCAGAGCTGGTTGCTTAGCAACAAAATGAGATGCTGGTTTAACTAGTTTGAGATCCACATTTCCCTGATCAATGCAGAAGAAAGACCCCAGCAAAAACTTGAGAAGAGAGAATAATCGCTGATGTTGGTCGAGAGCTCACTCTGCATTAGGCACTGTTGGAAGTGCTGTGCACCGTTTTATACTCAGTGAACCCTCACAGCAACCCATGGAGGTGGCACTAGTATTAGCTTCCATTACAAATGGGGAAACTGAGGCACAGGGAGCCCCAGGTGACACCACCAGTAAGAGACGGAATGGGGATTTGGACCCAGGTTGTCTCTGCTCTAGAACCCAACCTTTTTTTAATTAAGTTAAAATGCCCTGTTCAGTAACCATTCTGGACACCTGTCCCCAACTGCTGCTAAGACAGAAAGCTCTACCAATGGACAGTTGTGTGTTCTTTAGCCCCATAAAAAGTTAAGCTAAGCTTCTTAGGCCCCTCATATCTCAAGTACTCTTATCGATGATTGAACTTACCACATATAGCACACCACCAAAAGACATTCTGACAATTCTTTTGACTCTCTACCCACCTCACTCCAAACTCAGTAGAATGTCAGCTAAACTTGAACCTGGACCAGAGGTCATTTCTTGACCCTGATGTCCCCAAGGCTAAACCTGGCTCAGGGTGATGGAAATCTGTGGCTGGTGGAGGGACCTGGCTGGGGAAAGAAAACTAGAAGGAAAGAATCTCTTTGCAGAAGGTGCTGACATGGGGAGGGGAGGGGGAGGGTGACCACACCCCTCCCCAGTGCCCAAATACAATCCCCTGATAAGCTTCAGTTCATGCTTGCCTGTGGAAAACTACCCAGGATACATTTTAATGAAACCCCTGGGTATGAGATTGGTGGTAGACACCTGTCTCTTCCTACCAAGACACAAAGATTTGTTTAGACCCAGATTCCAAAACCAAAGCCTTTTACCTGTTCTTTCGTCATCTTGGGTCTTCAGCCCCTGGCAACTCTATTCTAGCTACTGAACTGTCTGCCTCTCATCAGCCGGGCTGCTGCTTCCTAGCACAGATCTCTTCTAAGCTGGGGCCTCTCCTACTGCCCTTTTTTTCATCCTCAGCCCCGGACCGTCTTTCTAATTTATTCTTTGTAGCTCTCCTGGGAGTGCCCCGGGAAAGAAGGGAGCCAGAGGGAGACCAGGAACCATTTGCCAAAGCATTGGCCTCTTGGCTTCTGGAACATTTCCTACATCCTCCCTAGACTCTAACTTGACCTCTTCCCAAGTTATATTCCCTTTCAATAGTCCCTGTTGGATTGCCCTTTGAAGGGTGGTCAGTAGACCACGGTCAGTCCTGGCTGTCTATCCAGAGGTCCTCAGGCAGGGAATTCAGGGAGTCATGAAGTCATTCCATTAGCCTTTCACCAAATTGAAACTGAGCTTAATTGTGAGTACCAGAAATACTGTTAGGTTCTTCCTCATCATTACATATCCTAGGGGCCAAAGGCAGGCTGCCCCAAAATGTGCCACTTTGTCATATTGAATATTTTAAATAAAAGTTCCTTAAAAGACAGCCTGTGCAAGCAGGACACTTTGACCCTCCTCTGTCCCCCAGAAAGCATGAAATGAATGTCCCATGTGAGAGGTACCCTGCCTGTACCAGGAGGTGAGAAATATCCTTATCTCCAGCGATGGGAAATTCAGGGCTGAGAAGGCTGTATAAACAGTCTTTGTTACTTTTTTTTACTAATTTACAACACCAGCCCAAATGCTGTTTAGAATTCCTTACTAATTCATAGGCATCTGGGTAGCTCAGTTGGTTACGTGTCCAACTTTGGCTCAGAGCATGATTTTGCAGTTCATGGGTTTGAGCCCCATGTGGGGCTCTGTGCTGACAGCTCGGAGCCTGAAGTCTGCTTTGGATTCTGTGTCTCCCTCTCTCTCTGCCCCTCCTGCACTTGTGCTCTGCCTCTCTCTCTCAAAAATAATAAAATAAAATTAAAAAAACATTTTAGAATTCCTTACTAACTGAAGCTCCCAAAGTTAGGTTTTTCTTGTCTTGTCAAGCCCTCATAGACTTACTGTCTCCTTGCCTAAAAATCACAGAAACTGCCTGCCTTAGTCATTTCTTCAGGTCTCAATTTCATTATTGGGCCTCCACACACAGGTAATAAAACTCTGGGGTTTTTTTCTGTTAACCTGGCTCATGTAAATTTAATTTAATCCAGCTGGAAGACGTTGAGGGTAGAGAATAATTTTTCTTTCCCTTCAATGTGTATGGACCTACACATGCTCCAAAGATTACCCTATGTCTTGGTTAATGCTCAGTTAACTTCTTTCCACCTCATTTGCATTTATGTTATCATTTACTGTTAACTTTTATTATCGTGATGGCTTATATCCTCATTTCTAAAACTGAGCCATTGGCTGCAAAGTGGCTTATAAATGGAATGTGCTGGAATGGAGATGATGTTTTGGGGAGTAATGGGTGATGAGAAAGCACGTATTGGAGGGTCTAGAAAACCCATTTTAAGAGTCTAAATTTATTATTAGGTATTAGAGAACCATTAAAGGCTTTTATTTGTTTGCTTGCTTTTGCATGTGAAAATTTCTTTTGCTATTTATTCCCTCAACTAGCTTATAGAAGACGGGATTCTGTTAAACAGAGCATCATTTGTCAGCAGAATAGTGAATTTGAGATGCAAGTTGGAAGGCAGGGGCAGGGAGAGAGGAATTCATCTGGATGCTAAGGGGAAAAGTCTTTGGAATCCTTAGCTGGTGGTGGTAGAATTTCTACCCTGCAAAGGGACTGGAGATTCAGTTTGAACAGAGGCCTGAAGCTAAAGCCCCTTCTTCCAGCCAAAACTTGACACTCGCCATTGTTCCTAGGAGTGATCTGAAAAGCACAAAGTGAGCACCAGGGATGGAAGAGAGAAAGTAACATGACAAAATGCAGGTGGGCTCCATAGAGTGGCACAGTGTGACCCCTCTCTGTTGGCTTCTTCCTGTCTGTTCCCAATTTATCACTTAAGGACTATGTGGCTCAGGACTTCAGAGGATTAAATGTGATCATCTATGTAAAATACCAAACACATAGTAATTCCTCAACAAATTACTCCCTGCTTTTTCTCCCCTCCACCTCATATAATACATCCCATTACACTGTAAGGCAATGCAGGGATTTTGTCTGGCCCATCTTTGTATCTTCAGCTCTTTCCTCAAAGCTTGGCTTATGGTAGGTGCTCAATAAATATTTGTGGTCATGAGAGAATGAACCATAATTTACTAAGCCCTTCTACCAGCATTGAACATTATGTTTGTTTTTTAATTTTTTTCATTATAGGGTCGCCTGGGTGGCTCTGCCGGTTAAGCATCCAACTCTGGCTCAGGTCATGATCTCAAGGTTTGTGGGTTTGAGCCCCACGTCAGGCTCCGTGCTAACAGCTCATAATCTGAAGCCTGCTTTGGATTCTGTGATTCCCTCTCTCTCTGCCCTTTCCCTGCTCATGTTCTCCCTCTATCAAAACTAAACATTAAAAATATATTTTATTATAAAAATCACTGCAATGAATATATTTGTTCCTATTTTGGATTATTTCTTTTGTTTAGACTCAAGGAAGTAGACATTGTGAGTCAAGGGGTAAAGTTCCCTAAATTATTTTCTGACATGTCTGTATTAATTGACCGTTCTACCAGCTCTGTATAAATGGCGTTGGTTTTACTATCGTGTCAGAGACACTCAGTTTTCCACCCGGCTGTGTCTCTTTTACCACTCACACTTCACTTTTGACCATTCTGATCACCAGATGTGACCAGGTTTCCCCCACACCAAGCAATACTCTGCAACCCACCATTTAATTCACTGTGACATTGTCTACCTGGAGATAGTATCAGATCCCACTGGTTAAGGGCTCAGCGCCTCCCACTTCAGATGCCAGTTGTAAATAGTGGGTCTCTAGGTTACCCCAAAATTCTGTCTGATTCAACTGTAAATCAGAGGTTCCCAACAGACCCTCCTCAGGTTGGATAATTTGCTAGAGCAGCTCACAGAACTCAGGGAAGCACTTACTTACGTTAACCAGCTTCATAGCGGGTAGGAGAGAGGATGCAGATGAGCAGCCAGATGAAGAAATGCCTAGAATGAGATCTGGGAGGGTCCTGAGCACAGGGGTTTCTGTCTTCATGAGTTGGGGTTCATCACCCTCCCTATGTGGGTGTGTTCATCAACCTGGAAGTTCCCTGAACCCTGTGTTATTGGCATTCAGTGCAGGCTTCCTCACTTAGGCATGATCCACTATTAACTCTGTTTCGAGCCCCACTCCCTCCCTGGAGAAGTCGAAGGCAGGAGGGGTGCTGCTAATTCCCGCTTCTAATTATGGCTTGGTCCTTCTGAAGACCAGGCCCCATCCAGGAGCCAACCAGGAGCACACCGAGAGTCGCATCAATAGAACAAAAGAGGTTCCTCGTGCTCCCATCACTTAGGAACTCACAAGGAACAGGGGCAGACACCGATAATATTTTTATTGTCCTACAACTACCCACTCATTAAATTTGAGTAATGCCATTGAAAAAAAAAGTGCAGGGGCCCCTTAGTGGTTCAGTTGGTTGAACATCCAACTTCGGCTCAGGTCATGGTCTCACAGTTTGGTTTGTGAGTTCGAGCCCCAGGTTGGGCTCACCACTCTCAGCACAGAGTCTGCTTAGGATCCTCTGTCCTCCTTTCTATGTGCCTCTTCCCCACTCCCACTCTGTTTCTCTCAAAAATAAATAAACATAAAAAAAAAAAGGTGCAGGGACACCTGTGTGGCTCAGTCAGTTGAGCAACTGACCCTTGATTTCAGCTCAGGTCATGATCCCAGGGTCATGGGATGGAACCTCATATCAGGCTCTGTGCTGAACGTGAAGCCTGCTTAAGATTCACTCTCTCTCTGTCTCTCTCTGTCTCTTTCTCTCCCTCTGCCCCTCTTCCCCACTCTCTCTTTAAAAGCTAAAAAAAAAATTTAAGGTGAAAATAAGTGAAAATGGGGCTTTATTTTGGATTTTAAATTTGCATTAATTTTGCTTAGAATTCTTACTTTTTTTGGGTAGAAAGAATTGAATTTAAAAGTCAACAATCTAGGAACTTCACAATTACTGAGACCGCCTGCTACCTTCCAGAAATAAGCACCCATGAAGACTACAGATGCTACTATTTATTAACCATACTTGTTCTATAACTGATGTTCTCAAATTAAATTTAAGCTTGAAAACAGACACTCCACAGCTTTGTCAATCACCCCTGCACACATAGCACATTAGGTCAGGCCAAGTAGAGCAGGGCAGAGTGGGGGGGACACGAATTCCAGTTGTTCCAAGAGGATATTTGGAGCACCAGACTTGTTGCTGTCAGTGAGGGTGTCAGTTTGAGGCATCCATGATGACTTCATGTGACTTCACCCCATGTTTTATCCTTTCCTTTTAAAAAAAAGTTTATTTATTTATTTTGAGAGAGAGGAGTGGGGGGGGGGGGGCGGGGGGAAGAGAGAGTCCCAAGCAGATTCCATACCGTCAGCACAGAGCCTGATGTGGGGCTTGATCTCACAAACGGTGAGATCATGACCTGAACCAAAGTCGGAAGCTTAACCAGTTGAGCCACTGAGGTGCCCCTGCGTGTTAGACATTTTGGATTGTTGAAGTCTCTGTTGGCAGGTTTGGATGACACAGGGAACACCTTAGAGTCATCAGCCATGGTCCCAACCCCTTGTCTGATGGGCGGCTTCTGCCAACAGCCCCGGCAGCTCATCCAGTCCGTAGTGGAGACCCTAAGATCTTTGGTTTTGCACAATGGCAATTCTTGTTCCTTGGGACTTTTTCAGGTGCAGGAAATGGAAACCCACTTGCACTAATGTTCACAAAACAGAGAAAGTCTTGTAAGGACACAAGAGTACCTCGGAGAGCAGCCTAGCTGTGGAAGGTCAGGGGCCAGAAGGCCATGTGCTGCAAGGAGCCCAGGAGTGCCCTGTCCCCGTCTCTTTCTCCACTTCACTAAGTATGTTTTGTTCTTTTTTTCCTGCAGCAGACTGTTTTTCTCTACTTCTCAGCCCCTGTGAACAGAAGATGCCCCTTGCCAAGAACTCCCAGGTCTACACAGGCTCTCCTCCCAAGTCTACACAGGCTCTCAGTCTAACCAAGGCTGGGCACTCGCTGTCTCCCGCCCCTAGAGGCCCGCTTCTGCTCATAGCCCCCTCCCCTGTAATTCCCATTTACCAAAGTGGCCACGAAACTCAAAAATCTTTCTACTGAGGTTGAAAAAAAAAAAAAAACAAGCAAAGGAACAGTTTTGCCTCTTGGTATCTGTGAGCTGTGGGGCCCACACCCAGGACCTCTCTTGCCTGGTTGAAGGAAGGGTGGCTGTAAGCCTTAAATTTCCTGAATCTCTGAGTAAATCAGCCTGGTGTTAGAACCCAAAACAAAACCAGGAAGCCCAATATGTCATCATTTTTATGTAATGTCCTCTTGGAAATTCTGACTAATGTATTAAAGCATTAGATAGAAAGCATTAGATAGATATTGATACAAATATCAAATTACATACAAATTTCATATATAACAGAGAAAGGAAGAGTTTTTTAATATATTGAGAGGGAATTCCTAATTATCAATTCAAAACATATCTCTGTCTCTTACCTCTCTCCAATACCAAATACTAATTTAATTCCATGTACATTCGAGGGTTACACACTTCAAAATAAGCTATTGGAGGGGGAAAACCAGAAGAAAATAAAAGTGAAGATTTATCAAGTCTGTGTATGGAGGAGAACATTCTAAGTATAAATTTTCCAGAAAAAAAAAAAGCAACTGCAAGCTTTTTAAAAATTAAAAGTGACCAAGTTATCCCTGAAGTAAAATCATTCAGTAGAACCTAAATAACACAACAAACAGCAGATTGGGAAAAGAATTTGCAGCAATAAGGCAGGAGAGAGTACCTTTAAGTGGGTAAATCTTCATTCAATTGGTAGGAACAATGCTAAAAAGTCTGTGGTTTAATAAACAAAGGTAGAAAGCTAACGATCCACACAGAAGAGGAAGTAACACTAGGAAACAATCATTAGAAAAGGTATAGTCAATTCTTTCTACCCAAAAAAAGTAAGAATTCTAAGCTAAGTTGTGCACAAAGAAGAACTGAGAATCAGTTGAAATTCTTGAAGCATACCTGTAACCATTCTCCTTCCTGGATGTTACTACCCGGAGGGACTGTAGTACTAAAATATTTGGAAATAAGAATTGGTTGTTTTCTAAAACCTGGTTTGGGTGTCCAAGAGATTAACTAATGAGGAGAAGAGAGAAAAAGAACAGAGGATGTAGAGGATTATCAGGGCTACTTAGGTGTTAAGAGTGGGTTATTACCAAATGTGTTTTTCGTCTAAATAACGTAAAGACAGATAACAAAGAAAAATTTATTTTACGTTATTTTGTACCACTGAGCTGTGTGTCGTTAAATGTGACATTGTTCTGGGACTGAAATACATGAGGCTCTGATCTCATTAGGTTTTGTAAGTAGCCAGCCATTTACTCATCAAAGCCTCATTAAATGTCTGATATGTGCTGAGCACGGTGCCTGAGATTCTGTGACTGTGTAATTTAGTCACCCTTGGGTGTATTCAATAATTAATACATACGTTGCCTAATGTATGCTTAGTGACACTTTTGGAATTGGACTGCTGGGCCTTTATGTTGCTGGTGCCTCCTAATTTCTATTGAAAGAAAAGCTGGATACATTATCCCCAAGTGTAAGGTGAGTCTATTGTTGGTTCTTAAACAGCTCATTGAAGCATTAGCATCCCAGATGATTTTCCTTCAATTGACTTTAACTCTGGTTTTGTAAGTCGCTAAAGCAAAAATTAACTTCCTAAGAATTAAATATCAGACCAGTAGAAACACCAAAACATGTTCAGAGTAGGTGACAATCCAGTTAAATCATTGAACTAACTCAGCAATTAAAAAAATGTTGAAGGAACACAAGAGCAGGGGAGGGGGGGAGGATTAAACATGAGAACCATGAGGAAACCTCCGCAAATGTACAAAAGTGGCTTCAGAAATCATGAGACATGATGGTTCTGGGTTCACTCAGGCGTGATGGTTCTATTTACTCTGTGAAAGTAGAACTATGACAAACTTTTCATCAAACAAGACAAGAAAAACCACGAACAGCTTACAACATGGCTGGCCGTGACACCACACTTGTGTCTCCGTGTGGCTCGGATGAACTTGTGAGCCGCCCCCCCCCCCCCACCTCCACGTGAAGCTGTGCCTCCCTTGGTCCATCCATTCCTTTGTCATATCATCTATTCCACTTTTTCTTCTTTGTAACTAAAATATTTGTAAATGATGTCAAAATGAAAATCTGTGTTGTTGTTTTCCTAGGTTCCAAGTGCGGGGGGAAACATTAGCATCCTGGAGCCATCAGGGATTTAATCACTATCGATTAGTGATAGCAAGTACGTAATCACTACTGATTATTGACCAGTATGCATGCAGTACAAATAAATGATGCAGACTCCGGCCAGAATTTTGCCACGCTTACGGTTTGCCTGCAGAAAAACCTACTCACCCATTCTCCTATAATTTCTATAGTAAATAAGGGAATGCCCAGCACCTGTATTGAGGGTTATACAAGATTAAAGATGTAGCTCATGTTATCCACAGACGGGGAATCAGAATAGGGCAAGCTGGTTGTGGTCATGGCATGACAGCTCTTGGGGTCGTGGTTCAAGAACAGCTTCTGCCATTCTGTTCTGTGACTCTATTTACCTGCTCCCAGGCTTAACCCTTTCTTCTGTGTACCATACTGCACTCCACAGGGCTAACGTGATAATTAAACAAACATGCAGACTGTGTTTTTGATAACCTTACAGCACTGTACTAATGAATGGCGAGGGGGCGGGGGGTGGAATACAGGATAGACTGACATTTTGGACACTGGAACCAGACCAACTTGTCTGTGATTCCTGACTCCTCCACCCGCCAGCTGTGTGACCTCAGCAGTGTGTGACAAAGTGCCCTGACACTGGAGCCAAACTTCCTAGGTTTGAATTCTGACTCTGCCCCCAGCTAGCTGTGGAAGCTTGACAAGTTACTCTGTGTCCCTGTTTCCTCATCTACAACATGAACGAACGACAGAACTTATCTGAAAAGGTAACGGTGGAGATTAACTAAACTGATGCATGTAAAACACGAAGGATGTCTCCTGGAGCACAGTAAATGCTCAGTGAGGATGATGATGATTACAAGTGCCAAGCCTCTGTCTCTGTGTTTATAAAATGGGGAAAATGACACCCAGCTCATAGTGCTGCTACGGGACTAAGTGAAATAATATTTCAGCACCTCACACAATGCCTGGGGCATAGCAGGTGATTTCAGGGGCCACTGTGGCTGGCTGCATGAGTCCTATTCTATGTCAGTCAGAGTCAGTCATGGTCATTCCACCCTCTCGCCACTGACAGGTTTAGGAATGAGCATCTGACCCATTTCTGTCTAATAAGGTTTGAAGTCTGCTAGAGGCTTCCATGGAATCTTTCACCTGTCCTAAGAGAGAGCCACAGGGGGAGACAATCTCTGGTTGGCATCTGGATGGAGCACCATTACATATGTAATTCTCATATGGCGAGCACAGGAGTGGATACAATTGTATAAAATTGGTGATTGGCAGTAAATTACAGTCAAATAAAATTTCTGTAGACCAAAACACTTATAAAGAAGCTTGGGCATGGGACTGGCTTTCATCTTCTTACGGAAGGAGGTATCCTCTGAGGGACCCTTCCTTTTGGATATTAACAGTCACGTGCTGATCTTATGGAACTAGAAATCTTAGAAACACATGCTTGTTGGGGCGCCTGGGTGGAGCAGTCGGTTAAGCGTCCGACTTCAGCCAGGTCACGATCTCGCGGTCCGTGAGTTCGAGCCCCGTGTCGGGCTCTGGGCTGATGGCTCGGAGCCTGGAGCCTGTTTCCGATTCTGTGTCTCCCTCTCTCTCTGCCCCTCCCCCGTTCATGCTCTGTCTCTCTCTGTCCCCCCCAAAAACACAAAAAAACACAAAAACACAAAAAACGTTGAAAAAAAAAAAGAAACACATGCTTGTCACCCAAACACAGGATCCCGTTTTTGAGTCTCTGGCCCACCTGAAATCAAGCCCAGGAAATAAATGTCTAATGAGGACAGAAAGTTTGTTAAAAACTATGGCAAGGGGCATATACGAAGCTTGTCTTATGTCCCAAACAAGAACTTGGAGAAGACAGGCTACACGGGTCACTCAAAGCTCCGGATAGCAAGAACCTTTTAATCTTCAGAAGGTTTTCCCTGCATGTTCAGCTTCCCCACCTGGTGCCTGGACCTCCAGTGGAAACTATCCTACTTCTTTCTTTGCTGTAAAGCTTTCAGTCTCATGATACTGGTTTGGGAGAGTGGCATGGGTGATCTAGAGAGAGAAGTGACTGAGATTGATGCGGGTGGCAAGTAGCCAAATGACTACAGAGTCTGAAGAAAAGGAAGGAAGCACTGATGGAAAAGCTGGGGTCTAAGAGCCAGCAGGTGATGGACTTTGGTTTTAGTTTTAAATAATGTTAACCCTCAAGTTATTAAGCAAAAATATTTACATTTGTTGAATAGCTAATATAAGCCAGGCAATGTTCTAAATGTTATACATACATTAACTCGCTTAACCCCCTAAATACTTCAGGGATTTATATTATTCCCATTTTACAGATAAGGAAAATAAGACACAGAGCTGTTAAGTGACTCATTCAAAGTCACACAGCTAGCAAATGACAGAACTAGGATTTGAAAGCAGTCTATCTCCAGAACCAATGCTCTTAACTTTGCTACAATTGGCATCTTAAATAAATAAAGATCTTTTAAATACTGAGAATAAACTGAGGGTTGATGGGGGGTGGGTGAGGAGGGGAAAGTGGGTGATGGGCATTGAGGAGGGCACCTGTTGGGATGAGCACTGGGTGTTGTATGGAAACCAATTTGACAATAAATTTCATACTAAAAAAAAATGAAAGCAGTCTATCTCCAGAACCAATGCTCTTAACTTTGCTACAACTGGCATCTTAAATAAATAAAGATCTTTTTTCGTATAGGTATAAAATTTTCTAAATTCCCTATATCATTCTTTTTTTTTAAATTTTTTGAATGTTTATTTATTTTTGAGAGAGAGACAGAGTGTGAGCAGGGGAGGGGCAGAGAGAGAGGGAGACAGAGGATCCGAAGCAGGCTCCAGGCTCCGAGCTGCCTGTACAGAGTCCAACATGGGGCTCAAACTCACAAACCGTGAGGTTATGACCTGAGCTGAAATCAGACGCTTAACCGACTGAGCTACCCAGGTGCCCCTAAATTCCCCACAGCATTCTTATTTCAGGTCATAGTTGGGAGGGCCACAAAGTCTCCCCATACACAAGCCACCAAATGTGGTGTCTCTCCTGATCAGATGAGGGCCCCCAGATGTGGGGCGTCCTGATCGGGGTGGGGGCTGGTGGCCTGGGGAGTAAAAGAATTCACGCAAGGCAGAAAAGAGATAAAAGTATATCGAATACACTGCAAGGGGGTGGTGTGCAGGACAGCAAAGGAGAGACTGTCTGCTTCGAGGCACTGGTGAGGGGCCACAGTTACAGGGCAGAGTGAGGGGCTATGGGAACATATGGAATTTCCCCTTTTTTGGTAACCTTAGGAACCGTGCCTGCTTGTAATTGGTCAGTTAAAGTCTATGGCTCTTTGGAGGTGGGTCACTTAATGAGCCTGTTTGCATTCAGCTCAGTGGTCACTGTGGGCCCCTTGCCTTGCTCTACATTCCATTGCTCGAGCCTGCTGCCTAAAAGCAGCCTCTACACATAGTGACCACAATATGACCCATTACAAGCAAAGACTTGGGGCAGTATCTTGGAGTTTACTGTCATGAGTTCTAGCTGCAGCAAGTGTCCAGTTACTGAAAATTTCAGGCTGGCAAATGATTAAGTGGTGACATCCAAAACCAACAGTTTTCTGTCCTGGTGTGAAATAATTCTGAGACTGCGCAAATCTACCTTAGCTATTTGCTCCGGGAAGCATTTGTTTCTGGAAGATAAGATTGCCACCCAACTAAAATAGCTGACTTATTCTTAGCTGGCCCCTCAAAACTAACTTCAAAATCCTCGTTTACTATGCTCACCAATCCAAGGCTGTGATGGCAGAAATTCCACCCAGTTCCAACCAGGTCTCCACTTATAAGACCTACTGTAAAATGTTTATTTATTTTTGAGAGAGAGAGAGAGAGATAGAGAGAGGCAGAAACAGAGGGGGACAGAGGATCCAAAGTGGGGTCTGTGCTGATAGCAGAGAGCCTGATGTGGGGCTGGAACTCACGAAAGCTCAAGCTCACGAACTGTAAGATCATGACCTGAGCTGAAGTCAGATGTTTAACAGAATGAGCCCCCCAGACACCCCTGTAAGACCTACCTTAAAATCACTCAGCCCAGGACCTAAAACTCTACACTACAGATTTTCCCCATATGTTCCCCTTCTCGGACACTACTGTTTCTACAATGTGGCGTACTTCCTCATTTCAGGCTGTCATAAACGTGGCTTTGCTTGTCATGTAGGTTTGTCTGGTGATCTTTTGGGGGCCATTAGTTGACAGTGGGAATGCTTTTACCAACTGGTGGTTGGTTGGCCACACTCCCTTGAGTTACTCAATAAACACCATTAACTAACTACCCTGGTCAACTATCAAGGAACTGCCTGAGCACCTGTTCCATTGTGAGACATGCTTTGGCTGCAGAAGTCTGAAAAATGGGGCCACAGGACTGGCAGAGGAGATTCAGGGCAAAGAGTGATTCAAGCTTTCTTGGTTTTAGTTCTCTTGAAGTGTTTTCTTTTCTGGAATAACAAGTGATGACCTTGACAAAATCATTGCCTTTCACAATTAAGTCCATCATTCTGTAAAACCTGCTTTACTAGCTGAAAGCCTGCCCAGGACAAAGAGAACATTCCAGACAATGGATGTTTCTATTACTGAAAGTCGCTGGCTTTGAGCTTTCTCCTTTCTGTTAATCCAGTAATGTATAGCCTTATGTGGCTCATTTTCTATCCTACTTAAAGGGAATTAGAGGTATTTGTTTCCATAACCAGACCACAGCAGGAGAGAAAAACATGAGTCTTTTGGGACAGTAAATTTTTTAAAATTTTTTAAAATGTTTTTTATTTATTTTTGAGAGACAGAGAGTGAGCAGGGGAAGGGCAGAGGGAGAGGGAGACACAGAATCCAAAGCAGGCTCCAGGCTCTGAGCTGTCAGCACAGAGCCTGACGCTCGGCTTGAACCCACAAACCATGAGATCATGACCTGAGCCAAAGTGGGACACTTAACCAACTGAGCCACCCAGGCACCCCGGGACAGTAAATTCTTAATGACTCTGTCAATGATTCTCTATCCTCTACTTTCTTCTCCCATTTTGGAGGTTTTCAGGCCCACCAGCCCACAGAGGGCCACCGAGCGGAAAGACAAACTGGCCTGTTCATCTGATGACTATCTCTTAACTCTGTAATACCCAGCCATCCTAGCTTCCTAGGCCAGAGCTGAGTTTATTTCTTTTAATTTCACCTTAAAAATATCTCTAAAATATACATACCTATCTAAATTTACATAAATGATAAAATGCGATATTAGACACACTGTATTTTTCCTTGATGCAACCTGTTTTTTTTCTTTTTTTAATTTGAGAGGGGAGGGGGGGCGGTGTAAGTGGGGTAGAGGAGCAGAGGGAGAGGAACAGAGATTGGTAGGCAGGCTCCACACTCAGCACAGAGCCTGACATGGGACTCCATCCCACAACCCCAGGATCATGACCTGAGCCAAAGTTAAGAGTCAGACACTCAACCAACTGAGCCACCCAGGCACCCCTTGATGCAACCTTTTTATCTATCTATCTATCTATCTATCTATCATCTATCACTATCTATGTATCTATCTATCCATTTATCTATCATCTATCTACCTATCTATCTATCATCTATTTAAATGTTTATTTTTGAGAGAGAGAGAAAGAGGGAGAGAGAGTACAAAGGGGGAGGAGCAGAGAGAGGGGGACAGAGGATCCGAAGCGGGCTCTGCGCTCATGAACCTCAAGATCATGATCTGAGTTGAAGTCAGGCACTTAACCAACTGAGACCCCCAGGTGCTTTTTAAAACATTTTCTCCTTTACTCCTCCTACCTCTGCAGCTTCTCCGTTCCTCACCACGTCACGTCGGTCCCTCTCCCCATCACCTTCCAGGCAGTCCATGTTAACAGCCCTTACAATCATACACCAGCAGAGATACACATAAGTCTTGTATTATTATTGTTTGTAATCACCATATGCATGCTTTTGTCTTGCTTTTCTCCCACACCAACATTTTATAGAAACCCCTCCAATACAGCTCTAATTCCTTCTTTTTCATGGCTGAATCATCTCTGGTGATGTGTACCTCACCGTAATTTTGTAACCATTCTCCCACCGATGGGCATTTACGTGTGTGCGGGTATGGCTTTTTGCTGCACCCTCGGACATGTGTCCTTTATTACCGGTGGTTTTCTAGCCATGAGATATTTCTCTAAAAAACACATTTATTTATTATTTTTTTAAGTTTATGTATTTACTTTGAGAAAGAGAGAGAGAGAGAGAGGTGGTGCGAGAGAATGTATGCATGCGAAGGCTGATGCAGGGCTCGAACTCACAAACCATGAGGTCATGACCTGAGACAAAATCAAGAGTCGGACACTTTACGGACTGAGCCACGCAGGTGCCCCTGACATATTTCTTAAGAACAAATTGCTGAGTAGATGTAGAGGACTCTTTTAGACAGCAGTATTGAACAATGGAATGTAGAGCAAGGCAAAAGGGCCCACAGTGACCACTGAGCTGAATGCAAACAGGCTCATTAAGTGACCCACCTCCAAAGAGCAATAGGCCCTAACTGACCAACAGGTTACTTAGACCCAGGCACAGTTACCAAAAAAGGGAAAACTCCGTACGCTCCCACATTCCATCACTCAGCCCCATAATTGTGGCATCTTACCACCTCCTCGTCGCAGTCTCTCCTTTGCTGTCCTGCCCGCCACACCCTTGCAGTGTATTTAACAAACTTCTATCTAGTTTGTTCTGTCTGGGGTAAACCCTTCCCCTGTCTGTGCTGCCAGCTTCCTGAGTGGGAATGACCCACATTTGGAGATCCCCATCTGATTGGGAGAGATCCCACAGAAGAGTGTATTTTTTAAAATATATTTAACAAATTATCAAATTACTTTGTTAAAAGGCTATGATATTTACACATTTCCTCATATCCACCCCCCCCCCCGGTTATGGACTAAACCGTCTTCCCCAAATTCATTTATTGAAGCCCTAACCTCCATGTGAATATATTTGGACACAGGCCCCTAAAGAAGTAACTAAAGTTACATAAGGTCATAAGAATGGGGCCCCAGCCCAGTATGACTGGTGACCTTATGGGAAGAGAAAGAGACACCTGAGAGGTGCACATGTGAAGACATGAGGAGAAGACGGCCATCTGCAAGCCAAGGAGAGAAGTTTCAGGAGAAACCAAACTTGCCGACACCTGGATCTTGGACTTCTAGCCTCCAGAACTGTGGGGTCTCTCTAGTTTGAGCCCCCAACCTCTGGTATTTTGTTATGACAGCCTGGCAAGCTAATAAGGCCCCTGTACCATCCCATGTCCTAATTATCTAAGTCCCGTGCATTCCTTGTTACATCTATTTTTAGTATTTTACAGGTTTGTGTCTCTATCTGTAATCATTTTGGAGGAGGTACATTTGGAAAACATATATTTTTCTAGAAAATTTTTCTTTTCTCCAATTTTTCAAACCATTTTTTTTATCATTGAGTTGTCCATGACATTTTTATAACTATTTGATCCTTTTCTGTGTGTTTTTGTTTTTATTGTGTTCCTTTCTTATCCCTAATCTTGGCTACTTTGGCTCTCTGTTTTTTAATCTTAATTAGCATCCCAATGGTTTCATCTCTTTGATTAGAATTCTCAAATTAGCAGCTTTGAAAATCACCTGTTTTCCATTAGCTTTTCTCTGCTATTTCATAAATTTTCAGGATCAATTCTCTATGAATAGCTATTTAACATTTTGTCTGAGGTTCTAATAAATGCAATAAAAAATAAAATAACAAACGTGAAATGGAAATGGTATCAAGATATCTCCTTTTCTGCTGATAATGTGATTATATGCTTGGAAAACTCAGAGACTTTAGTTTGAAAAAAAAAAAAACCTTAAATTTAAGATAAGATTTAGAAAGATGGCTGGTTAGGGGCGCCTGGGTAGCTCAATTGGTTACGCTGACTTCAGCTCAGGTCATGATCTCACATAATGACCTCGCAATTCGTGGGTCTGAGCCCTGCATCAAGCTCTGTGCTGTGACAGCTCAGAGTCTGGGGTCTGCTTCGGATTCTGTGTCTATCTTTCTCTCTCTTTCTCTGTTCCTCTAATGCTTGTGCTCTGTCTCTCTCATTGTCTCAAAAATAAATTTAAAAAACATTAAAAGAAAGAAAAAAAAGAAAGATGTCTGGTTAGAAGATAAATATTCAAACTTGAGTATTTTTCTTTGTTTTAGCAATAAGCAACTAGAGATATAAGTGAGAAAACTATTCCATTTTCTCTTTCTAGCTTATTTTAATTTACCTTGTTCTTTGTATAACTTTTTAAGGCCTGTTGCCTCCTCTCATCATCCACCTTTCTTTTTTTTATTTTATTTTTTATTTCTTAAAATTTGCATCCAAATTAGTTAGCATATAGTGCAACAATGATTTCAGGAGTAGATTCCTTAGTGCCCCTTACCCATTTAGCCCATCCCCCCTCCCACAACCCCCCTAGCAACCCTCAGTTTGTTCTCCATATTTATGAGTCTCTTATGTTTTGTCCCCCTCCCTGTTTTTATATTATTTTTGTTTCCCTTCCCTTATGTTCATCTGTTTTGTCTCTTAAAGTCCTCATATGACTTTCTCTGACTAATTTCACTTAGCATAATACCCTCCAGTTCCATCCACGTAGTTGCAAATGGCAAGATTGCATTCTTTTTGATTGCCAAGTAATATTCCATTGTGTGTGTGTGTATATATATATATATATATATATATATATATATATATCACATCTTCTTTATCCAATCATCTATCAATGGACATTTGGGCTCTTTCCATACTTTGGCTATTGTTGAAAGTGCTGCTATAAATATGGGGGTGCATGTGTCCCTTTGAAACAGCACACCTGTATCCCATGGATAAATGCCTAGTAGTGCAATTGCTGGGTTGTAAGTAGTTCTATTTTTAGTTTTCTGAGGAACCTCCATACTGTTTTCCAGAGTGGCTGCACCAGGTTGCATTCCCACCAACAATGCAAAAGACATCCTCTTTTTCCGCATCCTCGCCAACATCTCTTGGCCAATTTGGATGCCTTTTATTTCTTTGTGTTGTCTGATTGCTGAGGCTAAGACTTCCATACTATGTTGAATAACAGTGGCAAGAGTGGACGTCCCTATCTTGTTCCTGACCTTAGGGGGACAGCTCTCAGTTTTTTCCCATTGAGGATGATATTAGCATTGTGTCTTTTGTATATGGCTTTTATGATCTCGAGGTATGATCCTTCTACCCCTACTTTCTTGAGGGTTTTTATCAAGAAAGGATGCTGTATTTTGTCAAATGCTTTCTCTGCATCTATTGAGAGGATCATATGGTTCTTGTCCTTTCTTGTATTGATGTGGTGAATCATGTTAATTGATTTGCAGATATTGAACCAGCCTTGCATTCCAGGTATAAATCCCGCTTGGTCGTGGTGAATACTTTTTTTTAATGTATTGTTGGATCCGGTTGGCTACTATCTTGTTGAGGATTTTTGCCTCCATGTTCATCAGGGAAATTGGTCTATAGTTCTCCTTTTTAGTGGGGTCTCTGTCTGGTTTGAAATCAAGGTCATGCTGGCTTCATAGAAAAGAGTTTGGAAGTTTTCCTTCCATTTCTATTTTTTGGAACAGCTTCAAGAGCATAGGTGTTAACTCTTCCTTAAATGTTTGGTAGAATTCCCCTGGAAAGCCATCTGGCCCTGGACTCTTGTTTTTTGGGAGATTTTTGATTACTAATTTGATTTCTTTACTGGTTATGGGTCTGTTCAAATTTTTTATTTCTTCCTGTTTCAGTTTTGGTAGTGTATATGTTTCTAGGAATTTGTCCATTTCTTCCAGATTACCCATTTTGTTGGCATATAGTTGCTCATAATATTCTCTTATTATTGTTTTTATTTCTGCTGTATTGGTTGTGATCTCTCCTCTTTAATTTTATTTATTTAAGTCCTTTCCTTTTTCTTTTTGATCAAACTGGCTAGTGGTTTATCAATTTTGTTAATTCTTTCAAAGAACCAGCTTCTGGTTTCATTGATCTGTTCTACCGTTTTTTGGTTTTGATAGCATTAATTTTCCTGCTCTAATCTTTATTTTCCTGTCTTCTGTTGGTTTGGGGTTTTATTTGCTGTTCTTTTTCCAGCTCCTTAAGGCCTCAGGTTAGGTTGTGTATCTGAGATCTTTCTTCCTTCTTTAGGAAGGCCTGGATTGCTACATACTTTCCTCTTATGACTACCTTTGCAGCGTCCCAGAGGTTCTGGGTTGTGGTATTATCATTTTCATTGATTTCTATATACTTTTAAATTTCCTCTTTAACTGCTTGGTTAGCCCATTCATTCTTTGGTAGGATGTTCTTTAGTCTCCAAGTATTTGTTACCTTTCTGATTTTTTTCTTGTGGTTGATTTCGAGTTTCATAGCATTGTGGTCTGAAAATATGCACAGTATGATCTCATTCTTTTTGTACTTGTTGAGGGCTGATTTGTGTCCCAGTATATGGTCTATTCTGGAGAACGTTCCATGTGCACTGGAGAAGAATGTATATTCTGTTGCTTTAGGATGAAATGTTCTGAATATATCTGTTGAGTCCATCTGGTCCAGTGTGTCATCCAAAGCCATTGTTTCCTTGTTGGTTTTTTGATTAGATGATCTGTCCATTTCTGTGAGTGGGGTGTTGAAGTCTCCTACCATTATGGTATTACTACTGATGCATTTCTTTATGTTTGTGATTAATGGATGTATATATTTGGGTGCTTCCACATTTGGCACATAAATGTTTACAATTGTTAGGTCATCTTGGTGGATACACCCCTTGATTATGATATAATACCCTTCTTCATCTCTTTATACAGTCTTTATTTTAAAGTCTAGATTGTCTGATATAAGTATGTCTACTCTGGCTGTCTTTTGTTGACCATTAGCATGATAGATGGTTCTCCATCCCCTTATTTTCACTCTGAAGGTGTCTTGAGGTCTAAAGTGGGTCTCTTGTAAACAGCAGATAGATGGATCTTGTTTTCTTATCCGTTTTGTTGCCCTATGTCTTTTGATTGGAGCATTGATCCATTGACATTTAGAGTGAGTACTGAAAGATATGAATTTATTGCCATTATGTTGTTTGTAGAGTTGGAGTTTCTGGTGATGTTCTCTGGTCCTTTCTAATCTTTGTTGCTTTTGGTATATATATATTCATCTTTTCTCCCCTCAGAAAGTCCCCCTTAAAATTCTTGCAGGGCTGGTTTAGTGGTCACAAACTCCTGTAATTTTTGTTTGTCTGGGAAACTATCTCTCCTTCTATTTTGAATGACAGCCTTGCTGGATAAAGAATTCTTGGCTGCATATTTTTCTGATTCAGCACACTGAATATATCCCACCACTCCTTTCTGGCCTGCCAAGTTTCTTTGGATAGGTCTGCTGTAAACCTGATCTGTCTTCCCTTGTAGGTTAGGGCTCTTTTTCCCCTTGCTGCTTTCATCATTCTCTCTTTGCCTGAGTATTTTGTGAATTTGACTATGATATGCCTTGTTGATGGTCGGTTTTTGTTGAATCTAACGGGGGTCCTCTGTGCTTCCTGGATTTTGATGTCTGTGTCTTTCCCCAGGTTAGGTAAGTTTTCCACTATGATTTGCTCACATAACCCTTCTACCCTTATCTCTCTCTCTTCCTTTTATGGGACCCCTATGATTCTGATGTTGTTCCTTTTAATGAGTCACTGATTTCTCTAATTCTTAAATCGTGCTCTTTTGCCTTCATCTCCCTCTTTTTTTTCTGCTTCGTTATTCTCTATAAGTTTGTCCTCTATATTGCTGATTCTCTGTTCTGTCGCATCCATCCTTACCGCTGCTGCATCCATCCGTGATTGCAGCTCAGTTATAGCATTTTTAATTTCATTCTGGCTATTTTTTACTTCTTTTATCTCTGCAGAAAGGGATTCTAATCTATTTTCGACTTCTGCTAGTATTCTTATTTTCGTGATTCTGAATTCTGGTTCAAACATCTTGCTTGTATCTGTGTTGGTTAAATCCCTGGCTGTCATTTCTTTGTGTTCTTTCTTTTGGAGTGAAGTCATTCATTTTGTGATTTTGAAGGGGGGAAATGAATTAATGAAGTAGAAAAATTGAAATTAAAAATATTTAAAATAAAAAAAATTAAAATTAAATATTAAAAACACACACACAAATCAAATAGATGATGCTAGATCTATTTGTGTGTTTGGTCTGGGTGTTGAAAGTGGTTTGACAGATTAGAGAAAAAAAGGAGGGGAGAAAAAAAAAGGAAATCGTTTGAGAATTTGAAAAAAATGAATATACTGAAGTAGACTAAAATGAGATGATGGGGGTAAAATGGAATTTGAAAAAATATACACAAAAGTAAAGAATATAGTAAAAAAAAGAAAAAAATTTTTAAAGAAACTGAAAATAAAAATGAATTTTTTCTCTTTCTGTATTCAAGAAAAAGAAAAGAAGTGTAAAAGAGAAAAAGGGGGAAAAAAAGGAAAAAAAAGAAAGAAAATTGAATAGATGAACCTGCTAACAGATTGAAGTAGGACTGAAATTGCTTCGTTTTCCCCCCTAGAGGTCAGTCTGTGTAGCGCTTTATAGTCCATAAACTAAGCTCATGGTGAGACCTGTGTTTTTGAGAGCAAGGTTGGCCCAGTTGGGCGGGGCTCAGTGTAATGGCTCTGTTCTCCACTAGATGGCGCTGCTAGCCTCCTGGGGTGGAGTGTTGCGGCACTCCTAGGTGCATATGCGCATGCGCGAGAGCAGTGAAAAATGGCGCCACCTAGCCACCCAGTCTGTTCTCCCGAATCAGCAATTGTGCACCCATCCTCTGTCTTCAGCTCTCGTCCACTCCCCTCTTCTTCACTGTCCGTGACCAAGCTGCAGGCAGTAACTCTCTCCCGAGTTTTGTCTCAGATGTGGCTGTTTTCCCCAGCCCCTTGCTTCCGAAGGACTGGGGCTTTCACCCATTCCGCCCCCCTGTGGGCGGGTCTCACGGAGCAATGGCCGAATGTCGTCTGTACTCAGGAATGCCTGCTGGACCCTGCTGTTGCTGGCACCCTGAGACTGCAGCCAGGTGCCAGCCCGTCCCAGCAAAAGTTCGCGAGACGGTGTCGCAGCAGCGTTTCAGGGATTATGGAAAATCACAACACGCATCTGGCACAGGCTTCACCCTCAACGACCTTGCCCCAGCACCAGCGAATGTGGCTGCCTTCCAGGGTCTGCTGCGACCAGGTGGCTTCAACCGTCTCTACCAAATGGCCTTCCAGCAGTGGAACCGCTTTTCCCCGTGTGGCCCAAGAACCTCCCGGACCCACTCTGTTCCTGGGGATTCGCCCTTCCCGCCAGAGCACCGCCAGGTACCGAGCTGCGGAGTTGCAGCCTTTGCGCTCCCCTCGTTTACAGTCTTAATGGAATTTAAACCCTCTCCTTTCTCCTTTCTCCCTTTTTAGTTTAGTCCCTGCGGCTGTTTCCAACTTTCCACTTTCTCTCCAGCTCCTTTTGGGGAGGGGTGCTTTTCCCGTATTCTGCCCCCCTCCCCAGTCTCCATCCTCTTTCCGCCCCCAAAAGCGATTCCCTACCTTTCGCGGCTTCTTGCTCCCCAAATTCACCTCTCCGCGCCGCGTACCTGCTGAATTCTGTGGTTCAGGTTGTGCAGATTGTTGTGTTAATCCTCCAATTAGTTTTCTAGTTGTGTAGGATGGTTTATTGTTGGTCTGACTGTATTTCGTGGACGCGAGACACACAAAAAACTTCCATGCTGTTCCGCCATCTTGGCTCCTCCCCTCCTCATCCACCTTTCTTTACTGACCCCCTGATCCCGCCTTGGAATCCTCTTCATTATATTTAAACATAGCCTGTTTCATCCTTGACCTCTCCTTCTTACTCACGCACATCCTTTCCTTACCAGCCCTTTACTTTATATCCCTCTTTCCCACAGTCAAAGCAAACTAAAGTACGTCTCAAAAAAGTAAATTTTTCTCTAATTTCAATTTTACTAAGTAAAAAAAAATCTGGTGTAGTTGGTGTTTTTTTTTTTAAGTTAAACATACTGTTAAATATAGAGACATGGTTCCCAAATATTTATTGAACATCTATTATGTGCTACTAACTGTGAGTGGTGCATGGCCTTACCCTACTGAAGCTTGTGGATGGTACAATGGTTTTCCATGGTCTCACAGAGGGCCCAGGGGACAGGGAAGGGGTGGGAGAGTGGGGAATGCCAGCCCTAGACTTCTACATTAACCTCAGCAGCCCTGCTTTGATCACTTTGATTAGGACACTATTTTAAATGTCATCTTATGTATTTTTCTTTTCCTTAATTCTTTTTTATTATATACCCTTTCCAACATAAAAACTGGATCATGAGTCTGAGTCTTGGGCTCTAGGGAAGAGAAAACTCAAAAGATCATGGCATGAACGAAAGACCCAAAGTTTTATTTTTATTCTCAAATAGCCTCCTGAAATTCAAAGCTGAGGCAGGAGTATTGAAGGCCAAAGTATTTTTAATTTGGAAGCATCTTGAAAGAAACAAGTACAGGCACACCTGGGTGGCTCAGTCCATTAAGCGTCTGACTCTCGATTTCAGCTCAGGTCACGACCTCACAATTCATGAGATCGAGCCTCACATCAGGCTCTGTGCTGACAATGAGGAGCCTATTTGAGATTCTCTGTCTCCCTCTCTCTCTCTGCCCCTCCCCAACTTGCATTCTTTCTCTCTCTCTCTCAAAATAAATAAATAAACTTAAAAAAAAAGTGCTTAAAAAAAAAAGAAACAAGCATGTATAAATTCTGAAGATCAGCAGGATATGCCACTCCAAAATATGCCTCTATGGCATGAGGGTTATTCTGGCATTCCAGAATTTGTTTGAAGTTTATAGAAATTTCTCAATACCCTCATTGTCCAATTATGATCTTAAATTGTTTTATGCTCCAGAAATAACTGAAATTCCTTATAGAATAAACTTTTATCAGATTTTTAACCGTGGCTATTTTTTGAAAGCCTTTTTGTCATTTACAGACAGTTATCGTTTTACTTTGATGCTTTTGTAAAAGTGCTTCATCTCCAGAGAGACTCATGGAAAAGATCTTGACAAGTACCCTAAAAGATAGATTGCTGATAATTTTAAGATCATCCCACTGAACTGGAACAAAGACTGGCCTTGAATCTCACTAGAAGGGACCATACACCAGATCCCCCTCACCTCCAGACCACAGTCAAACATTGGGGTCTTGAACCTTGGGTCTATATCTCCCGACTCGTGGAACTGCACACCAGTGGGAGATCTAAAATTAAAATGGACAAGGGAGGTTCCTCCTCAGAAGCAGACATCATGCAGTGAGCAGCTGTCTTAGGATCACAGAGCAAGACCTTCATCAATATGAAATTTGTATTCCTTTTGTCGTTTCATTACTTGCTTTTCCTCTCTGTTAATGCATGGGGAAACAAGGCTCCTTAACTCTGGCAACTATGACTGGATCTACCAGAAAGGCCATAGTCACACAACGGAAGTCCCTAGGCTTTCTTGCTAAGGTGGTTTTAGATAATAGAACTGCTTTAGATGACTTACTGGCTGAACAAGGAGCTATGTGCCATAGCAAATACCTCCTGCTGTACCAGGATCAACACCTCTGGTATTGTTGCAAATGTGAGAAATTGACAAACAAGCCTGGCTAGAACAGGTTACATCCTTCAGGTACATTCTCTCATTTATTTGGTACCACCTGGTTTGGCTTGAAGGAGCCCTCGCAAAGGACCATATTCCAGTCTGTTGGCATCATCCTCATGATGGTCATCACTGAGTGCTCCCCGGTGTGCTGTGTTCTCTCCAAGGTCTTCAGTGTGTTCAGGGTCATCGGCAGTACATTGGATGATCTCACTGAACCTAGAAGAACAGAAACAAGATGAACAGCAAAAACAATTCTTCCAGGAACCTCACATCATAAGCCACACGTTTCACGAGAGACAAGAACAAAACCCTGATGGCGACTGAGAGTGGCACTAATACCAAATTTTTGCTCGATCTCTCCTGTGTGAGAGGATGACCAAAAAGGGGGAATTGTTAAATTAATTAAACAAGGAGGCCAGTAGACTGAGGTAGTTCTAATACCTCACCCAAACCTGTGAATGCCTCAAGGTAGCCAACTGGTGTTTTCCCAAAAAAGGCAATCAATTACTTTAAGCTACAGCCCATCATATAATGTCCTTGCCTTGAATCCGTGTCTTCTCATAAACGTCCTTCCTCAGCTTCTGTCTGTGGAACACCTCCTAACCACTTCCGGCTCGGCACTGTCCAATTCAAATTCCTTTTTGTTCACAAAACTCTCAACATTTTTAATATGCCTCAGTTTATCTTTTAACGATGTTAAACACTTCTGTTTGTTTTTGCCTTGTAGATCTGTCTTTTATTACAGGGAGTCTCAGCCAACAGCTCAGAAAGGTAGAGAGAAAATTTTCCTCTCCTATAATTCCTACTACCAGAACCTAAAGAATTTTAAATCTAGATTTTACATCATGATGTCAGGGCCAGACACAGAGGAGACTTAAAAAAGCAGACAAACAAACAAACAAACAAACAACAAACCCTTCCCTGGGCTGGAGGGCGAGCTAGGAGGGAAAACAGGAGGAGAGCCTGGGCTGGAGACGTGACCGGCCCCACTGCTCCACCCGGGTTCACGTCCTCCATGCTGGGAAGGAGGAAGAATCTTACAACAGTGAACTTGAGTGTGTGAAGCCCCCATGGGAAGCCCTGCTTCTGGCAAGCTGCCAGAGAGAGGGTACCAATGCTGGAGGAGGGGGTGGGCGTGGAGGGATCTCTCAGAGCCCTCTCGTGGTGCACGCCCAGAGCCTGGAGGGTTCAGCAAGAGCCACTGCGTGCAGAAACAAGGTGCGTGAACCCCCAGGGTTGCGTGCGTACGTATTTCCTTCTGTGAATGTCATGCATAAGTCTCTTGGGTGGCAGTGAGGGCCCAAGGAAGGTGTCACTGTGGCCACGTCTCTTTCAGGAGGCCTGTAATGAGGGTAGCAGCCAAGCTGCTGAGCGGACATGAACCTAAAGTAAGGGGCTTGTGTTTGGGTCCTACATGGAATGTGCCGGCATCCCTAACCCAGGGATCATTCCACCAGCTCGAACCAGAGGAAAAGCCCCCGCTATGAGGTTCTTGCATTCATTCTCTTTCTCTTCAGCCTTGGAAAGTTCTGTCAAGGAAGAAAAATTACCAAAAGAAAAACCTTGATACTTGTTTAAAGCTCACAGTTTGCAAACCACTTTCAAACATTATCTCATTTGGTTCTTTCCTACAAAGTCTCACCCCCTGTTTAGGGATTACTTGCCTCAGCTGTCAGACTCATATTTGCCAAAGGGCACACAGAAAGGAAAATTTAGCAATTTTTATGACAAGTCTAATTTATGTTCTTTCTGTCCCCAAATAGATTTGCTAAAGAGTCTCTGTTTTTTCACTGGTTGCCCTGGAGCAGGAGTTTGTAAACTGAATGTGCCTTAGGGCCCCCTGAGCCCCCCTCCCCCACCTACCCCAGCTCCACAGTTGGGAGGGGTGAGACAGGGATTGGAGACAGGTGGCATTCCTGGCTGCACCTTCCTAGCTTTGTGTATTATTTTCCTCAGTGACAAGACATTTGAAGGAGGGATTCTTCAGGGGTGAGTTGGGGAGAAGGGCCAACTACCATTATAGGCAAACTGGAGAAAGAAGGCAGGGTTGTACCTTATTCATTTTTGAATTCCCAGCCTCTAGTCCTTAGTAGATGCTCAAGTAATGTTTTTGGATAGAATATTTGGAGGTGGAGAGGGTGAACTTGACTATTGTTGAGGCATCGGGCAGGGGACAGTCTATGGAATGGAACTGAAAGTCAAATAAAAGCTTTGTGAGGTCAACAAATTTTTTTTAGTGCTTATTTGGGAGAGAGAGAGAGAAAGAGAGAGTGTGTGTGTGTACATGAGCAGGGAGGGGCAGAGAGAGAGGAAGACAGAGGATCTGAAGCAGGCTCTGTGCTGACAGCAGACAGTCTGATGCGGGGCTCAAACTCACAAACCGCAAGATCATGACCTGAGCTGAAGTCGGACACTTAACCAGCTGAGCCATCCGGACGCCCCAAAGGTCAACAAGGTTTGAAAAATATTTGTAAAATTGGGTTAACCAGAACTCTGAAGATCAGATGGATTCATACTGTGATGCAAAATCATTTTTAAAGATTTTGCTACAGTTTGCTTGTTTATTTTATACCAATAAAGGCTCATTTTCATGCCCAGAGGTAGAAGGAGTGGAGAACATTTATGTCAGGGAGGGAATTTGAAAGTCTGTTCTTTCCCTACCTCATCTGAATCCCTGAAGCAGCACTAACTGTGGTGAAACTGGGGGAGGACGGGATTAGTCTGAGGCTTTTGGAAGACTGGGATCTTTTATTCCCATAAGCCATCTATCGATAGAGCAGGTCGTGTTCCCTGAAGCCTGGAAGCAAGATCACTCACTCTCCAGGACACGGCCTTCTCCCTCACCATCGCCAATTCCTCCTGCCACTTTGGCATCAGGGATACCTGCTATGCCCCCAAGTACCCCAGACTTGTGTGGCAGGGAAATAGCTGGCACAAGTGGGCAGATCACCTGCTTACTTGCTTTCAGACCCGTCCCCCGCTTTCCCTGTTCTGCTCAGACTGCTGGGGGCTGACCCCTGCAAACTAAGTCTCTGTGCCCACTTGCTTTCTGTTAGGTTGGGCTAGTGGGGGAGGGCATGGGTGGTAGAGGAGGAGAACTTTGTATACCCCTGCTCATCCTGCCTTACCCACATTTTCAGTGTTGTCTTAGTAGCTACATCTCTGGCAGTGACCACTTTTCTTGCCTGGACCCAGGTGTGTCCACACAGCCCCTGCCCTGGTTCTGCACCCCATCCCCTCCATGGCTTTGTCCCTGCAGCCACAGCCCTTGCCTGGCAGCCGAAACCATGGGGCTTCCAGGTAGCCCCTTGTGCAACACCTACTAGATGGTTCTAGCTTTGGTGCATGGGGTCTGAGAGCTCAGTCTCCTCCAGCCCTAGGAGTAGTAGTGCCTTCCTGCAGTTGTTAATCTCTGGGTTCCCTCCCCCTCCCCTGGTTTCAGCTCTTGTAACACCCTCCTAACTAGCCTGCTGTATTCAATTCCTTCTACTAAACTGAGCTTTGGATCATATGGGCACGGGGATCTGCTCTATTGACTGTACCCAGACTGACACACAAGGGTTAACCCAGTTCTTAGCTAATTTGTTCACATCTCTTTCTATTCTCTGACAAACGGTGTTTAAGTCCATCCTTCCTTCTCCTTAAACTGTAGGCACATGCTCATTAAACACCCACCTGTCTTGCAGTAATGACTGAACATCCTGGCAGGGGCTTTGCACTGGGCTTCCATTTCTCCAAGGGTTTACAGAAGGGAAGGCACCAAGGAAGACCTTCTTGAGTGAAGACTGGTTTAATTTGCTTTCTTGGCATTTCTCAAATATTTGCTTAAGGGATCGAGAAGATTTAAACTGTATCTATTCTAGCCATTTAAAAACAATTTGCTGTATTAAATGCATCAAAGCTCTGTCTCCCTCAGGAAGAAAGTAGAAGCAAAAAGAGATCCCAAATCAGAAAGTTTTGGCCTTCTATAGACAGATCACGAAGAGGTCAAAGTTTCAGCCAGGGGGTTGTTCCGGTGCAGCAGACCCTCCCCTCGCCCCCTCGCCCCCCTGCCCCACCCCCTGCCAGCCCCATGCCAGACTGCCCTCCCTTCTTCTAGCTAACCAAGTCTTGCTGCCTCACAATCACTTTGGTCCTGCAACTGGTCAGAAACAATGAATGTGCACTTTACTGGGGCTCTCCAAAGACAATTTTTATTTCAGCAAAGTTGTGCAAAAATCTCTTCCTCTGGCTTTTTTCCATTTGTACCTCGGCTCAGCTGCTCCAACCCAAGAATATGAACAGTCAAATGATCGCCACCAGCCAAGGGCTTGATCGCTGGGGACTGTGATACTTCTGAGGAGTTCTGTGTTTTGGAAAAATCTTTTTTATTTCATTGATATTATTATACATTGGATATGTGCCCAGAATTAAGGTCAGTCCTGGGGGAGCTGCTTTTAAAAGTCATCACTAAGAAGTGTGTTATCTTGTGCAGGAAACATGTTAAATCCTCAGTACAGAACTTTATATGACTTCAGTAATAATAATAATCAGCAAAAACAGCAGAGTGCTGTAAGCAGAGTGAGGAAGGAAGGGTTCATTACACAGAACAGAGCTTGAAGGATCTGGAGGTAGGCCAGCAACATTTGTTTATTTTCAAATAGAGATTAAATGGATAGAGACATACCAACACCTGCACAGGGAAATCACATAGGAAACAAATTTGTATTAATCACAACTTTAGAGGTTAGAAGTGACAGAAACCATTCAAATCAGAGAGTGTCAAGGGACAGGGGAATCAGCACGGGTAACATCAGATCTATGCCTTCCCAGCTAAAGATGAGCCAAGATGAAGGAGAGGACCAAGGGGGTGGAAATTCGCTAGAACTCTGATTGGCTGGTTTTGGGTGACATATTCATCCCTCCAGCCAATCCCTGTGTCTGAGGATAAGATGAAGAAGATTAGCCGCGTAGGAGTCATGTGTCCATGTAATTCGAAGCTCTGTCCAGCTGGAGGGTGGGGGCCGTATTCCTGGTAGCCTCCAGGCTGAAAAATTGGCAAAAGGGCAAACCCAAATATGTGGATGGAAATTACAGTCACTCTGAGAAAAAAGAAGGCAGAGCCAGCCTGGCTGGGACGCCCGTGGTATCCGTGGTGGTTTGTGAGGTGAGGCAGGGAACCCGTAAGCAGACATGGGCTCTGATAGCATTGCCCCTTCAGCGGCCGGCTTGGGTGGGAGCTGCCTCTGGAGGTGGCTTTCTGAATCCTTCAGCAGGTGGAGAGGTCACCCTGCACATGCGGATCACCTGTGGTGGTAACTGCAGGGGAATCTAGCCTCACGACAAAAGATTCGAGTTAGATTCTCTATGCTTCAGGCAGGAAATGGGTGGGAGGGGGAGGAGTGATGTGCCCTGCAGGATCCACTTGGGGACGTTGACACAGAGTCTTGCCAAACAGAGTTGCAGCTAGAACTGTGGAGGCCCAACAGATCTCGCATTTCTTCATCTCCACCCTCTTCTCCCCTCACCCTTCCAGCTAAAATTCTTGAAGGCAGGCCCACGGGCAGCCCCGTCACTGCCTTCTGGGAGCAATTGTTCACTGAGAAGTTGTGGGTGCACAATCCGTGCTGCCTCACCCAACCTGATGCCCTGAGAGAGGTACGAGGTGTTACCACGCAGAATCCGATACTGTCCGAGAGGCCCATCTTGTCCTATGGGACACCATCGCACCCACCTTCTCACTGTCTCTAGAACCGTGCTGGATCCTTCTGACTGTGACCTATTTCCTGTCAGAAGCTCCGCCAGACTCCTAGGCCTGCCTCCCTGACCACCGCTAGGAGTGTGCATCAGAATCACGCATGGAACTTAACAAATACTCCAGATCTACTGAGTTTGAATGGCTGGAGTGGAACCCCAGCAGTACGGATTTTGACGCTCCTCGCCAGGTGATTTTGATGAGCACCTTGACAGGAGCTAGTCGGCCACAGGTTAGCCTTACAGTTCCATGGATGCTAGAGAAGACATACCATCTATTTAATAAGGGCCTTGAGTCTAGATTCTATGAAGAATTCTTAAAAGCCAACAACAAGAAGACAAATCATACAACTTAAAAATAACTAAAGGATTTGAATAGATATTTCTTCGTGAAGACACAAATGGCAAATGAGCCCGTGAAAAGATACTCAACGCCGTTAGTCATTAGGGAAGGGCAAATCAAAACCATGATGAGATACCGCTTCACGCTCATTAAAATAAAAAAGACAGACAATAATAAGTGTTGACAAGGATGTGGAAAAACTGGAAACCATACATTGCTGATGGGCTTGTAAAATGATGCAGTCAATGTGCTGATTCCTCAAAATGTTAAGAGTTACCATATCAGCCAAGCAGTGCCACTCCTACATGTCTACCCCAGCAAAATAAAGGCTATGTCCCCACAAGAATGTGTTTGAAAATGCTCACGGCATTATTCATAATAGCCAAAGTGTAGGAACAACCCGAATATCCATCAAACTGAGGAATGGACAGACAAAATGTGGCGTATCCTCAAAACGGAACATTATCAGCAATAAAAAAGGAATAAAGTACTGCTACAACATTCCATAACATGGATGAGATGATAAAACATTATGCTAAAGTGAAAGAAGCCAGACACAAAAGTCCACATTATTGTATGGCTACCTTTTTGGGAAATATCCAGAATAGGTAAATACATAATTGACAAAAAGTAGACTCATGGTCACCACAGAATAGGGTGTGGGTCCTAACGATCACCAGGGTTTGTTTGTTTTTTTAAAGGGTAGGGCTAAAAATGCTCTAAAATTCAGAAGTGGTGATGGCTGCATAACTTTATGAATATAGTAAGAGCCTCTGAATTATAAACTTTAAAGGGATGAATTTGATGGGATGTGAATTATATCTCAATAAAGCTGTTACAAAGAAAAAAAAATAAGCAAGACTTTAAACTTCCAAAGTTATTTTAAGCCACTAAGTTTTGCAGTAATTATTTTGAGAAATAGATAGCTAATATAGCCCTGGCAACAATCAATCATTGGTTGAGGGATACCAGACCAGATAACCTTCTGAGCATTGTGGCTCCTGTTCTGTCAAGGACAGTTCTTCCAGAAAGGGACAGCTGCTGTGAGCCAATAGTCACAGAAGCTGGAAGATGGGGGAAGTGGAGGGGACCTGGGCAGGGTGCCAACTGCATCCACTGTGGGTGTTGATTATAAACTAAAGAGGATTTTGACAGCTCTGTGTGTGCACACACACACTCACTACCATGGAAGTATTTTACATGCTGTTTGTGGGTACCATGTCCTTAGTTTGTGTGCCAGGAGGCACACAACTAAAATTGCATTCATGAAGAGTGTCAGCAGAAATGGAGCGGTGGGAAGCAGCAAGGTGATCTGGAGGCACTTTATTTATTACCAACTAGGTCCTGAAAGGTGCTTGCAAATATATAAAGTGCATACAGAGATGATCAATAATAACTAACTCTAGTGCTTTCCCCTCATTACTATTCAAGTCTGCTTCCCAGTGTGACACTTCATAAATCATTCCTAAGTGAGCTATGGGAGGTTGGGAGGGGAGGCACAGAGAAGAGTGGGCGGGGGGAAGGGACTCTACATTGTGGCTGACAATGCCTCAGTTGTCATTTCGGGTTCTGGGTGCTATCTCCACTGGATAGATCCGGAAAGTCACCAAGTGAGGGCAAACTGCCTTCTACCTATCCCACCCCTACTCCAACATACTCTGTCCCAGTCCCTGGGTGTAGAAGCAGGAGGCCCTGGGCATTTCACTGAGTCAAATGTTAAGTTAAAACACCCCAAAGTCTCAATTTCTGGGGGACCAGAGAAGGAAGCAATTACCAGGCTCCACTAGTGGGAACTGAAAAATGAAAAAGACAAAGCACTGTGTGTGTGTGTGTGTGTGTGTGTGCAGAACATAGGACCTGGTCACTTGAGGCTCAGATGCCAATAACTCCTAATAAAAATGTGCTCACACTGGACAAAAGTGAACTCAAGCAGAATGCCCGTGCATTTGGCTGCTGGAACTTCAGTGATGCTCTACAGAGCCGCTCCCCACTCCCCACCACCACCATCATCATGGACTTAAAGACTGCCTGTTGGCTGGCTTGTAAAGATAACAACAACACTGGTATTGATGATGATGATGACAATGAGGTTGTTGATGAGCCTGTGGACCAGTTTTGGTGCTGCCTACTTTAGAGTTAAGAAGGATGCATTGGCAGGAAGTGTATTCAAGTGGCATCCAGCCACGGGCAATTGACTGATGACTGTTAGCTAGCTTATATGCAATACTTATGACAACTATGAGGTCTTTGTTGTTGTCAATGATGGTGATGATGATAGCGAATAGGAGGTAGATCGGGGAAATTATCACCTGGCCTCCGGTAGCTAATGGACAGTAATGAATAATGGTAATGGATACTTTTCCCCAGGCTTGACTGGGAATTGCTAGTATGAGCATGGAAAAAAGGAGATTGTAGCTCAGAAGAGAGAAAACAAGCACAGCCCACGTTCGAAGTATTGTGAAAAGTGTTGATGGAGAGGGGGACACTCTTGGACTTCATTGCTAGGTGAAGGGTTGCCCTCATCACCATGGACACTGTGGACTGGATAATTTCTTTTAAGTTTTTCTTTCTTTCTTCTTTTTTTTTTAAGTTTATTTATTTAAGCAATCTCTAAACCCAGCTTGGGCTCGAACTCATGACCCTAAGACCAAGAGTCACAGGCTCCTCCAAGGGAGCCAGCCAGGAGCATTCCTGGCACTGTAAGATGTTTAGCAGCATCCCTGGCCTTTGTCCACTTGACGCCAGTAACACCTCCAGCAGCTACAAGGAGAAATGTCTCCAGACACTGCCAAATATTGCCCAGTGCAGGTCACAATCACCCTTGGTTGAGAACTCTCAGGGGAAGGCAGACACTGCAAAGCAGTGTTGGTCCCAGCCTGACTTTCGTGGGTAGCTTGTACAGGAAGAGACTGTCCTTCTCTGGAGAAAATAACCATCAACAGGAGCAAGACCCATAAACATGACGTTAGGAGCAACAGCCACGGAAGTGCGTGATTTTGGAGAAGTCTCAGCACCTGTGGCCTGGGCCTGCACCCCACCCTGGCCCCTAGTCTGGGAGATGGCTTTGCATCTTGGGACCCTTTTGTTTGGACAGAATCTTTTTCAGGATGTCCTAAGGGAAACCTGGATTCCTCATGAGCAGCTCTGTCAAATCTTTTTGTGGCAGGTGAGTTACCTCTGTTCACAAAGGAAGCCCTGAGAGAACAGAGGCAAACGGGCAAATCCTCATGGTTGAGTCAGCATCCAAGCAGAAAATGGAATCCTGAGGTGTGGCCACTGTAGGGACTGTAGAAGCCTCCGCATTCCAGGAAATGCAGAATGTGATCGTGGGCTGTGAAACCTTTAAGAAAGACGGCCCTCTGGTTTCCAAAGAAACAGGATCTAACTGAGAGATTCTGCCCTCATTATCCTCAGTGAAAGTCCTGTTGTGTCTGGAGAAAGTGGCCCATGGTACTCTGCTAGATACTGACTCAGCAATGACTCAGTCTTCTTACCTCGAGACGGACTGGCAGGCACCGCCTCACTTGTTGGGTTTCAGACGCAAACAGGTGGGTGTCTAGTTCAGACTCTTAGCAGAACAAATGACTCACTTACTTGAATGAATCCCACCCCCGTACCAGGGAGGTGATCTAGGGGTCCGGAGTGGAGAGCCAGCTTGGCTTTCCACAGAATGTGTGTTCTTGAGGGACTGAAATCTGCTCCCAGCAAATGGCCGGCCTGGCTGGGGACTTTGGGGCAAGAGCTGGGTGGAGCAGTGGGCAGGGCCGGGCTGTTTCTAGGGGTGTCAGGGCGGTATCCCCTGGCCACAGGTAACTCCTCAGGGCACGAGAGGACTCTCTGAAGCATCTGATTCAAAGGGGGAAATAATCTAATGAGAACAGCCAGAGAGGAGAGCAGTAAAAGGAGGCAGAAGTGACTCACTGAAGCACCCATGTGAATGAAGTGAGAGCATTTGTCAGGCTCCGTTAGCCTCACCCAGTGAGCGAGTGGTCCAGGGCACCTCCTGAGGCCCAAGCCAGTGTAGACACCCGGTGAGTCCCTGAGACCCTGGAGCCACAGTATCCTCCTATGAAAAAGCAGGATAACAATGCGTCCTCCGTGGGGGCCTGTGAAAACACATGAAGGAACACGTAAGAAAATGCTTCATGGGTCTGAAGTGTGAGGTGAAAGTGGCTCTTATTGGCCAAACTCCACATGCTGTATGAACAGCATGTGTATAATAAAGCATCTGCACTTCTGTGGGAGAAGTAATGGGGTTACTTTCACTCCATAGGAAAAATAATACGAGACAGCCTGACCCTCGGCCTTCAAACAGGTTGCAAACAGCCGTGGGCTCCCTGCCAGAGCAGGCAGGGTCTTCCCTGGGGGGCCAGGCCTCCAGGCCATTTGAGGCAGCGCTGCTCAGAACCACGCCCACCCTCCTCTAAAAGTAGAAAAGGTCCCTGTGGACTCTGGGGCAAATACCTAACGGACCTTGGAGGCTGGAACCCACAGTGGAAGAAAGTCATGCCCTCTCCACACACCAGTAGAGACAAAGGAGCTGGAAGTCCACATCCTTCTGTCCTTCCTGTTGGATCTGATCAATTCAAAAAGGCCTTGGCAATATTCTAGAAGCATACCTGTGGCAGATTATGTGACAAGATGGCTACAACAACTGTCCTAGCTGGCACAGTAAGTGGTCCTCTTCTCTCATCAAGGGCGTGACTCTGGAGCGTCTCTGAGATTCTGTGACCAAGTGAGGTGATGTTGCATACCTTCCAAGCTGAGGCCTTGTGGCTTCTGCTCTTGCTCCCTTGAGTGCCCTGACCACCACTTAAGGAAGCCCATGCTACAGCTCTTACTGAGAGAGCGTGTGGAGAGAGGCCTTGAGACCTGTACAAATCATGTCTTTTGTTTTCTATATTCTGATGCTTTGACATCTGGCTTGCTGACCCTGAGGGGGTTCCCTTCCCAGGGCCGGTCAGTTGTGAGAGTCAGTAAGCAACTCTCCCATGAGCGTGCCTTTCATACAGAAAACAAAGCAATCCAGGGCCCACACCCCAATCACCTCCTTTATCTGGCTCTCATACTCTGGGCCATTATCCACCTGACTGAATCATGCCAAACAAGTCGGGACAGTCCCTATGCCCCAGAGCCTACCCAAATTATTCCAACTTGCCAATTCTAAATCTGTTTGCCTTGCTTCACCCATTCGTTCCGATGGAAACCACAACAAAGGCCCTTGCCCACATTTCCCCTTCACTTCCTCTGCCTCCTGACTTGACCCTGATGCTTCCCTGTGTAGCCCTCTGTGGCCCAGCATGCCTTCTTCTCTGGGGATTTGTGAGTATAACAAACCATCTTTTCAGTGTCAATCATCTCCTGATCGCTTGCCCTCACCATGCTTGAGTAACAATAAAACCTATATTTTAGGACAATACTGCATGGAGAGAAAGGCCCAGATGACACAGCATCTCACCTGCTTGCATCCCCAGGCTGAACCCCCCCAGCTGAACACAGCCACACGCGTGAGCCCAGACAAGACCCACAGAAGAACCTCCCAGAGAACCAAATCATGAGGAATAATAAATTGTTGTTTTAGGTCAGTAAGTTTTGAGGTCATCCGTTAAGTCACAATAGCTAACCAAAGCACCCAGCACCTTATCACTTTGGTGTTTCAGTGTTTGTGGTCTGAGATTATTGATTTGGGTGCTTGACTGAGATTACTCTTCATGGCAAAGCCTGGTAGGTAGTTTCATAAAATTCAAATTTCTTACTGACCTTTGCTTTATTGAAGAGCCGTTTACTTAGCCCCTTCCAAATGAGACAGATTATACCTTCTAGACTTACCCCTTTGGCAAAGGGTGGAGTGGCTCACCTCTGCCAAACATGAGCCTCAGTGATCCCACGTGCAACTGACACACACTAAGCCCATCCCCAGAAGAAGACGCAAGGCGCTCCGGGGGCTGCTGGCACACCCACCCGCTCTGGGTGCCGTTTCTGAGACCGTGCACCTCCCTGAATGTATGTAAAGCACTGCCCTGTGCTGAATTGTCATCTCCCTGTGTGCCCATGTGCTCCACTCACCCAGGGGGCTCCCTCCCTCAGGATAGGGACAAGACTGCCTAGCAAAGTACCCATCATGTACTAGACATTCTAGAAATATTTTTGTGTAATCAGTTTCTGTAGGCTCCTGATTTTTCTTTGCTAGGCACCAGTTTGCTGCTCTGAAGACGGGGCCCCCACTGACCTGACAGTGGACAGGCTATTAAACAAAGTCACATCATGCCACTCCTCTGCCCAGACCTCCGCTGGCTCCTCACTTTGCTCAGATGCGGAGCCACCAAGGCAACCCCCTCACGGTGCCTCTCCCCGCCGCTCTCCTACCACACTCCCGACCCCCCTTGCCTCTCCCTGCTGCCTGAACTTCTGCATTACCATTTCTTCTGCCTGGGACTCATTTACTTCAGATATCCACACGGTTTACTCCCTTGAGTGTTTGCTCAAATGTCACCTGCCAGGGTGTGCCCCCATCCCCACTTCAGCCCTACCCTGTCTCGTTTCCATCCTTTGTCTTCCTCCATCACCATCTGGAAGACCATAGATGTAATTGTCTGTCGATTGTTAACCTCCCCCATATTACATAAGGGTCCGACAGGGCAGCGATCCAGGGGTATTCACTGGGTGCCTCGCACAGTGCATGCAACAGGTGTTCAGTTAATATGAAAAGACTGAATAAATGCAAGGGACGCAGAGCTCCTGTGACCTGTGTTCACAGGCTTTATCTTGGTGTGGCTGCCCGTGACCACTCTGCAAACAGCCTTCTCTGTCTCACATGGAAGTGGCAGCCTCAGGTGTCACTCACACCCTTCTTGCAGCAAGATCAGCACCTCCTGTGCATCCTGGACAGAGCCCCCAGCCACAGTGCATTCACAGAGAGGGGTCTCTAAAGACTGTGGTAAGATTGGAAAGAGGGTTTCCATGGTACATTATTTGGCCACACTTTTTAAAATCTCCCTTTAAATATCTTTGTTCTTTCCCCAAAGTTTCTTTCTAGACAACCCCCTACTTATTTATCCAGGTCCCTTCCAGGGAGCCTCATATGCCCCCCTACACTCAGTAGGTGTCACCCCATGCACCCCACACCCTGGGCTTCTCCCAAGAGCAGTACTATGCTTTCTGTGTGTCTGCCTCCCACATTGGCTTATAGGCAGCTGAGAGGCAGGGACAGTATCCCCAGGGCCCAGTGCCATCCCGGCACCTGTAATAAATCCATTCACATGTAATAAATGCTCACTGGGCAGATGAATGAATACATGAACAGATGAAGCAGGAGAAATACTTTGGAATCTATAAAGTACACTGATGGAAATGATTAGGAGAAAGGATTTCAGGGTTCTGAAATTCACCCCCAGAGCCCAGAGCGCTGTCTGGCATCCAGTGCTAATAGGTGTCCATTAGACAAAGCTTTCCAAGGAAAGACATTCCATGGCTTCTTCTCTTCCTCTTTCTTGGTGCAAACCCTGTTGATTCAGACACCAAATTAACAACCAGAGGGGAAAACAAATTGCATCCCCAGGGCTTGGTCTACACTGTTGTCCTGAAGCTAAGGTTCCACGTGGAGTACAGTTGAGGTCATCTCCCTGCTCCACTCTTGGAACCTTCTCTTTCCCCCAAAAGGCAGGGCCAGGGGCCTCAATCCATTTGAAAAAAAAAAAAAAAAAATTCTAATGAGATACATAAAATCCTAAACAGATAACCAAGAAGCTAAGTGAAGAGGTTTGCTTTTACCTGTAACATTTTGAAATTTACCAAAGGGTTTGAAAAAAAATTGTACTGGTACCAAAGAAATAGGAGGGGTGGCCCTAAAGGGGCAATTCAGCAGAATGCATCTCTTGGAATGACTGTAATTATATTGTCTGCTACTCTCCAGGCCAGTGACAGTGTGTGCTTAGCGAGCTGTTCCCTGGTGTGCAGGACCCGCGTTCCTCTTTCTCTGGATTTGCAGCTGCATTGCAGGGGCAGCTTAAAATAACCCAAATCCAGGCCAGGCTGCATGCGGATGTGGAAGTCAGACCTTTTGGGCTACAGAGCCTGAGGCAGGACCACCCGGAGTCTGCAGCCATTATGGCATATATCCTTTGAGGGGATGCTAATGAACAGAAGCCTCCAGAGGATGGGCATGGCCAGAGAACGCAGCCTGTCCCCATCCGTCGGCATTTTCTCCTGGAAAATATATCCACAGGACAAGTGTCGGAAGTTTCTGAAAATAACATTGCCTCACGTGTTCTGAAGATGACAAAATCACTGCAGCATGTTGTCATTAGGTGGGCCTGCGGTGATGAAGCCGCGTGGTTGGGCTTTGGGTGCGTTTGGGAGGACCAAGACAGGAAGGGGACACCGGAGGCTGTCAGCCTGCTCCTGGGCTGCAAACACTGAGAGGCCCTGACAGGCAAAACTGACATCTGCCAGGGAACAAGTGGCTGCCATCAAGCCCTTCTCTGCTCAGCTCTCTGCAGGGTTGGAGATGTTTCCAGATGTCCTTGTGTTTTAACACAGTCTCTTCTTAACACACACCAGGAAGAAAGCAAGCCCGGGGTACAAGCTGCAAGGATTACCCACTTGATTGCCAAGGTCAGCTTATCCCGGGGACAACAGTGACCACTTCGATGGGAGTTCTTGGCCAGCATGAGTAGTATCATGTACCCCATCAGGTAAAGCTTCATGTAATCCCCATAAAATTCTCTGAGGTGGGTCACAGTAAGCCCATGTAATGGACAGGAATGGAGGAATGAAGCATCTAGGGCCCATCCCAAGGCAGAGGACACCTAGAGAGAGGAGAGATACAAGTGGCTCCCATCTGACAGTAGGGGCCTGGTGGGAAATGCTCCTTGGGAACACAGGCTGACTTCTGGATTCCCCACTTAGCCCCCTGCCACCAGGTGAAGAAGGGCCGGAGACGTGAGTTCAACCATTGACCCTGCCACCGCAGGCAAGTTACGTGATCTCCTTGGATGGCAGTGTCCTCGTCCACAAGGTGGGAACATGCTTCCTTGCAGCCACAGTGATGGTCAACAGAAACTACTCGACCACTCATAGGCGTTCCATAAATGTGTGAGAGGGAAGTTAGGTAGTGAAAAGTGGTATTCGAGCAACTTCTTAATGCCATACATGCCTCCAGGATTGAGGAAATCAGATGAGCTAGATCCTGTTCCTAAGGAAGCAGTTCTAGTGACCCAATCATACCACTTGAGAGCTGGCCAAATCGTGCATTAGCTTAGAGACCCTGGGTCCCGAGAGTGCTGCCCACAGAATGGCCGTCATGCCATTGGGGCCCCAGCCCACATCTACTGAATCAGAATCTGATTTTAGCAAGAGAGCCCAGGTGAACCAGTGCATGTTGGAGTCTGAGACACACTGTGAGGCCAGCGCTTGGACTCTGGATTTGAATCCTGTTTGGACCACTTTGTGGCTATGACTTCAGCCTGTGACTTAATGACCTTATTAGGGATAGATCCAAGTCTTGTGTGACCTAAAGGTTATGTGGTTGGGTACGTTCTCTTTAAGGAAAAGGACTCGGGGTGCCTGCGTGGCTCAGTAGGTTAGGGGTCTGATTCCTGATCTCAGCTCAGGACTTGATCTCAAGGTCATGAGTTCAAGCCCCAGACTGGGCTCCATGCTGAGCATGAAGCCTACTTAAAAATAATAGTAATAATAAAGTGTGAATTAAACATTTTTTAAAAAAAGAAGGGCTGTAAAATTACAAACAAAAAATTAGGTACGAAAGTGACAATTTAGAATGCAAACAGATTACAAATATTAGAGAGTTGACACAAGAATAGCCATTTGTGTTAAATGCCACAAACACCAACAATCCAGAACAATCCAGAAAAATAAATTAACACCCTTGTGTAATACCTTCATTCTCTATTTGAGGGTTCTGATTGCCTCTTCATATGACAATGTTATAAAAGATAATTCAGTCTTTCCTCCAGTATGGTTGATGGGAATGTTTTCATCATTTACAATTGTTTATAATTGTATAGACTGCACTATCAAGTATATTCCTGACAGGAGAGACCTTCTATCGATGAGAATAAGCTTCCCTGCTAGCAAGTTTTGGGAGAACTCTCCACAGAGTAGCTTTGAGCGTCCAGACCTGTGCCTCTGCCAATATCCATATGCCTCCATATATACTGCAACCCTCGTACCACCATGACACTGGGTGAGTCAGAAAGTTGGACAGGAGAGTCATCCTTGGAGCCATCTACACAAGGAGCTGGCTTGAACCATACACAGAAGTGACTGCACATCACATAAACTTATCTTACTCTGCTCGAAGTCAATGTATGCTGTACTTGACATCCCTCACCCCAAAACTTACTGTGATCATCCAATGTCACCTGACACAAGAAACATGTGCTAGAGGGGACATCACGTGGAAAGAGAGACCGGCCCCAACCATTTGCAACTGAAATAACTTGCTTTGCAAAACTTACAAAACACACGACCGTGAGAACATGATGAGGGACCCCTACCCGGGCTGGCAGGGGCCTGTGCACCAGCGGGGCCTTGAAGCTGAAGCTGCATTGGCTCGTAGTGAACGGCCCCTGGAGTCTCCAATACAGCAGTATTTTACACGTGGCTGTGTGAGAAATGGGCAGAAGAGACACAGAAAGCCTTTTTTCGTACATAGCATGGTGACTAACATGTTTAAGACTCATTTAGTGATCTCTATTTTCAACCAGTTCTTCCCTTGTTGGAAAACCCTTTTTCTTCTAAGCTGCATTACAGGTTAGAGAAAAAAGTCACACGGAGCCAGGCTCTGACTTGTGTTTGGCACTTGTGGCCTTCATCGCAGGAACGAGGCCAGCCCCTCATCCCAGGGTGTATCTCCCAGGCAGGGCCTGGCTCCCTGGACAACATTCGGCCAAGAGTCCCTCAGGGTCACTTCAGGCCAGTTACCCAGGGAATCCTTAAATCTGAGCATTTAAGGGGCGCCTGGGTGGCTCAGTCGGTTAAGCGTCTGACTCTTGGTTTGGTCTCACAGCTTCGAGAATGGTAGCGCGGGGCCTGCTTGGATTCCCTGCCCCTCCCCCACTCACACTGTCTCCATCTCTCTCAAAATAATAAACGTTAAAAACAGGTAGATAAATAAATTTGAGCATTTAAGTCACCCACATGAAATTTCTCCTTCACCTCGGTGATTTGCTTCTCAAGATCATATCAAACATACTCTGTCCACCACTCCAATTAGCTTCAGCAAGCATTGATTGACCATTCATACCCTCCTCCCCTGTCTTCATTCATCTGCCCTCCAAGCACTGGCATGCAGCATTCTCCCTTTATCCTCAGGTTCCAGAACACTGACTGATGCGCCCAAAGTGATCTGTGGAGTGATTTAAACGCAGGCCTGTGTCCAAATCCAGTGCTTGGTCCACTCCACTGCCTAGAGGAGCACCATCAAGCCCCTCACTCAACACCCACTGTGGGCGAGGCTCTGTTTCCCTCCTACTGGCCAGGCCAAGACTCTTCTTACAAGGAGGATGTGGTTTATGGGTCACAGCCCACGCACCTCCCAGCCCCACATTACACCTGTTTGTTTTGTAACATACCCCTGAAAGGGACAAATATCACAATGGAGCTCGGCAGAGCAATCTTTCCTTCCATTTCTAAAAGGCTTTCCAACAGATCAGCAACATCCGTGGGCGTGGTCTTTCTAAACAAAAGGGGACAAGCCAGTGGGGATGTGACGCTGCAGGATAGAAGGGCAAGGTTAGCTAAGCCCAGGTGTGAGGGTGTGAGGGGTGCCCAGACAGTCCTGCTTACCCCAGAGAGGATGCTCAGGGGGAGGGAAGAGAGGGAGACACTGGAACAAGATCGGGTCAACAGCAAAGACAGAAGAGCCCAAAGTTCCTGGATCTGCAATCTGCCACCTCCACACTGCCCGGGTCCCAGGTACTTCCACACCTGAGCCACTCCAGCTGGCTATTTCCCAGGGGTTGAGCCGTGCCTCCCGGAGTCCTGCGATTTATGGACAACGGGCCCTCAGGGCTGTGCAGAAGAGCCCTGGGGTCACAGCAATTCTGTGATTTACGAAGTGTGTGTGCAAGTACTTACCACCTGGGAGTCCATTTTCCCGAACTGTAAAGTGCGCGAGGATTAAATGAGATTCACAAATGTGTCTGACTTGCATCAGGTGCCCAGTAAATCACAGTATTATCACCGTCCTGTCTTGACCCCTGGTCCCTTTGCCCGTGGGGCACTCCAAACTCGCATGTCCCAAACAGCAGACTTGGTGTCCTCAAAGATTGTCAGCGTTCTCTCTTCCCACCCCCAGATCTTTGAGTGATTCATTCCTGGTTACGGAAGAATTAACCCCACTGTGCTCTGCCTCGTTCACCTCTGCCCCAGAAATTTGCTCCGTCAGTTTTACTCCCTTTTTCATATCTGTCCTCTGAGCCCCGAGATAGTGATGTCTCTCCATCCTGGAAATACCTTCCTCCTCCCTGCCACCCTCACATGATGTTCCCTTTTGCTTCCTTTTTGCCATCACGCTTCTTGAAGTGATGAGCTGCGTTTCTTGTAGCTGGCAGCCTCCACTACCTTCTATTGCCAATTCCAGCCATGCCTCTGGGGTCAACCCCTCCTCCTGCCACCACCGCCCCCCAGATGTGCCCCTCCGGGTACCCGGAACCTTGGTGAAAGCCCCTCGGTCCTCTTCTTTCTCAAGTCCTTTACAACAATTAATACTGCTGATGTTTCCCTCCTTAAAAAATCTCTCTCCATGTCTGGGTATTTTAGAAACGCATACTGCAGTGTGGAGGGGTAGAAAGACACAGTGTCTGGGATTTGCTTTAAACTACTTCAGCAACTTGGGGCACCTGGGTGGCTCAGTCAGTTGAGCATCTGACTCTTGGTTTCAGCCCAGGTCATGATCTCTCAGTTTCGTGAGTTCGAGCCCCCATCGGGCTCGCTGTCCCTCCTCCACTTGCACTGTCTCTGTCTCTCTCAAAATGAATAAATAAACTTAAAAAAATGTTAAGCTACTTCAGCAACTCAAAAAAGGAAAGAAGAGGGGGAAGAGAAGAAGCAATCTTGGCAAAATCTTGAAAATTATTTAATTCAAGGAGAGGTTAAGGGCAGGTGTATGGAGACTCACTGCATTCTTCTCTGTGTTTCTACATACTGAGCTGGAAAAAAAAATGTGTTTTTCCTGGACCTCCTCATCAATCATCCCTCCTGGCTGTTTTCCTTCTCTGAGTCCCCTTCTGAGACCTATCTCTGCTTTACCACCACATCCTCCCTTAAAAATAAGTGATTCCCAAGGTATTTGCTCCCATCGGTGTAGCGAATCAAGGCGCAGAGCCTGGGCAAGTGCATCTATCCCGCAGCTCAACCCGAGCTTTTGGTAAAGATGACCCCTCCTCTGTCTGCAGCTTTGGGCCTGGCCTCTCTCCAAACTCCAGACCCCCATGTATTTTTTTTAATTTATTCATATTTTTGGGTGCCTGGGTGGCTCAGTCAGTTAAACATTCAACTTTGGCTCAGGTCGTGATCTCATGGTTCGTGAGTTCGAGTCCCACAATCGGGCTCTCTGTTCTCAGTGCAGAGCCTACTTTGGATCCTCTGCCCCCCCCCCCCACTCTGTCCCTCTTCTATTCTTGCTCTCAAAAATAAACATCTGGAAAAAAATTATTCATATTTTAAATATGTATAAGTAGAATAATAAAACAAAACCAATGTGCTCACAACCAGATTTGACCAGTGCTGACATTTTTGCTTCATATTTTTAGAAAGAACATGTTACAAATATAGCTGAAGAGCCTAAATACCTCTCAGACTCTTCCAGACCCCTTCCTCTTCCTTCTTTCCTCAGGGGAAACCGCTGTTCTGAACTCAGCATATATTTCCACACCATGTTTATACTTGGACTACAAAAGCCTGTGTCTACCACAATATATGGAACTATTTTCTTTTAGAAATTTACACAAAGCAATTTCACTTTATTTTTCCACCTGCAACTTTTTTCCCCGAACATTGTGCTTTTGAGATTTCTCCATATTGATACCTGCAGACTCAACTCATTCCTCTTGCTGTATGACACATGCCACAGGTCGTCTACCCTTTTCCCTCTTGACGGACACCTTGGCTGTTCCCTGTACAAACAATGCCATAATGACTGTCTCCCTGCGCACACATTCGTGAGCATCTATACAATAGATCGTCTCCCGGAGGCCCTCAACCCTTTGCTGTGCTGGTTTGCTTTCTGTTTCACCCACTTGACCCCAAGCAGAATACATTCATTTCATCTCTCTGCTATTATCACATCATACCTAACTCATAGTGGATTAACATGAAGGAGGAAGGGAAGGAGGGAAGGAAGTCATAGAACTTCCCACCACCAAGGTCAAGATCAGAGGACTTAGGCAGCCAGGGGCATTATTTCGTGGAAATTCAGGTATGAAGTCGGTAGTGAGGAGTCCAAGAGGCATTGTAATAGTGATTTATATGCCTAGGATCAAACAGCATACTCTCAGCATGCTTTCTACTTCTCAGTAGAAAAAAATGAGAGCCACTGCTTGTACTTTGTGGTACTTAGGCTTCTGATAAAAGCCGGGTATAGTTAGAGTCTTTCATGTAGTTTTTCAGATGAAGAACAACTGCATTGTCTTCAGCCAGCCAAGTGTAGACAGATAAAGGACAAGATTTCATGGTAATTCAGCAAATGTGCACGTAACTTCTGTGCCAGGCACAGCTCAGGTGAACTCTGAGGGCGGTCTGGACTAAGGCCTCAGGATGAGAAGGGGGTCACTGTGAGAGTCACTGGAGCTATAATTATTGACTGGCTGGCAGGTGGGGGTGGGTGGCACCCAGGATGGACTTGGTCTCGGGCTTCTTCAGAGCTCTGCTGGGTGGTGGGGTCACTCACTAACCTCCTACAGGTACAGGTTGTCTCCTGGACAGGTAAGGCCTGGAACATCAGACCCACAAGAGGTCTGGGCAGCCAGGGCAGGGACAGGACTGGCCCCAGGGGAGATCTTCGAACACTGTGCACAAGGGGAAGCCAGGGACAGGACTGAGGACCTCAGAGCAGATGGAGCTAAAGAAGGATTAGTCCCTCCATGAGACTGGACTCAGGACCACACACTGGGGCAGCCATGCTGTCAGACCAGGGGCAGGGGAAGCCCTTTGAAGGAAGAGAGGGCAGAAGCAGACATAGGGGAGATGCAGGACAGGAAGCAAGGAGAGAGGACAGGTCCCAAGGGCCCCATTTGTCTGCTCCAGGTACCCCCATCTTGGTTACAGCTGGGGTTAGGCAAAAGCCATGAAGCCCGCCTTTCTCCATCTCTGACCACAATGAGGCAGTGTCCTGCCTGCTGCTCTCAGGTGGCGTCCTGGCTGCAGTCCCCTCCCCACACAGCAGCTGGACTGGTCTTTTTAAAAGAAAAATGAAATCACGTCACTCCTCTCCTCCAAACCCTCTGATGTCTTCCATCAGCCTTGGAATGAAAGGCCAGCTTTTTGCTCTGGAGAGCACGCCCCTTTGAGATCTGGCCCCACCCTTCCAACCATGCTCCCTCTTACTCTCTGGCACTTTCCGGGGACCCTCCCAGCTGGGTCCCCTAAGTCCTTCACACTCAAAGGGCTGCATCTTTCTACTGACTCCTTTGCAGGGACACCTCTCCTGCTGCCCAGCTAAAATACCCCGTCCCCACCCCTCAGCACCATCACCTCGACCCCACTGTCCTGCTACAGTGTCTCTGCAGCACTTTGCACTAGCAGAGATGATATCTGTTTGTTTATTGCTCTCTTTCTCTGTCGCCACAGAATTTCAGCTTCTGAAGGGCATGGGCCTTGTCTGTTTCATACCCCTGCTGTAGCCCCAACACCCACAATTAGGATAGGTGCCTAGTCAGTATTTGTTCTATGAAGGAATGGGTTCCAGGTGGCCTTCAGATTCCCAGCCCCAAATATTCCTGGGGCTCGACTGCGTTCCCTCAACACTCCTACATCCCAATTATAAATTCCCCCACGGCTTGAACTTGCTCAGTTTGGCTTCTGATATGTGTAGTTCATAGTTCCAGCAAGCCTCGAGGAGCCGGGCAGAGAGAAAGCTGTCTGGAGTGTCCATCCTGTTCGACACTCAGATATTTGACCTGAGGACCAAGAAGTGGCCACAGATCGTCAGGCTGTCAAGTATGTGTGGCCACTGTGAGCACTAAAGGCTTATATCAGGGGATGGGGGGCAAGCCTGGGTTTCTCCTTCAATACCTGGTGTGGAGTAGGCATTCAGGTATCTAGCAGTTTCCTCTCTGTCCATAAACGTGGGTTTGCCGGGTAATTGCTTTTGCAACTGCCAATTCCACCTGGCTAGAAATTACACATCAGTCATTCCACACAGGAATCCAGGAGCCTTAAGGGACCCTCTGTTCCTGAGCCTGGCAGGCTGGCTCCTCAGTCCTCAGTGTCTAAGTTCCCAGCAGTGCCCGGGAGTCCACTTCCAGGCTGCGTGTGGGCGAGGGGATCCTCTGAGGCTTGGCTGTCCTGGGGCTGTCCCTCTCTACGACACGCCAGGTGGCCTCTGCCTCGGAAGTGCCATCACAAGCCCACCTGACAGCCAGGCAGCACCTGTCTTCTGCTAGCCCCGGCCATGAGGGGAGCTCTGAGCAGCCCGCAGCCACTGCAGCAAAACGCAGCCTGGAGGGGGATGGGCTGCTCTACTTTTGAGCCATCAGAACTAAAGGGGTTCAAGCATTTTCTCCCACATATATGCTCCCTCCTCTTCCCTCTCTCCAACTCAGCCAGGAGGGGCAGCCTGAGGGGCGGGGGCAGAGTCCAATGCATTTTCTCCAAATTCAACCGAAGGTGAGCCTTCTCCTGGTTCACACTTCCATGCCATCATCCCTCCCTCTGACCAGTGTGGGGGGTTGTGGTGTGTGTGTGTGTGTGTGTGTGTTGGGAAAGGTGCGCAAGTTGAGCCTGATGTGTAGTCTTCCCATTAACTCATCTGGGTTGGGCCATTTTGAAATATAAAAGCAAGACTCCTGACGTCGTTCTCCCGGTCCTCCCTCCCACCTCTCTCCGGGCAACACTGGCCTCTATGCAGGAGAGGTCATGGGGTAGAGACAAATGGGCTGGGGAGAGGTGGACAACTCTTCATTCACAGACCACCCCTTAGAGTTACTACCTGAAATACTTCCACAGTTACTGCATCAGGAGAACCTCTGCCTGTGCCCTATTCTTTTTTAGACAGACACACGAGAGTTTCCGAGAGCTCCATTAAGGAGTCTCCATGAAGGAGTCCTGTTTATACACCAGGGTTTTCCAAACTCACCTGGCTTCCGGAGATTCCTTGGAGAAGCTTGAGCGGGCCCGGGGGGCAGGCTTAGGCTGTGACTGCTGGCACTGGTTGGCTCAGGGGACTTCGGTGACCTTAGTGGGGTGGCTTTGTTTCCTATGGCTGCTGAAACAAATTATCACAAACTTAGCAGCTCAAATTTATTATCTTGCAGTTCTGGAGGTCAGAAGTCCAAAATGGGTGTTATGGGCTAAGATCAAGACATCGGCAGGGGTGTTTTCTTCTGGAAGCTCAAGGGAAGAGTCCATTTCCCTGCCTTTCCCAGGTTCTTGAAGCCACCTTCATTCCTTGGTTGGAGCCCCCATCCTCCAGCTTCAAGCACAACACCCCAACCCCTGCTTCTGTCCTCCCATGTCCTTCTCTGACCCTGACCTTCCTGTGTCACACTTGTGAGGACCCTCGTGAGGATACTGGCCCAGCTGGGTAATCCAGGACCCTCTCCTCGCCTCAAGATCTTTCACTCCATCACGCCCGCAAAGTCCCATTCACAGGGCTGGAAGATGAGGGTGTGCACATCAGTGGGGACCACTGTTCTGTCAACCAGAGTGTGTGGTGCTGGAGGGATGAAGTGGGCTGTTTGAAGCCTTGACTAGATTCAGGTGGTGGCATGTCACCTCATGTGGAGCCGACTGGGTGGCCTTCTTGGACGAGCCTCTTTGTTGGCAAGTTCAGACAGGGCCTTGGGAATTCAACACTGCAGCCCACCTATGCCAGCAGGGATAGAGGGACAAACTTTTGACAAACCCGCCCTGGTTTTAGATTCCAAGATCTGGGCTGTGACTCGGGCCTCCTTACCTCTTTAGAGGCCCTGCTTCCAAGCTATTTGATGAAGTGTCTCAAGAAATCAGATACAAATGGGCCAATGAGGAGCTGGCTTTGTGGACCTGACAGGGCCTCAGCGTCCCGGGTCATGACGAGCCAGGGAAGCGGTGGAACTGGTGGCTTGTTAATGTCAGGAGAAACAAAAACAGAATCAGCTGTGCCACATCCACACTGAGGTTTGGGAAAAGCATCAGCCAGAGTACCTCATCTCTGGGGTCCACGCGGGCAGCTCCCCAGGGGGGGGCACTTCTTGAAAGTGGGCTTGCCCTGTGACTGAGGTTGAGGACTGAGGACCAGGACTTGAAAGAATCCTGTGACACAAACAACTCCAAAGCTGCCTGTTAAAAAAGAAAATAACAGCAAAAAAAGAAAAGAAAGAAAGATAAAAAAGGAGGATGGAAAGAAGGAAGGGAGGGAGAGAGGGGAGGGGGGAGTAAAAGAAAGAAAAGGAAAAGAGGGGGGAGGGGAAGGGTAGAAGGAGAGGGGATGAAAAGCCCCTCCAACCACCCCCCCCACCCCCCCACCCCCACCCCCCGCCGCCAACCTTTCCCCCAGGCCCTCAGCCCATCCTCCTGCAGAGCTGAGAAGCCAGGAGGCTCTTCAGCTTTCATGGCAGGTGTATCTCCTTCCACAGGTGCACTCTAGCCCGAATGTATCCAGTTGAACCATATTTCTGCGTGTGTATCTGTTTTGTTCCTGCTTTGGGAAGAAGCATCCTTTGAACTTCATGAATGAGAGAACATCAGTCCCACTCCAGGCTCAGGGGTAGGTAGGGAAGAGGAGGAACTTCCTATCTAGCTGAGTCTGGAAATCACACCTTCCTCAGCCTCTGACCCTATATGGACAAGTCTGTTGTGTCCCCTGCCTTTCAGCGCCCACGCCCTGGGCCACCCAGGGCGACCATCTGGAGATTGGAGCCAAGATGCCGTTGGACTCTCTTTCCCCAACTGTTGCCTTCCTTATCAGTTCTTGGGAGAGGAGGCAGGCTGTTGAGGGTCATCACCATCCTGTGAGAGGATTGCTACCCATCAGGGCCGTGTGTGTGTGTGTGTGTGTGTGTGTGTGCGCGCGCGCGCGCGCGCGTGCACTGGGGAGGCAAGAGGAGGAGGAAGGAAGGAGTCATTTGCATTTGAATGTCCTTCAAATGGACAGGACAACAATGAGAACTGATGGTGAAAACCACATATATACTAAACATTACCTAAAAATGAGTAGAGCCTTAAATGGAAAACAAAGCTGTCACCCTGAGGTGTCTAGTATTTTTCACACTTTAGTGGACACCCCACTAGAACGAAACTTAAGTATCCCTAAAGTCAGGGACTGGCAGTATAAGCTTCTTTTAGAATCCCCAAAGTAATAAATTCCAAGATTTAGCTGGATTCTAAGCTCATATGGATTTTAGCTTTAATTCTGACCATTTAACAGGAAGGGGAAAACAGAAGTTTATAAAACATGTATAATCTTCCAGAAAACAAGATCCCCTCTCTGCCCCCACCCTGCAGTGGACCTTTATTAAAGGCAGGTTATCCTGTGATAAATCCACATGATGTCATGGCCTCTGTACTTCTGTGACGGAGGTACCACACCTCTGCCTGGGGCATATTTAGCCACCAAAGCTGAGTCATCAGAAACAGGAGAGCAAGCTTGTTCTGTTTAATCAAATATCAGTATGTTCTTTGGGAAACCATACCCGAAGTGATGTAATTCTGCCCTGGAGAGAAAGGAAAGACATCAAAAGAGATTGGTAAAAATGCTCAAAGTCCTAAATAGGACGCAGACGAGTTGAGACAAGGTCCTGCCTTCTCAACCAGGCTGATAGGACCAAAAAAAGAAGCCGCTTTCCTTTTTCACGCCTCTTGATCACTAGCACCCTTAACTTATTTCCCTAATACCCACTGTGCATCATGCAAACCGTCAATACATACTCACATCCACAATTCCATTCGGGCCACACAAGCAGGTGAAGTAGGAGTTATTGATTCGGGAGCTCAGAAGGCAGAGTGACCTTCTCGTGGGATGGAATCCTGCTTTGAACTCAGGTCTAAAGTGGATGCTTTTACCCTCTCCTCCACTGTATGGCCTCCCCCTGCCCTGTTCTTCCTGGAACTTTGGACATGCCACGGCAGAGCATCAGACTCTAGAACCACCAGGAATTGAGAAGCGGGGGTCAAGCCCGGTGCCCAGCATCTGGAAAAGAGTGCTCCTTTTAGGAGTTTGAGCCCCGCGTCAGGCTCTGTGCTAACAGCTCAGAGCCTGGAGCCTGGTTTGGATTCTGTGTCTCCCTCTCCTTCTTCCCCTCCCCTGCTTCTCTCTCTCTCTCTCTCTCTCTCTTCATAGGGTGATTTTTACCTGCTTGTGAGGAAAGGCTGAGTTGTTTTCATCCTAGATGACATCCACCGTGACATCCACCATCACCCGTGACATCAACGACGGCAGCTGACATTTGTGGCGTGCTGAGGATGTGCTTTCCTCAGATGACTTCATTGTATCCTCACATGATCCTGGGAAGTGGAAACTGTAATTCTGCCCATTTTGTACAGATGAGAGAGCCGAGGCCCCAGGTCATGCTTTGTTATTTTTTCAATCGCAACGAGGTAGGAGGCTCTTTAGAAGACACCTGCATTGCCTGGTAAGGTTCCTGAGACCATCGGCCACCTTGCACTTGTGTGGGGGTTTCTTACGGACTGCTCCTTATCCACGTTATCTTGGGACAGGAAAGAGGGTGGGGCTCCCCACCGAATAGAAGAAGAAATAGAGGTCCGCAGCAGGAAAGCCCTGCTCAGGATCAAGTGACCCTCCCAAGGGTGTCGTTTGGACACTGCGGGGAACACACTTCTGCCCAGGGGGTTGGGGTGGAGTCCTATAAACCCAAGGCAAACACAGGAGTCTCAGAACTTAGAGCTAGGGGCCACTGAAAATCACTATGAGCCTTTAAAACTTTTTTTTTCTTTTTTTAATGTTTGAGCTTAAAAAAAAAAAAGCCTTAACTTGGAAATAGCATGAAGCTCAGACGCACATGGTGATGGAGAAATTCACTGCCGAGTCGTCCCCACCACGTACTCCGCACGGCTAAATGCGGGCTGCCAGCACAGACAAATACATCGTAGTTCAGAGACCCCTTTGCCAGAGCCAGACTCCAGCCTCACCTTCTGCCACGTCTCCCATTTTCATTTTGATGAGGTTTATTTGAATTTCCAGATGGTCCAAAAAAAAAAAAAAAAAATGATCAAGAGAATTTAGGATCCTGCTGCCGACTAGGAGGTTGTTTTGGTCAGAGAGACACCTGGTGGCTCTTGAGATAAACCACACAGTCCTGCGAAAGGACACTCTCTTCCCCCAAGCATGTGACGGGGACCAGGGGTGCCAGGGAGGCCCAGCTTCTCCTGCCGAGAGCACTGGGCATCACCTTTGCAGGGAGGTGGGTGGGCACCACAGGGCCAGAGCTGAGTGGGCTTAAACACCCTTCCCTGCTTTGTCCCCTGGACAGTCCGCTGGAGGCCCCTCAGCTTGGCCACCCCCATCTGTGGAAATGAGACTGATGTCCACTGCTCTTACTGTCATTGCGAGGACAGGGTGAGCAGGAAAGACAGAGCCCACTGTGGCCCCAGCACACAGCTGGCGGCCTGGCCTCCCAGGGTTTGAACGTTGTCACGGGGTCTTGGGTACCAGTCGGTTCACAACAGCTCTGTCCCCGGCACGTTACAGCACCTCTCCCTCCACTAGATCAGAACGCTGGGTCCCCGGAGACAGACAGGCTTTGCTCCCTCAGGGTCTCCATGTGGTTCTCCCACGAAGGACCCCCTCCACATAATCATGCTCGTGGGGTTTCCTTTTGGGTGCTATTCCCCACCCCCCCCGCCCTCCCCAGTTTACAGATCTCTCTATGCTTAAATCTTGCTGTAAGTGGTTACCACATTCATAGGAAGTAAAAAGAGGTAACAGCTATTTCCTTTTCAGAGGAAAAAATGTTACATTTCCATCAATCCTTGTTTTCATCTTAGCCCTTGGATGATTTCACATGTTTATTCATCTCTTTGAATCGAATAAAGGAGACGCTGGGATTTCGTGGCACTATTTAACATTCTCGTACTCTATCCTGTAATTTCAACCGTTGCCATTGTCTTCACACAAAGGAGAACAGCAGACAAGTAGACATCTCCCTCTGGGATAAACCCACACAGTGGCGTATGTGTCCCTGCCTGAGCTGAGTGAGAAAATGCAGAAAGCAGAGTGGTTTCGTTCCCAGCAGCTCCACAGTGCATTCCAAACTAGATCCACGCTCCCACATACAGGGTCATCTGCAAAGGGAAACTGAGTCAGCGTGAATGCTTGCTGAGAGCATTTCTCTGTATATGCATTCCTCTGTATCTGCTTGTTGTCTTTAAATAAAAGATGCAGTTAAGAAAGAGTTGTATGCAAAATAAAACTTTCCTAACTCAAGGAGAACTTTATATGCATTAGGGAATTTACCTACTGAAATATTGACATGAATTTTTTTAAACATAAAAAAAAATACCTTCTAATTCAAATAATCTTTTTCTAATTAACCTATTTGGTGGGCTGATTTTGGTCTATGCTGGATTTTCTTAAAATAAAGGCCACTTTTATTATTCTTGGTTTCTAAATTTTTTAAAATGTATTTATTTTGAGAGAGAACACGAGCTTGAGCTGGGGAGGAGTAGAGAGAGGGGGAGAGAAAGAATCCCAAGCAGGTTCCACATTGTCAGTGGACAATTGTCAGTGCCTGATGTGGGACCTGAACTCATAAACTGTGAGATCATAACCTGAGCCAAAATCCAGAGTCAGACCCTTAACCGACTGAGCCACCCAGGCACCCCAATCTTGGTCTCTTAGTAAACTAGCAGAACAACTTTAGTATCTACCTCTTGACACGTCAGCTTCCCGGTGCCTCTTTACCAAGAAAACTACAATTATTATTTGCTTATAGGGTGACCCCTATAAGCTCTCATTGTAGATTCTGTCCTTCACAAGCCTTCACGAAGATCTTAAAGGCTGAAAACTTATCAGAAATGGATAGACGCTGTGATTTATTCTGGTGCGTGTGGAATCGTATCAGGGAGATCTGCTCAAATTTTAGAAAGATCTATTTTTTAAAGACATGGAATCCTCTCTTCCCACAAGGAGACATGCATACAACGAAACCCCCACACCTGGGCTTCCAGAAAAACGGTCAAGGGTGCCTGGCTTGAAGTCCTACATGGTGTGCTGGAGAAACCGTAGGGCACCAGGAAGTGCGACACATCTGTGACTGGTTCTTGATGTGGTCATACCGGGCCACAAAGATGACCACCTCAGTGATTCTACGGAGAAGCGTTGGTCTCAGGATATGACAGAGGGAAAAATCTCAAACTGGATAAAGGATATGTCACCAACATGTCCACAGAATCTACGAGAGCAGCATTCTGAAGTGATGCAGTTTGTGTCAGTGACTTCACAAGGTCTATCTCCCTTTTTGGGAAGGTGACCACGCGTCCCAGTTTGCTGGCTAGTGTCACTGCAGGCCGGCTGGCCTGGCCAAGTATTAATAGCGCCTCCTTTCACTCTTAAAAGTGTCCTGGTTTGGATGATAAATTACTCTGTCACCTCGGCCTCAGCTGGAGCTCGCTTGCGGCCCGCTCGCCACCCCAAGATGCCCACAGAGCCTTCCCAGCAGAGGCCCTTGGTCCAGACTCTTCGACTACTCCCCCTGCCCCGCTCCCTTAGGGCCAAGGGACCCAAAACACATCCCTCCGGATTAAAACACGTGTGTCTGATGCAGCATTTTGTTGACAATTCCTCTCGATGAGAGAAGTGCATCTAATGGGGCAGATCGAGGCCCGTGTCTGGCCCGGTGGGACAGATACCTGGATGGGGTTGCCCCCCAGGGTTCTCTCCACACACCACCAAGGCAGGCCCTGTATCCGGGAGAGGGGCCCACATGGTGCCAGGGGTGGCACATCAGAGGCTCTGGCCACCCCCCACGGCCTCCACGGTTTAAAACCCTGCCCTTCTGTGCCCTGATGAGGCAGACCAAAGCCGGCACCTTGCAGAAGTTCTCAGTGAAGACGGAGCCACACTGGCCTCAATTATGCTTCTCACACACGCGGAGCCAGCAAGAGGCAGACTTTCAGATGAATAAAAATAAACTTTATTCTAATGCAGCATGGAAAGTTTTTGGAATAGGGACTGCTCTTATCTGACGCACACAAAAATCCTTACCCCTTGAACATCTAAAGGTTACATTCTGTGCAATTATATAAATATTTTCATGGCCATATACACATGATGTTTATGGTCCTAAAAGCCTTTGAAAAAAAATCAATGCAGTTAGATTCTTTAGACAATGATTAACCTAGTTAAGAAAACAAGAAACACTCCCAAGCACAGCCAGGAATAAAGGAAGGGAAGAACGGGAAGGGGCCTGGGAGGAGAGGAAGACTGAAAATGATAGAGGCACTACAGAACCCTGCACTTGCATTTTAGAGGGCAAGACCCAACAAAATGGAATCATATGCGAAAATGGAAACAAACCATCCAAGGAGAAGGTGAGTAAGTTGACCCCACGGTCAAATTTCATGCCCAGTTGATAACAATGAGTATATTGCCTAGCAGCTTTGTTCTTCTAAGAGCCAAGTGCCCTTTTCCTATTGATTCTTACCAAACTGATAATCGGGTGGCAGTGGCAATAAAGAAAAGATTTCAGAGCCAAGAGACATGGATTTGGATCCCCGTTTTGGCAAGTGTGCTGGCTGTGTGATCCTGGACAGGATACACAGCCTCTCTGGGCCTACTGCCCCGCCTATAAAATGTGGACAATAGTATCTGCTTTGCTGGTATGCTGGGAGGATTAGAGGTAACCTATAGAAAGTGCTTATATTGTCCCTGAAAAATAACTGATACTCAATAAATAAAATTATTCTGTGTATGCGATCAGGGCTCTACCTTAAAATTTATTTCATCCTACTCGTCTACTCCCATGTAGTTCTGTCAACTACCACCGACTTTAGAGTCTAAAACTGGCCCCATTCCTGCCCCACCACAAAGAGCCACTCAAAGTGTGAAAGACTGTCCCTCGGGGAAGGTGTGGTGACTGCTTTCCTAAGGCACTGACTCAGGGTGCAGAAGTAGGAGCTCATGGAGAATAACTGATTTCCTCTGATTTGGGTATCGTTGTTTGCTTGGAGTTGCACACCACCAGGGGCACGCCTGGCAGGAGTTCTGAATGAATGCCACGAGGTGACGGTCACGCAGCAGACCACTTAAGTTGAAGCTCCCGGAGGCCTGCAAGGAGGTTCCTGTGAGCGCACACACCTCCCCGTGGGACACCCATTTCAAGCACCACAGGCCTCCCAGGGTCCCAAGTGCCTGGACCCCACAGGGAGCAGAATTTCTCAGGTCTCAGGCTCTGAGACCCTCCCTCCAGTGGGGCAGCGACAATCCACAACAGCAGGCCATTCTGTGGGGGAGACGGCCCAGTGGGTGCCGCCTGTGGTGCACGCTCCCGCCCCACGGGACTCACCACTTGAGCTGCAGCGACGAGAGAACCACAGACACGGAGGAGGCCACCGTGGCCGCTGAGCACGTGGCCAGGACTCTGTGGCCAAGCGGCACACTAGCAAGAAAGAAAACTCTCCTCAACCTGAAGAGAAGCATGGCAGGCTCTCCGGCCAAGCATGTGAGGGAACAGATTGTGGCAGAAGTGCCCAGGAGCAGCCGCAGGGATCACTACGGCATCAGCCGTACCTTCAGAGACCGGGCAGGGCCTCGGGGGGGGGGGGGGGGGGCGGCACATCCCCAGTGTGAGGAACAGAAAAGGAAGAGACCGTGCCGGCAGAAGTCAGTGGGGTGCATTTGAGGTAAACTGCGGTCTCAGATACTCGATGCGTGTGGGTCTTGTCAAAACTCATGGCTTTTCGTGAGTTTCAAGGAAAGGCCCAGCCAAGTTTTTGGTCCTTTTACAAGCAATCATCCCAAATACAAAAGCAGAGGCCTGCGCGGAGGGCTGGCTGTCCCCTCCTCTGCGAGAGTCCAGCCACGTTCCCGATAAGCCCGTGCCAACAGCAGGGTCTGGCCAGGATGCCTGGCCCCTGTGCGAGTGGGATCTAGGCAGGGTGGGCCGACCCAGGGGCCACGTCTGGATGCGGCATGTGCTAGGAGAGATGACCAGGAATGTCCAGCGAGCGGAAGTCCCCAAGGCCGGACAGGAGCCTCGTCCGTCTTGCTGCTGGTGCTGCACTTGACCGGCCCGAGCCTCGTCTACCAGGAAAGCCGGCCCGACTATTCAGCAAGGAGACCGAGCCCCGGGACCGTACCCGCCCGGAGCTTTCAGATGCACTGCTCCTCATCTCTGTCATTCAGGAGCAGAGACCATTTGTCCCCATTGTCGTCAGCCCCAGCACTGTGCCGAGACAGCCTGTCCGACTTCAGTGAGGACAGAGACACCTGGCTGATGTAGCTGACCTGGTCCCAGGGCGTGGCCCTCGGTGAGTCCCGTCGCCGGTCATCCATGCCAACGTGCACGCTGACCTGGGACGCAGTCAGGGGCTTCATGTGGCCCTGGGCCTGGGCCTCATACCTCTCCAGGTCGGGCTTCTTATAGCTGCAAGGCAAGGATCCAAGAGCATTTGAGACATTGTGGACAGAGGCTTTTTTTTTTCTTTTTGGAAACTTGGCAAAGACCTCTCATCAAAGTCTTTCAATAACATACAGTATCAAAACCTCATGGATTTTTTTTTTTTTTTTAATTTTTTTTTTTTTTCAACGTTTTTTATTTTTATTTTTGGGACAGAGAGAGACAGAGCATGAACGGGGGAGGGGCAGAGAGAGAGGGAGACACAGAATCGGAAACAGGCTCCAGGCTCCGAGCCATCGGCCCAGAGCCTGACGCGGGGCTCGAACTCACGGACCGCGAGATCGTGACCTGGCTGAAGTCGGACGCTTAACCGACTGCGCCATCCAGGCGCCCCAAAACCTCATGGATTTTAAAGGGGAGGGTATTGAGCTCCCAGGATTCAGGTAAAGTTCACCTGATTCAGAAACTTGCTATCTAAATGCCTGGCACATAGTAGGCTGCCATTAACTTTTGTTAAGTGAAAGCATGAACAAATATGTTTTTCAAAAAAGATAAAATAATAATGCACGAGGATCCCATGTCTACATGACATGACATTTCCACGTCAACAACTCTTGAGCCGACTAACTATAACAGCCGAGCATGTGATGATGGCTGTGAGGTGGAGAATTACTCGCTCGTGGTGCTGATGAAGCCATTACACACACACACACACACACACACACACACACACACACACACACACAGCTCCACCGTCCTGTCTTTGCCTCAGGTGCGCTGGGAACCTGCACATGGCACACATCCAGCCAGCCCAGGAGGCAGAGGGAAAGGGGTGGCTGGGTGGAGGGAGAAGGCTTGGGGGGTGCTGCCGTGGCACATGCTCCCGCCTCCAGGGACTCACCACTTGAGTTGCAGCGACGAGAGAACCACAGACACGGAGGAGGCCGCCATGGCCGCTGAGCCCATCCACGGCTGTAGCACGATGCCGATGGGCATGAAGACCCCTGGCCAAGGGAAGGACGACACTCACGCCACAGCCCAGAGGCGAGGGGCACCGCTTTGGGCTGCCCACTGTGAAGTTCTCCTCCTTGGGGTGGCTCAGAAGCCCCTGCTGCCACGTCATGACCATGTGCCAACAGGCAGTCTCAGAGCTGGGTAGGGGTGCCGTCAAAGGGACTGGGCTCACCCACCCACCCTGGCCTTCCCGGGACGGTGCCCAAATGGCATCGCGGGTTTCAGGAGGAGCTCCAAGGGAGCAGGGAACCCCAGGGACCCTCTCTGCAGCTTTCGTTTACCTTTAGAGACTTATGAAGCAGAGAACATAATGAAACCAAACTCTTTCTAAAACACTCTGGCAGCCAGTGAAGCAGGTTACCCACTAGGCTGGCAGGAACCCAGCAGGCAGACAGAAGCCTGCTGTCAAAGAAGCTGGAGTCAAAGGTCAGCAAACAGGTGAGAGCCACCCTACCTGCTGCGATGGGTATCCCGATCAGATTATAAATCAATGCCAGCACCAGATTGAGTCGTACTCTCCAGACGGTCCTCTTGGAGAGGTGAATGCTTGCTACCACGTCGAGCAAGTCGTTCTGTAGGAGGAACACACGGTCAGTCAGGAGCTCTGTCCCACGGCCCTCACCACTCCCATGACCTGGACAACAGGGCGGGAGAAGACAGAGCCAAGCTCACTCTGATGAGGACAACGTCAGCAGCCTCAATGGCGACATCTGTGCCTGTCCCGATGGCAATGCCCACGTCGGCCCGGGCCAAGGCCGGCGAGTCGTTGACCCCATCTCCCACCATGGCGACTCTCTTCCCTTCATTCTGGAGCTCCTGGACCTTGGCCACCTTGTGAGAAGGCAGCACCTCTGCAAAGACTTTGTTGATGCCAACCTAAAGGGAAAGGAAAAGAGAAGTCAAGGAACAAATACACGACACCTGCTGTTGGCAAAGGACGGTGAACAGTAGCAGAAATGTGTGAGTCATCTTCCCCCGGTCCAGTCAATGACGTCAGTCACCAAACCCTGCAGATCCCAGGGCACGCGTGCCCATCCTGGTGCCCTCCCCCACTTCCACGGAGGCTTAGGCCCCTGCGGGTCTCCCTGCCCACCTCCCAGCCTCCCCTCCCCCTATGCCCACCGTGGTCTTCCCGAAGCAGTGGTCAGCTGATCACGCTACTCTCTTGCTTAAAGATTTCCAGTGGCTCCCACTTCCCCTTAGGATGACAACCGCACTCCTCGGTCTGCCTCCCAAGCCCCCCCCCCCCCCCATAACTGGTTTCTGCGTGTCTCTGACCTTCTGCCTTGTGGCCCAGCAGGCCCAGCCTGGACTCTGCCCCGTTCAGCTCCTGGCAGCTCTCCAGCCCACTGTTGGGGAGCTCAGGCTGCCTGCTCTGTCCTGGATCCGTCAGTTACCCTTTCTCCATCCCTCCCCCTTTTCTTCATCTGACCACCCCTGCTCAAGCATTTCCTCCCCTGGGAAGGGGTCTCCAGCCCTTGCCAGGGCGGGGATGGGGGGTGTGATCTGGCGTCCCCCACATGTCCTGTGCACTTTTCTGTTGGAGAACTGAGCCCTCAGTTCAACCCTGGCCACTTGTCCACCCTCCCCCCAGGACAGTGAGCTGCTGGAGGGCAGGTGCCCTCTTCACTCTGCTCTGTAGCCTGTCACATAGGTGGTGCTTAGGAAGTGCTTGCTGAACTGATAAATGATTTTTAACCAGGAAGAGGCATGGGTACTCAACAAGACCATCGTTAGCAAGGAAGGCCACGTATAGAGAGGTACTGGGGCTTCCCTTATAGGAAGCAGTTCATTTTCAAAAACATACACTTTACACCTCTTTGGGGAGGCTGTGTAATTTTTAGGAATTTGCACCGGAGCCATCGGCCTGGGCGGAGTCGGGCAGACAGGAAGCAGTGCCTAGGAGTGAGCGCTGCTGGAGAACTGCCCGCGACCCAGCCGTGTCGGCTGCACACACTTGGGAAGAGCCGAGCTGGGGCACCCAAGTGGCTCGGTCGGTTGAGCGTCCGACTTCGGCTCAGGTCGTGATCTCACGGTCCTTGGGTTCGAGCCCCACGTCAGGCTCTGTGCTGACATCTCGGAGCCTGGAGCCTGCTTCCGATTCTGTGTCTCCCTCTCTTTCTGCCCTTCCCCACTCATGCGTGCACTCTCTCTCTCTCGCTCAAAAATAAACATTAAAAAAAAAAAAGAGCTGAGCTGACAAAACATTCCCTTAAACCCCAAATCTAGAAAGTTGTGTATTTCAACTCTCAAGCCATGATTTTTTTTTCCCCATTGGAGATACAGACGCAGAGGACGTTGGAATTGCCTTCTGCAACGGCAGCACAGTGGTCTCCCGTGGGATGCTGCACAGCTCGGGCCAGAACAGAGCATGAGGAGAGAAAGGCACCCAGCACGGGGAAAGACCAGACGCAAGGTGGGGCACTGGATGCGCTGGCTGTCACTGACTTTTCCCCCTCAAACTGCTCCAGTGGGCTTAAGATCAATTTGAAAGGGCAAAGATCCCCGGCCCCCAGCCCCACCTGGGTGGCAATGGCTCTGGCGGTCTTCCGGTTGTCCCCAGTGATCAGAACCACGTCCACGCCCATGCTCTTCAGCGTGTGCACGGCCAGGGCTGCCTCCTGCTTGACAGCATCCGCGATGGCAATCATCCCGCAGAGCACGCCTGCAGGGGACACCCTCAGGTGAGTCCTCAATGGCGGGCGCTGGGTGGCCCGAGGGGCAAAGGAGGAAAGAAAGGAGGCTCCACTACCGGTGATCGGTGATCGTTTCTATAATGCAACATCACATGCGAAAGCAAAGCACCAAAGTACAAAACATAACGTGGCTTTGATTCTGCATTCTTAAAAGTTACCTACATTTGTAGATGCATACAAAAGTCTGGAAGGAACATGAAATGCTAACAGTGGCTCTCCGAAGGCTAGGATAAGGAGTAATTTCATTTTCTTCTTTATAGTTCTCAGAATCTTCCAAATATTCTGCAAGGAACATCTATCACTTTGCAGAGTGTCTGGGTCGTAATAACGCAATGCATGTTAGCTATTGTTTTTGGAACATGAGAATCGGAATAAGTACAACAGATGCTACTTAAAAGTGATGAATGTCCAAACAGAAAATCAGTCCTTCCTTTTTCTCTTCCTTCCTATAGAACGCATCTCTGTATAACTTTTTTGTTTGTTTTGTTTTGTTTTGTTTTGCGTGAATCTTCGGATCCTGAGGCAGGAAGGCTTTCGAGGACTGGGGTGCGGGGGGGTCAGATGCGGGCGAGTGGTGTGACCGAGGGCACGGCCCCTTCAGCCGAGCAGATTCCGGTCTGAGGAGCTGAGGGGACTGCGGGCTTATAAGGACTTTGGAAAGGGCATGGTGGTGTGAGCAGGAGAAAAGAGTGACAGAGGACATATCTGGTTGCAGCAGTAAAAAGGAGAATAATTTCTGTTGCTCATCTGCATACATTTTCACTTCTATAAGAGAGAACACCAGCAAAGGAAGGTTCCAATGCACTGAGGCGTGAAGCCGCGGACATAACCTGAGGACTGCGGCACATGCAATCCTGGAGAGCTCGGTGGAGCGGGCAGTGGGTCTCGCTACTGGAGGGCACCCCGCGGCCAACCTTCCCGGACAGCAAACCGCGGCTGCGTCTGCAGTGATGGGGGAGGCAGGTGACCGAACGTCGGGCTCAGATGGACGCAGACGATGACAGCGAGGGCAGTGTAGAACGTAAGACCAAGGAGGCCGACACCGCCTCGCTCTGGGTGTCGGGGAAGGAGGGACACAGTGAGAGAGACACCTCCAGACCGAGAACGAAGTGAAAAACTGGCAAGGCAGCCTTTTGGGCTATAGAATTTAAATTAACAGACAGGAAAATATATTTAAAAAAAAAACCCGAGAAAGTCTATTTTTGCCAGATAGCCCTAAGAAACTTCGTTTCTGAGAGCAGAAGGCAGGGGTGGGTGGGGCGTTTTACCATCAATGGCCACCAGGATGGCTGTCTGGCCTTTCATCTCGTGATCTGTCATAGTGTCACTGATGTCGCTGGAAATGGTTAAGCCATTGCGCCTCATCCATTCGCGGTTCCCAATCAGCACAGAGAAGGTCTGGGGGGTTGCATCTGTTCAAAAGAGTTTGTGGTTATTCCCAAAGAGTCCAATTTTACTGTGAGAAAGGACTAAAAACCGTGGGATCCTTTGAACAGCAGAATGTCCTTTCAACCGTTCTGAAAAACTGTACCTAGTAAGCCCCTCTCGTAGCACCATCCTTGAAGGACCAGGGAAAAAAGAGTAATTAATGTGTGGAATGTGAGCGTGTGGATTAAAACGGGGTGGATTAAAAGCTACATGCAGTATGTGTGAAAATGTTATGAGCCCATTAACCATTAGGCAGTGTTCTTATTTGCCTTTAAGAGGTATCTGCTGGTTCTTTTTCTGCAGAGATTTGAAGCAGCAATTGTAGCTTGGTATAGATGCCTGACCCAAGGGGCATCAGCAAATAACTAGTCTCTATCTAGGAAATGTCTTAAAGCTGTTCCTCCTAAAAGTCTAGGCGAGTCTTCCCCATCACCTTTTTTTTTTTTTAAGATTTACTAAAAAAAATTTTTTTAAATGTTTATTTATTTTGAGACAGAGAGAGAGAGAGAGAGAGAGAGAGAGAGAGAGAGAGGGAGGGGCAGAGAGAGGGAGACACAGAATCCGAAGCAGGCTCCAGGCTCCGAGCTGTCAGCACAGAGCCTGACGTGGGGCTCGAACCCAAGGACCGTGAGATCACGACCTGAGCCGAAGTCGGACACTCAACCAACTGAGCCACCCAGGCGCCCCTCACCCTTTTTCTTTCTAAATGTTTATTTATTTTTGAGAGAGAGCGCACACACACACACATACACACACACATACACATGCTGGGGAGGAGGAGACGGGGACAGAGGATTTGAAGCGGGTGTGTTGACAGCAGTGAGCCTGATGCGGGGCTTGAACTAACTACAAGATCATGACTTGAGTTGAAGTCGGACACTTAACCTACTGAGCTACCCAGGTACCCCATCTCCTGTCACCTTTTAACTCTGTGTGCCACTAACTTAGTTGTCACCACACAGACCAGTCCCCGGAAGCTAAATGGAAGGGTCACTCTAGGGTTCTAAACTGCTAGAAGGTGGCAGGTGGCTTCTAGCAATATGCATTCCCAAGCAAGACTGAACTACCAATGCACTTAAGAGAGAATACTAGACACGGGCTTTTGGGGTTGGGAGGGTTTCTACACTCTTACGGCGGTGGCTAGCAAGCTATGCTTAGAGTCAGAAAAGCCGCTATTTGAAGACAGCTGTCACTCCACGCAGTACCCCTTCTTGGCTTGGGCAGACCATTCCCCTCTGCATTCTCTGCCACCAGCTCTGTAAACATGACACATCCCCTCAGAGCTCCACCGCACGGGAGGGAGACGGGAAGGGCAAAAGCAGAATTCCCATCTGTCTGCTTTGTAGCTTAGGAGAAGACCCACTTGGGATGAAAAAGAGGAGACTCAAGATTACGGGTCGCAGAAACAACCCTCTATGAATTTCAGTAGCGTCAAGACTCAGATGCATTCAGAGAACACAACAGAGAAGCCACAGGTCTTCCTGGGGGAGGTGGGCATGCGGCACCCCAGCCATGAGCCACCCCCATCCATAGCAGGGGACCCAGCGGTGCTGGCCCGGGCTCCCTGGTTTGGCATGCCGCCACCTGACCCGGCCGGACCCCACCGCTGGCAGGCCGGGCAGAGAGACGAGAGCCAGGGGTACCTGTCTCCTCAGGGACACCGCCAACGCCGTTTGAGACCCCAGCCTGTGTGCTCCACTGGCGCTTGCCATGGGCCACGATGCCCTCCACGTTGCTGACTTTACAGCCAATTCCGCAGCCTGGCACCGCCTGGAAGTCTGTGCAGTACCCCAAGGTCTCTGTTCCCAGCTCCTGTGGAGGCAGGGAGGGAGGGGAGGTGAGTAGGAGGGAGGACAGACCCGGGAGCGGGGCAGGAAGGTACAGCACCAGCCAGAACTGAGGGGTAAGCAGGACCGGGAAGGGGAGGAGACGGACTAGTAACTCTGCAATCCCTTCTCTTATCCAACACCGACACTATGATTATTAAACTGATGCCTCATGATACTGGACAAAGGGCAGACTGTAAGGAGGACAGCAGTTCACAGCAAATGCCTCAAATTAAAGGAGGTGGGAGAGCAAAAAGAGGAAAGATTATTTTTATGTTGCAAATCATTTCATGAAAATGATGGAATGGGGAAATGGTAACAGAGCCGCTCTGAGCCCAGCAGGAGGGTAACCACCCCTTTACAGACCCTGGGGGACGAGGACAGTGGCAGGAGAAAGGACTGAGGAGCTGTTTCATCTGGGTTAACTACACAGCAGAGGAGTGCTGAGAGAGCACAGCTCATCCTGAAACATCAGGAGAGAGGGGACATGGTGGTCCGAAGGACCCTACACAAAATGCCAAAGGAGATTTCTGGAAGAGTCCCTGTCCAGGTGGAGCTGTCCACTTTTCCCCCAGGCATCCACACCACCTTTCTACATTCACATAATCCTATTCGCCCAGACCGTTTAAAATTTTTCAGGGCAATATTCCGGCACATCCCGCTGCCTCTATGTTTAGACTAAAAACGGAAAACTACACAGGCCTTTCCTCTGGAGAGGTCGAAGGATGACGGCTTCCCCATTAACTGCCAAGAACCCATGGGGCGTTTCGCTCACTGCTGCTGGTTCCTCTCCATTTCCCCGTCCCCAGTTGAGGGCTCCCTCCTTGCTTCACCCCGACCCCTCATTTGGTTTCGTATCCCTCTTGCACTAAGTGCTCGTAAGGGACCGAACTGTTCCACCATCTGTCCTTCCCACCCGACCACCAGCTCCCAGAGCACAGAAGCTCGGTACGTTCTCAGTAAATGAGTGTTAACGCTGAACTGCTTTTGTGATAATCTGGCAACGGGATGAGGGACCCAGCGCTGTGAGCCGTATCTCCAACCTGTTGCTCCGCAGGGGCTGCTGAGGGGTTTCCGGACCCCACAAGCCAAGGCCTCCCGGAAGGCAGCTGACTCAGGTTACAGAGGTCAAGGAGAAAAGGCCTGTGAGGAGGAAGGTGCGGGCGCGGGGCGGGGCGAGCAATGCCCAGGTCGACATACCTCTTTACAGTACTTGGTGACTGCCACACCCAGGGGGTGCTCGCTGCTGGCCTCCGCAGTCCCCACCACAGCAAGAACCTTCCTGAGGGGCAGCGTGGCCACATCCGCGAGCAGGAGGACCCTCATGACCTTGGGGACCCCGTGGGTAATGGTGCCAGTTTTGTCAAACATCACAGTCTTTATCTGCCAAAACAACCAACCACACCTTGGTGATCACGTATACAGATGGAAGGGACTTGAAGAGTCCACACAACCTTGAGGCAGAACTCCACTCAACTAAGCTCGAGTGAGTAACATCCCTTCATGACTCCATTAACTCAATCCTCCACAATCAATCCCGGGTTCACGCACTCCCGCGACAAAGACACTGTCTCCCTCTCAGTCCAGCTGGAACAATCCACGCTGTGACTTAACCCTTGCCAGGTCGAGCCAGAAGTTGTCACTCCAGTGTGACAGGAGATGGCAAGGCAGCGTCTTCTGGGCAATGCCACCACGCACATCTGTCCGTGTCAGCGCCCTGCAGTGTCTCTGCGGCCGCCTGAGAATAAAGCGCTCACGCTGCAGCTGGAGGGAGGGGAAGGCGGTGCCCCTGGCCATGTAACCAACCACCGGAGCCACTTTCTCCGCCTGTCCCACTGGGTCCGTGGTCCCCACGGGTCTGGGCTCTGCTGGTCGGTCCCTGTGTCCGCGGCCACAGCCCAGCGACCCCTGAACTCCACACTCCCCCAGGCCCCGTCGAAGGCCAGCTGCTCGCCGTGCCCAGACTGCCCCACAGGCCCGGCTCTCCCTCACTTAGCAAACAACACTCAGCTCTTTGTTTCTGATGCCGAGCGCCAGCCTCAGCAACGCACTTAACTGCTCTTCCTCCAACAATTCTTGCCGCCTTTCGTCCCTCCCTCCACTCTGCAGGCACAGCGGTCTTCCCAACAAGTAACCCAGTTCCATCCTGCGGGGCTTCAGACCCCTCCACGGCCCCTTGCTGTTCTTGGGGTTAAGTTCCGGATCCAATCTGGAGTTGACAGAAATTCCCAGGCCCTGCCTTCCCTGCCTTTCTCCCTCAGCAGCCTCTTCTCCTGTCAGTCTCTCTCTCTCTCATTTCCTTCTGGTTCCTCATTGCTTATTCAGCAAGTAACCGCTGAGCGCTTCCGATGTGCCGGACCCTGGGCAAGATGCTGGGGACACAACGGTGAGAAAAGCGTTCCCAGTCCCTGATCTTATGGAGCCTATGATAGGACAGTACAGCCTCCCCAGGCTGTTCCACTGCCAGAACATCCTTCCCAACCTCCTCTGTCTGGCTCACTCTGGCTCTACTGGTTGGTCCCAGGTGAACCCCCTGTACTTCCTTTCCTGCCTCTGCACCCACTCACCCCCAGGCCGACACACACAAGTGCAGGTTAGGTCCCTGCTAAACCACCCTGCCAGCCTCACACGCTCTCACGGATTTGTGGTCTGCATACTCCACACCTGCCTCTCCCGCTAACGTGTGGGCTCCCTCACAGCAGAGGCCCATGGCCATTGCCAGGGCCTAGGACAGGACCCGCACACACAAAGTAAATGCTCAACAAACGTAAATAAACGGAGGGACGGAAGGTTAGGGATGGGCATGTTGGGCCGAAGAAAGATTCTTCATAAACATGGTTGCTGACTATTCCACTCCCGGGAGTGAGGATCCCTCTGCTAATCACATGTTTGTGCTTCAGTACTGTCTGAGCCCGGCTCCCCGGGTGTGAGGCCCAGCTCTGCCAAAGCTGTAGGCCTTTGGGCAAATTGCCTCACCTCCTCCCGCTGTAGCTTCCTCATCTGCAAAACGGGAATAGTAAGCACCCACCTCAAAGAGTTGTTAATGAGACGAAATCAATTTGTACTTAATCTTACAACTCTTAGCTGTTGTTGCTATCATTCCCAGTCAGTCCTGGCTTTCTGTTTTATTTAATTAACGGAGTACCCTCGAGCCTCTTCCAGGTTGTCCTCTTAATACAGAATTTAAACAGAGACCATTTTCACGAGGACCAAGTTTCAAAAAAAAAAATCACACAGCAACAGCTACAAAGTCATTCCAGCCAAGACCCCAAAGGACAGGCAGGAGAGCAAGGCCAACCTTGTGGGCCATTTCCAGAGGCTTGCCTCCCTTGATGAGGATGCCATTCTGGGCGGCCACCCCGGTGCCCACCATGACCGCCGTGGGTGTGGCCAAGCCCAGCGAGCAGGGGCAGGCAATGCAGAGCACCGTGATGGATGTCTGGAACGCAAACCGGATGATCACCTCTGTCTGGGAGATGTGCTTGTTGGGGGTCTGAAAAGAGGAAACAGATACAGGCAGGCTGAGGGTTAAATGAGGGATCCCACAGACTCCTAATCACATGAGAACATTTCAAGGCAGGCAGTGGGACCTGAGTCTGTGTGACGAGCAGGGGTTTGGGAAACATGGCGCGTTCCACTCTGCCTCAGTGTTGTGTTATCACATGGTTCATTCACTGTTCCCCAGCCCAGTTTTCCAACCTGATCCCACAGGCTTTCCTCTGAGAGAGGCATGATGAGAGGTATATGAAACTCTGCTGGAGGAAGGAGCATGGACTCTAGAATCGGACTAGGTATATCCATTTCCTGGCCCTGACACTAATTTGACTTCTCCGGGTCTCAGCTCCCTCACATACAAAACGGAGACAATAATACCAATAATGCCCAGCTGGTTGTTATAAGGGTTAAATGAGATTATGTATATATATATATATATATATATATATATATATATATATGCAAACATATAAATGTGCATTGTACAATATCTAGCAGAAGAAAGGCACCTAAAAATTGTAACTATTACACTTTCCGTATTACATAGTAACAATATTACATGTTATTTTTATCATTCTTATGAAAACTTTAAAAAATCATAGATCTCTAAGGAATCTATCCTAAGATGATAATCATACAAGTGGCTAAAGATACAAAGATACTTATCACAGCGTTTTTTATAATGGCAAAAAACTAGAGACAACCATAGGGAATGAATTAATTAAATTGTGGGTATGAAAAAAATAATTGTGGGTATGATGTACATAATGGAATATTATGCAATTGTTGAAATCATGATGTGTATCTATCCTTGCCGACATGGAAAGACATCAGTAACACTGCTGGATAAAAAAAGCAACCACAAAATGGCATGTGTTGTGACTGAATTAGTGTGAAATTATCTGCCCATATCTCTACATAGTCCTTCAACAATACTGGAAGGATGTCCACCAAAGTGCAAAAAACTGTTATTCCTAGGGACGGGATTTGGAGCCACCTTTATTTTCTTCTATTTTTTTCACTACTGTTTTCTTGGTAAACTCCAAACAAACAAAATATGGGTCTCTTTTCCAGTTACCTAGCGACCCACAAGGTTGTTACTCTTTGCATTCTGACATCGTGATTTATCTTGGTTTATTTTTCAAAACGGCGGCTGTCTCTGAGGTACAATCAGGAGACATTATATTCACTTTAATTATAGTATGTTTTCTAAATCAAGGATACAGAGCACAATCTCTTTAGCGTTCATCTATACTTTATTCCTTGATTTTGAAAGGCAGAATCCTAAAATAAGGTGCATTATTAAAGGGTCATTTCACTTTGATTAGAAACAGTTGCATTTAGATAGAAGGACGCAGTATTTAAGACATAATTGTGGTTTTTAGAGATAAAGATGATATGATTAAAAAAAACCAAAACACAGTAATTCTCGTTAAAATAACACCGGACACTCCGACGGGACTGGGTGGACTTCTAGAAGGTGACATGAACGTCTCCCTACAAGTGACATCACACAGCAGGGTGACAGTATCTTAAAGGAACATGCAGTACCTCATGCGCCAGCATCCTCCCTGATATTGCAGATAAAAACAAAAGAAGCCAACGTAAGATGGAAAGGCAGAGACCAGCAGAAAGTCACATATTCCAACTTGTTTGGGAATGACTTTTCCCACAGCCACATGCCAAGGAGCTGCTCTCCCGCAAAAGTGGACATTTGGGGGCAGTCAGGTGCCATAATAGCCCCAGGCAAATTCTAGGAATACAGTCCCAGGTTACTCTTAAAAGCACTGAGGTCTCCTTAAGATGTCAGGAAGAGTTTAACATGGACATTTTTCATTTTAAGATAGGAAATTAGAGACAGGAAGTGACATCTTAGTATATGACATGCACCCTGAGAATGTAAGATGTGCTTTTAATTATGGGTATTTTTTTTTTTTTTTTAAGAAAAAAAATGCTCTGGTCCATGTTTCTTATATTATGGCCCTAAGGTAAAATACGCATTAGACTTGGCTGAATATACAACACTGTTCCACTCACTGGGCAGTTATCAAATACTACACCATGTGGGCCATTCACTGTTGATGTACATCAAGGTTTCTCAGTCTCAGCACTACTGACATTTGGGCTCACATAATTCTTTGTCGTGGGGGGCTGTGCTCTGTGTGGTAGGCCATCGGGCGGCATCCGTGGTCTCTACCCACTAGATGTCAGTAGTATTCCCTCCCCAGTCAGGACAACCAAAAACGTCTCCAGACGTTGCCAGATGTCTCTGGGGGCAACAAAATTACTCCCAACTGAGCATCGCCACAGTTCCTATTTCTCGGGCAGAAAAGCTTTTTTTGTATTTTACACCCTTTTTGGAAGTTTGATAAAACCGTCGTTCCCAAGATCATATTCTTTAATCACTTTTTAACTCAGGAAAGTATATTCCATGGTCTCATGTTATGTTTAATAAATATTTAATTATTAAGAAGCTTTGGCGTTGCTTGGGAGGCTGCAAGGTTGAGGAATGATTGATGGACATAGACAGCAAAAAACATTTTTCTTAAAATCTGTTAAGTAATATTATCATGCCATCAAAATTGTGAAGTGACCTACGATATGTGCCTTATAACCCCAGAAATGGCCAAGATCACATAATGTAAATGTTTTAAGCATTACAACCGAGAGCCCACTGGTATCTGTATAATCCTCTAACCAAAGAGCCGAGAGGATCTTTAAAAAAACCTGCAGGAACGGAGTGACTGATCATCCTATCCTGGCTAAGACTTTGCTGCCTTAAGTAAGCAAAACAAGCAAATAAACGTAATGGGTAATTAAAGCCCAATGAATCTAAGACATGAGAGAATAGGGTTAATGGCAAGAGGTTATTTAAAACACAGCAACCATACTGCCCAAAGCATTCAACTTACAGGAAAGTATTTCTGAACAACACCAAAATCGATAAAACCGATTATAATCCATACCACCAACGTCAACGTGGAAATGATGATGATAAATGGGACAAAATATCCACTAAACCGGTCAGCCAGTTGCTGAATGGGTGCCTATGAAAACAAAACACCAAGACCAGGGGAAATTACAATCCACAAAGAAATAAAACACCACAAGCATGAGCAAGAACTGGGGTTCTGAGCCCCCTCGTTAACTACACTTACTAATCAATCTCTATTCCGCAAAAATCTGCCTGATTTTACGAAGCTCTTGGAGTCATTCCTAAAATGAGGAAGCTGAAGTTGTATTACTTTGTTAAATTTCTTCATTACCTTTGACATCTGAGCCTCTTCTACTAATTTCACAATCTGAGCCAAAGTGGTGTCATTGCCCACGTGGGTGGCGTTAATGAGCACAGAGCCATGTGCGTTTATAGACCCAGCAATCACTGTGCTTCCGGGTTTCTTAGTGACAGGCATGGCTTCTCCTAGAGGGGGAGAAAAGAGACCAACCATCATGCATTCAGCCCCACTTGGCACTCATGTGACCTGGCAGGTGCTGCGATACCCACCCAAAGGGAACATGAAACGAGCCACCCAACCTGTGATGAGGGACTCATCAGCCATGGTACTGCCTTCCAGGACTTTCCCATCCACCGGGAACTTTCCGCCGGGGACGACCTTGATGACGTCGCCCCGCTGCACCAGCTCCGTGGGTACTTGCTCCTCTCTGAAACAAATGCCACTCAAGTTATGCACACAGCAATTAACTGGAGCTCACTCCTGCTGGTCTGCCACCCGGGTCGGGTTCTAGACAACGTGTTGGACTGGTTACACTCTTTGCTTTTACACTGACTGGCAGTATTCATTTTATCTGTTCGTTTACAGATTGAGTCAATATTTAGTGCACAGCTAAGTGACAGGTGCTGCACTAGACACCGGAAATACAGCTGTGAACAGGACAGCAAAGTCCCTACCCTCATGAAGACCAATTCTGCGGAAAAAAACAGACAATGAACAGGACAATCCGAGGTATTAAATAAGTGTTATGATGCAAATAATGTGACTCAAGGGCTTTCTTTTTTTTTTGGGGGGGGGGGTGTTCACTTGGAAGACATGCTGTGACCTGGAAGACAAGAAGGGCCAACATACAAGGGAAAGAAAGTTCAAGGGGAAAAACTCTGCTAATGCGAAGGCCCTAAGGCAGGAAGGAAGGGCGCCTTTGAAAAACAAGAAGTGAAGCAGGCAGAGTCCCGATCCCGTTGAGTCTTGCAGAACAGAGTATGGGCTTCAAATGTTAAGACTTTTACTGGAAAGTGACATAATTTGATTCACATTTTCAAGTCATCGCTCTGGTTGCTGCATGAGCACAGGGTGGCAGGGACAATAATAGAGGCTGGGAGAAGAGGTGGGCAAGCAAAAGATGGCAGTGGCGTGGGCCAGAGATGGCGTGAACACCCAGGATATTTCCAGGGCGTGCAGATACGCTAAATGAGTAAAGAAAAGAAGCAAAGAGGGGCGCCTGGGTGGCTCAGTCGGTTGGGCGGCCGACTTCGGCTCAGGTCACGATCTCACGGTCCGTGAGTTTTAGCCCCGCGTCGGGCTCTGTGCTGACAGCTCGGAGCCCGGAGCCTGTTTCGGATTCTGTGTCTCCCTCTCTCTGAATATGACTGGAGCTGAGAGAAGAGGGCAGAGCTAGAGGTACAAATCCCGGAGTTGTCAAAATACACATGGTACCTACAGCCCTGAAATGGTGCAAGGTCACCTGGGAGCATAAGTGGAAAAGAGAGGGAGTTCTAGATCCAAGCCCTGGTGCCGGGGCCACACTGGAGGCTGAACAGGTGGGAGGGCCAGCCAGCGGCAGGGAGGCAGATGGGCCAGTGGGGATGGCAGACTGCGGGAGCAGACGTCCTAGCCTCAGCCACAGCAGGCGTCACTACCCAGACGCGATACGGGCAAACTTCATCATACTCTGCACTTAAGATCTGCCTACTTCCGTGAAGGTAAGTCACGCTTTCATAAAAAAGAAAACCAACAAGAAGTTTCAAATGGAGACACTGGGGGGCAGGGGCAATGCTGGTGGAGAGGCATTAAAATCAGCAATGGCTGGGTCGGGGCAATGGAAATGAATTGACGTGTGAAGGAAAAGCAATTTCAGCAACCGATGGAGGCAGCAGCCCAGCGGGATGGGCAGAGGAGAGCGCGCGAAGCGAGGAGACAGGCCGTGGCTCAAGAAGCTCTCACAGGAGGTTTTGCAGAAGAGAGAGTGGAGTCAGACAGGCGCGAGTGAGTCGTAGGTGTGTGTGTGGACTGGATGCCGGTCCCCAGACAGACAGAGACACATGGTGGGGGAGAGGAGGGAAGGACAGAGCGAACGGAGGCCGCTGGAGAACCACCCAGGGGCCACATAACACATCACTGTGCACAGCACGGGTTTGAACCACGTGGGTCCACATCTACGCGGTTTTTCAATAAATACAACAGAGTACTGTAAGCAGATTTTCTCTTCCTCCTGATTTTCTTGACATTTTCTTTTCTCTAGCTTACTTTATTATAGGAATAGAGTATATAACAACCTGCAAAGTAAGTGTTCATTGACTGTTTATGTTATCGGTAAGGCTTCTAGCCAACAGTAGCTGATTCGTTTCGGGGGAGTCAAAAGTTATACTCGGATTTTCGACTCTGCACTGGGTCAGCACCCCAAACCCCCACCGCTGCTCAAGGGTCAACTGTCGAGAACCGTGCCTCGTGATCAAATGCTGACAAAGTCAACTAAGCAGGCTCCGGGGTTATTTTACACACTTCTTTCATTCTATAATGATTCACTCTCATCAGATGCTAAGGATGCCTTATCAGTGTGAGAAGGTAAAATGGACACTTACTGAGTGCACGTCCTGTGCTAGATTTTTACTTATTTTCTCATTGAATCTTCCCAAAAGTATATGAGGTAAGTGATATTCACTCCCATTTGAGCAAAAACCTGAAGATTTCTTAGGAAGGCACGGAATTGAACCTACATGCCCATTTCTTTCAACGTTGCTATGTGTAAGCGTATAAAACCCCAGAGCCAAAGGGTGCAGAGATGTTAAGTATTGACATCAAAACTTTCTTTTTTAAAAACTGTGCAGGAGCACCGTCGCATAACGAGGATTCAAGAGTCTGTCTGTCCGTCTGTCTCCAAAGGTCTGGTGCTGCCTCCATGCTCCATGCCACCACCTCCCTGCAAGGCTGTGAGCGCACGCTGCCCCCCCAGGAGCATACGGACGCAGTAAGCGTTTAGTGTCCCCAGACCAAGCGCCACATGTGCCACTGTGTGCACCAGGTGCCAGGGACGCAGTGGTGAGCAAAAGAAGACACGGCCCTGACCCTGGGAGCTCACAGTCCTCGTGAGGGCCCTGGTGAGTCACAGGGCAGTGGTGCCATCCGGGTCAAGTCCTAGTACAAAGCCACAGTGTCCTCCATTCAACAATGGCGATTTTGTTCCAGGATTAACTGAGATGATGCATGTTAAGGACTGAGCACAGTGCCTGACATACAGTGAGCGCCCAGTGAATGCTGGTGACTTCTATTATATCACCTAATGGACATTTTCACTATTGACGGGCCTCTGCGCAGCAGGCACCGTGCTGGGCTTGGGTACGAACAGGACAAAGCGAGCCTTCCTCTCAGGAGGTTCACTGCCCAGAAGCTACAAGCAGATCCGAGTATGTAAGTTCAATAATGGCCACAATACAATCAATGGAGCAGGAAAAGAAGGGCCCTTTAAAAGGACAGGGAGTGGGGGCGCCTGGGTGGCTCAGTCGGTTGAGCGGCCGACTTCGGCTCAGGTCATGATCCCGCGGTCCGTGAGTTCGAGCCCCGTGTCGGGCTCTGTGCTGACCGCTCAGAGCCTGGAGCCTGTTTCAGATTCTGTGTCTCCCTCTCTCTGACCCTCCCCCATTCATGCTCTGTCTCTCTCTGTCTCAAAAATAAATAAACGTTAAAAAAAAAATTTTTTTTTAAAAAGCTTTAAAAAAAATTTAAAAAAAAGGACAGGGAGTGGCACCCTGAAGTCTCAAGTGCTGGGAGTAGATGTGCAGAAATCTGTTTGGTGGCTGGGCAGGCAGGGTGGCAAACAAGAAGAGGAGACTTCTCCATAATCTGAGAATGTTCTCTGCTGCTTCTTCAAATCTTCCAGTGATGGGAGACGCCCAGGCCCTGCCCTTCTGGGGCCCGTCCACACAACCCAGAGGAGTTTCTCATCACACAAGATCTCCTCCGAGGCCTGTGTCAGGAGAAGGAACGCCTGCTCACTAGCGAAGGGGCGTAGGGAGCTGACATCAGAACCTTCTCCCCCAGCGTAACCTAACTACCAAGCTTTGGAAGGTTTGCTTAATCTGTGACTTGCCCCTTTGATCTGAATTGACCACATCTTTCTAAGCCTAAACAGCTTGATTTGAGGTGAACAGCACTTTCTGGGAGTCAAGGTGGCTCCTTCCAGCAAGTTCCCAGCGTTTCTTCTTCAGAAGCTTGTGTCCCCCACAAAACACCACCCTGCGGGAATACATTTAATGGAAAGGCGGTGTTTTCCCTAGCATTTCTTCCGCTTTAAGAGTTTCTGCCAGCAGTCTGTCTACCTCACCTGTCTCCTCTCTCCTCTCCTTCCTCATATAACACAAAGTAAAAAGACAAAGAAAAACTTAGAAGAGAACAGACACAAACCTAGGTAAGATTGTAACTCTGTTTTCCCCACTCTAACAGGAGCCTTCAATGCGGGAGCCTAGGGACCAGGCTGTGTGGACCTTTTAAGGTCAAGCACAAACACGGTGTAATTTCACAGTCACTTCATTCACTCAACGAGTATCTGCGCACCTGCCACATGGGTGTCCCAGGGTGAGTGGAGACATGGAGTACACAGAGGAGTGACAGCCAAGCGGGCCAGGGGACAGGAAAGGCTTCTTGAGGATGTGACCCCCAAGCCGAGCCCTGAAGGACAAGATGACAGGTGAAGGGGAAGAAGAAAGGTGTCGGGGGAGACCTGAGAGCCCCTTTCTGGGAGCTGCCAGTGGGGTGTGGCCAAATCGAGGTGGAGGGACGGCGACACAAAGGGCTGGGTCCACTGGGGATACCGGCGGATGTTGAGTCTCACGTGTGCGCTCACAGACTTCACCCTAAGGACAGCAGGGAAGCGCTACAGAGGAATGCAATCAGATCTGGGTGTCCAAGAGACCACTGGTTTGAATGTGGGAAAAGAGTTAGAAAGAGCCTTGGCTAGAAGCAGGGGGCCAATGAAGACCCTGCTGCAGTGCTGTAGGGGACAGAGCAGTGGCCTGAGCAGGCGTGGTGAAAACAGACACCACAGACACGTCCCCACCGGCCGAGGCCCGGACGTGGCAAGACCCCGCAGAAGGCAGAGGCTGACTCAGGGGTCACAGCACTGGTAGGCCTCATGTTACGCAGAAGGTCAATGCCTCGGGAGGGCAGTGTGTGGCCATGGGCCTGTCACCTCCCAGCGGCCTGAAGCACCCTTTCAGGAAGGTGGGGGAGGGGGGGGGGAGAAGCTACCCTACTTTCAGACGGGAATCGTGCCTCACAGGCCTTGACTGACGCTCTCCCAGCACACAGCTCGTCTGCGGCAAAGCCAGAAGGAACTCTGGCTTTGAAAATGGCACCGCCACAGTGATGACGGCAGTAGAAGGGCCCACGGGGTGTCCACAAGCAAATACTAATCACCATCTCTGGAAAAACACGGAGCTGTGACGGGAGGAGCCCCGCCATCCTTGGGCCATTTCAGGTAGCTTCTGTCTCCTGGCAGAGACGCATGTCTCCTCATACTCAAATCAAGGCAGGAGTCCCTGGACCTGCAGCCAGTGCCTTCAGGAGCACCTCAAAATGAAAGGCGACCAGTAAAAGCGGCCGGTCCATGGCTTTGTTCCCAGCCGGAACATTCCCGCATCCCAGAAACTCTCAGGTCATTAATTTGTGAGAAAAAGAAGCCAAGGTGTGCAACCACTGTGGAGCCACGGCAGTCGAGTGCGTGGAGCCCCCACGTGCCAGCTGCTGTCACACAGTGTCCACCCACCCGCAAGACAGGTGAGCCGAAGGCCGAGAGGGTGCCTGTCCCAGCTCTGCCACTCACCCGCCCGCCAAGGACTCTGGGCAAGTCACGCCACCCCACTGGGCTTCGGGTTCTTCCTAAAGAAATGGGGCCGTGGGAGCACCCACCTCCCAGGGGAGTGATCGGGTTAAATTAGGCAGTTTAACCTACTGGTCGCTACTGGGAATGGTATCCTGTAAGTTCTCAAATCTCAACTATCGCTACTGTAATTCTGACTCATATTCAAAAGCCAGCATCAGGGCAAAAACCAGTGCTTCCAGGCCGCGGTCGGCCGGTGCCTCATTCTCTGATTCATGTTTTCGGCGCAGGCTCGCCGAGTACCCCCTCGGGAAGCAACGGAGGAGGGCCTGTCTCAGCCTCCGACGGCCATCCTGGGGCACACACTCACGAACCCACACTGGCCACGGCATGCAGAACGGGCAGCACCACTGGGGTGGGGCACAGGGCTGCTTCGACAACAGGAGTTTGGACTGTAAGTCATGCTGGATGGTAAGAAGCAGCAAAGACAGACACACTGAAGAGCAATGAGACACTGACAGAGGGACGTTCCTGAGCAGAGGCCCAGAAGGAGAGGAAGGGAGCGTACAGAGGGAAGGCTAGCTTTGTAGGCTGAGTGACAGGAAACTGATGCATTTCCCACCCCGGAGTCAGAGTGAGATCACAGTCCAAAGGGGAGAGTGGTGGGGCTGGAGAGAGAATTCAGGAATGTGAAGGTCTCAAATAAGCACTGCCTAGAATATGAAAACGAGGCTGACCAGGGAAATACAGAAGCCTGAATTCGTGAAAATGCCTGTATTATTAAATATGCGTTGGAGTGCCTGGGTGGCTCAGTCAGTTAAGCATCTGGCTTCGGCTCAGGTCATGATCTCACGGTTCGTGAGTTCGAGCTCCACGTTGGGCTCTGTGCTGACAGCTCAGAGCCTGGAGCCTGCTTTGGATTCTGTCTCCTTCTCTCTCTGCCCCTCCCCCACTCATGCTCTGTCTTTCTCTCTCTAAAATAAGAAAACATAAAAAAAATTAAAAAAAAATAAGTAAATATGCCTTAAAAGCCAGTATGTGTAAGGGTTAAGAATATGGGCTGTGGAACCAAGAGCTTGGGTTATAACTCAATTCCACTGCTGAATACCTGTGTGACTTTAGGCCACTTGCTTAGCCTTTTTGAACTTCACTTCCCTCATCTGCAAAATAAAGGTAATAATAGTCCCCTCCTCCTACAGTTGTTTTTTTTTTTAATTTAGATGCACTATAAAGAGGTTAAAAGTGTCTGACAGACAATAAATGCTATATAAGTTCCAGCAATAATAATAACCACCATATTATTTTTAGTATCTGCTAACTATATGAAGAAGAAAAATACTTCTCCCATCTGTATTCCTTGGCAAGTTGAACCTCATCCCTCAGCCTTGTAAATCCTCAGGTCTTGCAAGGAAGGCCCAACGTGTGGACCGTGCTCCGTGCTCTGTGAAGCTTTCCCTGAACACCCCTAGCCTTCCTCTTCTCAATTCCAGAAACACGAATCACCTAGACCTCTCATTTGTCATTCAGCAAACCACACCACCTTGAATTCTCGTGGCTCTCGTAATCTGTAAACGCCTTATTAACTACCTGGATCAACAGGATGGACCTGACCACACAAGTCTTTGCTGGCCCCCACAATGTCTAGTGTAAGGTCATGAACACAATGGGTGTCTCAGGTGTCTTACACAGTCTGATATAAATTGGTCGAAAACTTTGGATGAAGACAACCCACCTGATGATCAAGTTGTCCTCGCCAAGGGTCACAACGGTGGCTTCTGTGGCTTGGAGAGACATGAGTTTGGCAAGGGCTTCTGAGGTTTTGCTCTAGGAAATGGCCAGAATGGAAAACAAGCTATCATAAGCTGACCGGTGCAAACCCAGACCAATGCTTACCAGGCGGGTATCAGAGAAAACCCCTGCGGAAAGAGGCCGACCCCTCATAACACACACACAGTGCACATCAAAAGGCTCCTCCAGGGGCGCCTGGGTGGCGCAGTCGGTTAAGCCTCCGACTTCAGCCAGGTCACGATCTCGCGGTCCGTGAGTTCGAGCCCCGCGTCAGGCTCTGGGCTGATGGCTCGGAGCCTGGAGCCTGTTTCTGATTCTGTGTCTCCCTCTCTCTCTGCCCCTCCCCCGTTCATGCTCTGTCTCTCTCTGTCCCAAAAATAAATTTAAAAATGTTAAAAAAAAAAAAAAGGCTCCTCCAGGATGGATGTTACTCACTGCAGTCATCTCCACACTGAAGGTACAATACCACCAAGTTCTATGAATTACATTTCAGCTGAAAAGACAGGACCAGTCTGCCTACTAACTGCCTCTTTTTTTTTTTTTTTTTTTGTAAGGTTCAATTTAATTTCTTTTAGGGCCTCAGTCCTACTCTTTTATAGAATACATTAAAATGCAGGGTGTTAAAAATGGCCTGACCGTAAGATGGAAACATGGATTTCTAGACTCATGAGCCAAATACTCAGTTATATACGAAGAGGCAGTATTCGTGCGGGCCTGAAATCCGGAGTTCTTTTCATTACACAATGCGCCTGAATAAAGGTTTCAGTAATTAACCAGATTAGCTGGGATTTCAGAAGTAGCAATCAGTTTGGAGATTAGCGATCAGAACACCTAATTATATGTCGGTTTCACATTTCTTTAAGTCTTTTGCCAGACTGTGTATAATTAGTAATTCTAAACAAGGCGTTCACATGAATTAAGACTTATATTACTGAAGACACAGTTCTTCTTTTCACCCGGAGCTGCAGTTACCTTCGCCACGTGTTCCAGCCACCGGCCCAGGGCAATGAACACAAAGAGCATGGGGGGGGTGTCAAAGAAGGTCACGGGGCTTCTCTCCGCCTTCTCAGCCACGGCCACCACCAGGATGATGACTGAGTAGGTATAGGCGATGCTCGTGGCCAGCACGATGAGCACGTCCATGTTGGCCGCCCCATGCCGCAGAGATCTGTAGGCCTGGATGTAGAAGTACCACCCGCCAAGGAGCTGAAAGACAGAGAACAGCAACAGTGCATGAGCAGGCATCCAGTCCAAGGAGCATCCAGAGACCTGGAGGCCCCTCAGGGCTGCAAATGCTTAGACATTACTTTCTACTCTGCGAGTGACATGTAGGAAAAGTATTTCCTGATTCATAAGACTACTGGCCACAGGAACGGAGGGTCAAGGTCATGGGGGACCTTTCAAACCCACAGCACATGACCTGAATGTCCATCAGCAGAGAACGGTGGCAATGGTGACATCAATCATGGTTCATTTATAACATGGATAGTGCTATGCAGTCCCAAAAGAGGATGTGTGCTAGGTCTATAAACCACTCACCTGAAAGATGCCCATGAGACATGGTTAAGTGAAAAAGCCAGTTATAAATCAGTTTATCTAGTATGATCCTATTTCAGTTAAAAAATACAAAGTCCCAGGGTGCCTGGGTGGCTCAGTCAGTTAAGCGTCCGACTTCGGCTCAGGTCATGATCTTGCGGTCCGTGAGTTCGAGCCCCACATCAGGCTCTGTGCTGACAGCTCAGAGCCTAGAGTCTGTTTCAGATTCTGTGTCTCCCTCTCTCTCTGACCCTCCCCCGTTCATGCTCTGTCTCTCTCTGTCTCAAAAATAAATAAACATTTTAAAAAATTAAAAAAAAAAAAACCAAAGTCCGTGTGGCTATATTATGTGAACATGTACACACATACATATACGTGAAAATGAGTATTTTTTCTACATAGATGAAGATCTGTAAACACACACGCCCAACCAGCAAAAATACTAAGGTAACCCTGGGGAACAGGATTGGGCTGGAGGCAGGGTATGATTCTAGCAAAAGAATATCTTCCCCTTTGCTTCTCCTACTTTAGTATGGTTTGGATTGCCTACAATAAATATATATTACATTTATAATTAAAAAGAAAATACAGAGAAAAGCAAATTCAGCTGACAAATAATTACATGCAGTCTTAAACCAGAGACATTCTCACGTTACCTCAGGAGTTTTATATTTTATTCTAAAACAGATGGGAGGGCACACTTCCCACCAGAAACACAACCAGCTCCTAAATATCGTCCCTAGAGTAGAAGCTCCAGCAGGCCCATCTCTTCTAAATTATAATTTCCTCAGGGGGCACCTGGGTGGCTCATTCGGTTAAGTGTCCAACTTTGGCCCCGGTCACGATCTCACGGCTCGTGGGTTCGAGCCCCGTGTCAGGCTCTCTGCTGACAGCTCGGAGCCTGGAGCCTGCTTCGGATTCTGCATCTCCCTCTCTCTGTGCCCCTCCCCTGCTCATGCTCTGTCTCTCTTTGTCTCTCAAAAATAAATAAACATTAAAAACAATTTTTTAGTAAATTATAATTTCCTCAGAACCACAGCCCTGTTATTCGGGGCACGAGCCGCTGCTTTTGACAACAAAGGCAATGCAAACTAAACAATAAACAAATAAGGGACACACCGTGTCACCAACACCTACAACCACCTACAACCACTGTGAAAGTGACAGCGAAACCAGGTCCTTTCAGTGCCCTCCGCAGGTCCTAAAGGAAAACAGCAGCCCCTGCAGGAAAGCTGTGATAAAATGCCGCCTAAGCCAAGCTGATGGGCTGTGTCTGGCATGACAGAGCAGAGAATCTGCTGGCCACACAGAGGCAGGGAAGATACCCACCTGGACGAAGGTGCACAGGATAAAGAAGATGAGATTTAGAATGGACAGTCCTGGAACAATGTTGTGGTCCAGGACCATTGTCTCGTGGGGCTCATTGCTGGGCACCAACATATAGATCATTAAACCCATGACAGGGATGCCAAACATCAGGCTGCACAGAAAAGACTTCTTCCACCTGCAAAGCAAAGCAGCACAGCAACCTATTAGGTGTCACCTGCCAGCTGGGTTATGGGCTAGTTTCCTCCTGGGGGCTCAGGTTAAGACTTGCCTTTGGCACACGTCTGGGACGGACGGCCAAGGGTACGAAAATGAAGGGAAGGTTCTCTCCCTGACGCCCGCCACCTGAGAGGATATCTAAACGTTCATACTTCTCATGGCTGTTCCAGGGACATACAGACAGCCTCTGCCTGCCCATGGCTGACCTGTTGCCTCTAATCTCTAGGGGAGGCAACTGAGGCCCAAAACTGAGAATCTAGACCCAGGAAGTTGAACATCCCAGTCCATATGGCTGCCTACTGCTCTTTCTTCAAAATAAAATCTTATACAGACTCCCAAGTAAAAAACAGGTAAGAGCAAAATTGTATTAGTATGAACATACTTATACGTTTGACCTTCAAAATAGAGTCAGTGACTGGGGCGCCTGGGTGGCTCAGTCGGTTAAGCGTCCGACTTCGGCTCAGGTCATGATCTTGCCGTCTGTGGGTTCAAGCCCCACCATCAGGATCTGTGCTGACAGCTCAGAGCCTTGAGCCTGCTTCCGATTCTGTGACTCCTGCTGTCTCTGCCCCTCCCTCGCTCACACACTCTCTCTGTCTCTCTCTCTCTCAAAATAATAAAGATTAAAAAAAAATTAAAGAGTCAGTGAGAACCGTAAAGCATTCTTGATGGACACCACAGTGACAGCTCTGGTCTCCTGTCAGCATCAGCATCCATGCAATTCCCACCGACTGTTGTGGAAGCTCTGACACGTCTCCACCCTGGCCCACAGACCCTGGCCTACAACACTGAAGTCTATACTCTCAGGCTGCCGCCAGGGCCCTGGAATTAGCCCGGCCGCTGGCCTTCCAGGTGCATCTCCTTTCAGTCCTTGCCTCCTCCAGGCATGCCAACCAGAGCAAAGGACAGGAGTCCCTGAGGGCCCCCCCGCTGTCGCCTCCATGCCCCTTGAGAACTCTCACCTCAACCCCCACCTCCACTGCCTGGCAAACTTCCACTCATTCTTTGAGGCTCAGATCATGTGTCTCCTGCTAGTTGGTTTCCCAGACCCCCTTAACCCACCTGATCCACCGCCCACCCACTCTTTCCTAGCCCAGCCGTGACAGTATCCCACTCATTCCTAACACCAGGCATAGCGCCCTACATACGACAGTGCCCGTGTGTTTGCTGAATGAGTAAGTGCACATCTGCATCAACGAATAAACTCAGGCCTCCTTCTTCCCAGGCCATTTTCTTTCCAGTGACCATGCTTCCTGCCCTCAGACCCCACTTCCAGAACCCTTTCAAATAAAGTCTTAAGATACTGTGTTGTAAAAGGAAAAACCCACACCCTCTCCCTCCCATCCCAACTTAAGTGCTGTCCTGTCTGTTAGCCACCAGCTGTAAGTGGCTATCTAAATTAAAATCAGTTAAGATCAAATGAAATTAAAGAAACTCAGTTCCTTAGTCCCATGAGCAGCTCAGCAGCTGGTGGCTCCCAGACTGGGCCCTGAGGGTAGAGAACACTTCTGTCATCGCGAGGAGGTCTGTCGGGACAGCGCTCTTCTAGAGGGTTAATGTCACAAGGGTAGTAAGGCAGCTAGTCCATGTGGACGGCACTGTGGGAAGCCAGGCGGGCAGGGACACCCTTAAGCACAGAACGAGGCAGTCAGGCCCAGTGGGGCGGGTGGAGGGGGGGACACTTAGACAAGAGCTCCAGCGTATCTTTTCTGTTCTACCTACTGCTTTATTTCCACCTTGTGGTCCAAGTGATGCACGTTGGGGTTTCTCTGGGCCGGGGAAGCATGAAAGCCGATTTCCTTGTTATTAAAAAAAGAAAAGTGAGAAAGAGGGAGGAAGGCACTTGGTTAAAACATGCGTTGGTAGAAAGCATTTTACATCTTTTGAAATCAGAAAGTCATTCGAAAATCGCTCAAAAGACTGGATTGGTTTTTCCGTTCATGACTTCCGTTCCCAAATCATACTACAAGTCCTGTCATACTTGTCATACTTGTCATACTACAAGTCCAGCACCAGCTATGCTCACAGACTGTGTCATCCCCAAGGAGGTGGCCCCAGACGGTGACTCCTATTCCTTCTGTGGGTTAAGGCAGCAGGTTCTGGAAGAAACTTCAGCATACCCCGAGGCTGGTCAATGCTGAATTAGACACACAGAACTGCTGTGTGAAGAACCCCAAACATGGAGGGGTCAGGGGCTGTCACTCATTCCCTGCATGAGGAAACTGAAGGTCAGAGGTTAGAGATCCTGCCCAGAGCCATCGTGCTGTCAGAAGAGCGAGGCCCAGTGCTTGCTGCTCGGGTCTCCGGACTCCCAGCCCAGGCCTCTTCCCACTGAGCAGACCCTGGCTCCCTCAACACCTGCGCGCTGCAGCTCCCACTGAAGCCAGATGGGGACTGTACCGCAATCTGCTGGTTCTTTTCAGCGTTTCTTGCGCCGCCTCGCTCCCTGACCCTCTCTTCCTTATTTGATCTGACCCCTTTACGAAATTACACAGGAAAAGCTGTCAGGAAATGTCCCAAGAGTCAGCACAATATAAAGAGGGGCCTCGGACTCTCACGTTGGGATTTCACACAAAAATTAAAAGTTCTGGTTGGAGAAAGAGCATCTAGGACCGTGTAAAGACAAATCCTTTTACGACTAATACCAACCTAATTACATTAGGAAAAGATGCACCAGAGATGCAAGAACGGAGGCCAGACATTGGTAATATTCCTCAGACATGGATAAAGGCGGCACCGCCCTGAGATCGGCAGGCAGAATGGGGGCCGGGACGGGCATGGTAAGTAAGAAGGGTGACTGACATGTGCTCAAAGCACCACCTGGGACCCTCCCACCTATGAGCACAACAGTCTGACTTCTTAGCCTCATCAGGGCCACATCACTGCTGTTCTGTATGACCTGTGGTGTGGCAAAACTCAAAAGGCCGCTGAGCTTGGAACTGTAAGGTCTGGGTTTGAGGGCCAGTCCTGCAACCTTTAGCTGGGTACCAGCGAGCAAAGTCACTTAACCTCTCTGGGGATCTTTCTCCATCTGATAAAGAAGCTGTGTTGTGTGCCTCTAAGACAGAATTATTAGCAGCAGCAGCAGCAGCCTACATAACACACATCAAAGAGCTCTGCTAAGCCACAGAACAGGCAACATCTCCCTTAAACACGCGCGCGCAGTGAAGAGAAAATGGATGACAACTTCAAGCCTGCCACAAGATGCTTCCCTGCGTTAGAACTTCCTGCTGAACTCCATTTATCCTGACCATCAGTTATTACGAGTTAATCTCGTTCAGTTTTGACTATCTTCACCCATTCAGCTCAGCACTAATGTTCACCCGCTCACGGTGTGGTAGAATACAGGCCTTAAAAAGGAAATGGCGGTGTCTGTGGACAAAGCGAGGGAGGGAACAGAGGTAGGGAGTGCATGAACACTAAGTAATTTTCCAAAAGAGAAACGACCAAACTCTCCCATCAACGAGCGGTCCTGACATAGTGGTAAAACGCAGTACAATTCGTCTCATTTCCAACAATCCTTCGGTCTATAGATGTTTGGTCCAGGCTTAAATAATACTTCATAATTACAATTAGGTAATTAAACCCCATGTGCCAGGTGTCCTGCTGATACTGATGTTTCTCCAGGAATATCTACAATTAAGACAATAATATCCTTTTTCTTACCCATTCACTGATTTTCACCCTCAGACTGTCTGATATTGACTTGATTTCACAGTTTATTTTAAAACAATCCACCTTTATTTCCATCGGAAAACCTGAAGGAGAGGTTAGGTGACTTTTTTCTTTTTAATTTTTTTGGCTAGCTATATTTTCTCATTTTCCTACAGTGCATATAAATCACTGTTATGAAAAAGGAAGGTATATTTTTTTTAATTGAAGTATAGTTGATGCACGACGCTACATTAGTTCGTATAATGTTTTTAAATGAACGACTTACCTCGATAATCTTGACAATATCCCGCGGACCAATCATTTCAGGATCAAACTTCACGTGGGCTTTGCTGGTGGCAAGGGCCACAGAGGCGTAGGTGATGCCGTTCGTTCTGGTGAGTTTGGACTCTATGTTGTGAACGCAGGATGCACAGGTCATGCCCGTGATCTGCCGCACAAGACAAAAATACTACTCAGGACTGAGAGGATCCCGTCAAAGGCACACGGGGGGCTGGGTTAACAGGCAGCCACGAGCCCTTCCTCCTTCCACAGCACCCTTCCTGAGGCCCTGGACTCCCACCTCCAGACCTGTGTGCAGGACTTTCACCCGGAACATTCCCCCAGGGGCTGTGGGCATAGAAACAGTGCTTCTTCCCTAACTCGGGGACAAGAGACGTAGCCAGTCACTGAGCAGATGGCAACAGACCGAGGCTTCACTTCCAGCTCTGACAGTGATGGGCTTTCGTGAGCCACCCTACCCTCTCCGTGAGGCCACTGCTGCCACGCCACGCTGTGTGTCTTCACATCACGGAGTGAGACATGCCATCCCTGGATATGTATTTAGGCAAGTCAGATGAGTCGCTCTTCCAAGTATCAGAGGTCAACATTTCCCAGAATACTAATTAAATACAGACATAAAATGTCCGGTGTCTGAGCATGTGATAACGATATAACTGACACTGCTCAGTTTAAGATAAAAAACACTGTTCAAAAAATGTTTTCACTGGGGTGCCTGGGTGGCTCAGTTGGTTAAGCGTCTGACTTTGGCTCAGGTCACGACCTCGAGGTCCATGGGCTCGAGCCCTGCTTGGGGCTCTGTACTGACAGCTCAGAGCCTGGGGCCTGTTTCAGATTCTGTGTCTCCCTCTCTCTGCCTCCCCGTGCTCATGCTCTGTCTCTCTCTCTCTCTCTCAAAAACAAATAAACATTAAAAACAATCTTTTTTTAATGTTTTCACCTTTCCCAATAATATTTGTGATCTAGATTTTCCACAGTAGTCTGAGAGAGACAGAGGCATCCCCTTGGGGCTGAGGGTCTGCAGCGAGGGTCCTGCTCCTGTGGCGGGCATGACCGGGGCTAGAACCCAGAGAGCAGGTCGTGTTACCTGACCACACACTGGGAGGCCTGTCCAGGGCAAAGGGTTTGCTCTACAAAGAATGTCACTTATCAAGAGCTCAAAGTGCCACTCGTGTCCTTAGTACTCTTTCTTTAAACATTTACTTACTACTAACGGCAGTAACTGAACACAGTTAAGGAAGCAAGACCCTTTCACCTCAGTAAAACAGCATTACTCACAGTCTCCCCTTATTTACACATAAAAAGCTTTGTACGGAAGTGCCTGTGAACACAGCATACTGGAAATGCTAGATGTACCCAATGTTTCAGTGATTTGCGGTCATGTGCAGATGACAGTAGACAGACAGGAAAAACGAGGCCCCGTACCATCCCCTCCCCGTCCACACTAGGCACAGCAGCCATCCTTACCGTTCATCTTGGACCGTGTGCTTCAGGACGCCGGTCGCCAGTTACCTTCTAGACACCCCTGTGCCTACGAGCCGGCCTTCCCCCGCTGTGGTGGCACTGGTTGACACTGGCTACCACACCGACTCACCTCCCCTGGCCTTGCCACATCTCTGCATTCTAGCTTCCCTCTGGGCCTTATGGAATGTGGTCATATTCAACTCTCTCAAGACCAAGCTCTGGGGGTCCTCTTCCTCCCACACTCCCGCCACCCACCTCCTCCTCCTCCTCACACCTTGAAGGCGCCCAGTGGGATGTACCCCTATGACTCTGTGACATAACTGACATTCCTGCACAAAATGAACAGGCCACTGTTGTTGGCTTCAAAGGAGAACGCAACTCCGACAACACGCAGGATACGTGCAAAATGGGAGAAGTTTCCTGGCCCCTGTCAGACGCCTGCAGCCCTCTTGCCCCAGCGCCCGCCTGGCCGCTGCACTTACGATCAGCTCGAGGTCACCATCTGAGCCTGTGTAGTTTTCCATTACTGCAGCCTCAAAGCCCAAGTCCTGGATGAGCTGAGCTATCTCCAGCGGCTGGATGACTTCCGGATTGTATTTAATCTCTGCCTTTCCAGCCATCAAGGCGACCAGCACCGAGAGAATACCTGGAACCGTCGGGCCACAGTTACAACACTCCAGGCAGGGCCTCTGGGATGACACATTCAACACAACCTAACAAAGAAACACATCTGCTCCCAGAAGCCTCTAGAACAGGAGTTCTCAAAGCGGACTGCCCTTTAGGATCACCTGGCCTTTTAACGAGCACCATGCCTGGCCCCAAACCCAAACCAGTTAAACCAGGACCCCTCAGGGTGGGTGCCAGGCATCTTTTTGTAAAGCTCCCCAGGCGACTTTAACGTACCAGCCAAATGTGAGAACCACTGTTCTAGAACAGCACTCCTCACACATTGATGAGCAAATCAACCGAGGACCTTGTTAACCTACAGATTCCGGCTCAGTAGGTTTGGAGTGGGTCTGAGGTTCTGTAGGTCCACCCGGCTCCCAGGTGATGCCTGTGCTGCTGGCACCGGGATGGCAGCAGGGTGGGGTGGGGGGTGGGGTGGGTGGCTTTGAGTCAGGCTGGAGAAGACACGGACCGTGTCCACACCTCACAGCAAGGGATACAGTCTGCAGCTTGCAACTACTAAATGTCAGTTAAATGGTGTCCTTTTCCCTCAGACACTTTTCATACACGGAGAAAAAAATTCTTTCAAAAGTGGTTGTCCTTACTCTTTTTCAGGCTCTGATCCCATTCAGAAGTGGAAGAGAAATCCTACAGATTACAGACCACCCCGACTTACAATTAATTTGGCTTAAAAATTTTCAACTTCATTTTGGTGCGAGAGTGATACACATTCGTTAGAAACCAGACTTCAGATTTTGGGTTTGGATCTTTCCTGGGGCTACGCCATCATGACAATGAGCGACAGATACACATTCTGACACATTTCAGGGTGGCTTGGCCAAGCTATGATGTTTGGTCGGTTAGGTGTATTAAACACATTTTTTTTAAACGTTCATGCATTTTTGTAGGGGGGAGGGGCAGAGAGAGAGGGAGGGAGAGAATCCCAAGCAGGGTCCGTACCATCAGCACAGAGCCCAACACGGGGCTGTGAACCTGAGCCAAAACCAAGAGTCTGATGCTTCACTGACTGAGCCATCTAGGCTTTAATGCATTTTTGACTTACAATATTTTTAACATACGATGCATTGACTGGGACATGATGCCATTGTATATCCAGTGAGATTATTTGTGAGTTTGAGGGGGAAAATAAGACTCATTCACATAAAAGAAAGAAACGTGCTTTAGAAAGGATGCCATAAGGAATAAAAATGAGGGCTGCAAGTCAGGAAAAGAAACACAGGAACCATGAGATGTAGGATATTTTATGAACAGCCAGCCCATGGATGACAAAGAAACTCTTAGAACACCTAAATTTGAGAAGAGTCTTTCTAGAGCTCCAGCCACGATAAAACATAGGGAACAAGAGGCTGGAGACACATCATCCTAATTTGGGGCTGCCTGTGATGGCCAAGGAATCTGAGCAGAGAGATACATGGAAAGAGAGAAAGGGACTCCGGTGGCAAGGTCGTCATGGTTAAGATATTTTCCAAACAAAAGTGGGACAGGATCTTTGTTGCACTTTCAGGTTTCAGAGACAGTACTGGAAATGTAGTCCAGAGGACAAAACTTGGGCACTTCCGTTAACACTCTATGATTTACAGGGACAAAGGACAGAATATTCAAAATTGCAACTTCTCTGCAAACTGCAGGCTACGTATTCATGTGCTAGCTGGAGGCTGATGGATGGGACTGGGGGTGGGGGTGGAGGAGATAAAGACCACCACTAGGACAAGCTGAGGAAGTTACCCACGGAATGTCCCTGACCTTTAAACTGGACTGCCCCTCACTAACTTACTCGGAGACATTTTATCTTAAACAAACTAAACACTTCCTAAGCAGCAGAATGCCAATTGCCCAAGAACATCAGACAAACATCTCTACCATCGCCTAATGAACTTGCTGCCAGAGTATCAGGGCTGCTGACAAACTGAGTCAATGAGGATCGTGAAGGGAGAGCACAGTGCCCATTCTGCTGACCGCAGGGGCTCACAGCCTACACGTGGCTTCCCCAGTTCAGTGTGTAGATGGCTTACCTGCCTCTTTCTGAAGGTTTCTCTCTATGTTAGACACACAGGATGCACAGGTCATGCCTGTGATCTGTAAAAAGCACTTCTGTGGTGCCACTGCTGTAGAGGCCTGCGGGGACTTTGACGAGCTGCCGGGGTTGTGGTTCTTAGGGAGCCCCCCAGCATGGGGAGCCGTTCCCTGCACAGACACAGGTCCGCCAGCTGTGGTGTGCACTGTGGAATTACCTGCGCTGCGGTTCCCAACATGGTTGCTGTAACAGTTTTCTAGGATAAAATGGAAGAAATCATTCAGATTAAAAGGACAAAGAACTTTTTTTACAACAGGAGGTTCGAGCCTGACAAAGTTCTTAAAACAGCTCCATGAAGGTTGGTGTTTCCATCACTGTCCCCCACCTCCCCACAACTAGAGACACAGGCACACAGTGACAGACACATGAAAAGATGCCAATACTCAAGAATGGAATGCTCCAGTTGGATGAGTGCTCTAATTAGATGATGACAACAAGAAGAACTCACCAGGCCCTCTGCGAAGCACACGTCCTTTAAAACAGCTATGGTACATAGGACTATCGCCCCCATTTTATAAAGAACTGAGTTAGAAGAAATTTTTTTTTATTCTTTATTTTTGAGAGAGAGAGAGACAGAGTGCAAGTGGGGGAGGAAGAGAGAGAGAGGGAGACCCAGAATCCGAAGCAGGCTCCAGGGTCCGAGCTGTCAGCACAGAGCCCGATGCGGGGCTAGAACTCAAGAACCGCGAGTTCATGACCTGAGCTGAAGTCAGATGCTTAACCGACTAAGCTACCCAGGCGCCCCTGAGTTACAAGAAATTTAAAAATGTGCCCCGAATTCCTCAGGTGATAAGTAATGAAGCTTTTTCTAAACCAGGTCTCTACCTCCAGGATCTGTCCCTTTAACCACGGTCACATTCTGGTTAGCAGTCCTTCACTCCCTCCCTACAACAATCAAAACAACCCAACACACCTTTATTGAGTTGTTTGCCTTTTTCTCATCGTTTGCCTACGTCCTGTATGTACTCTGGACACGAATCCTTGTCGTGGGTCCGCACTGCAAGTGTCTGCTCCCGGTCTGTGCTCCGCACCTGCACTCTCATCTAATGGTGTCTCTTTTGATAAAAGAAGTCCCGAATGTTAATGAGGTCTGACTTATCAACCAACTAAGCCAACTCTCATGGTTAGTATGTTTCGTGCTACCTAAACAGTGAAAATGTTCATGCTGCTTTCTTCTAGAAGCTGCTATTTTAATGAACTTCCCCATCAGGCCTATGATACCTGCATTTTAACTTTGTGTAGGGAAGAGGTAAGAGTTAGGGTTAATTTCTCTCCACTTGGATATCCAGTGGAACCAGCTCCATAAACCGAAAAGACCATCCTCTCCCCCACCGAGTTCTGGGATGAGGGAGCAGATGCTGTTGGGGACCATTTTTCTCCCCACCGCATGTGTGTATATATGTATACGTAACTAATCACCCAGGTCAAGATGTAGAAAGTTTTCATCACTCCAGAAAGTCAGACCTTTTGATAACAGAATTTGATAACAGAAAGGACCTTTAAGAGTATATACAAAAGATAATTACATCATTTAAAAAACGAACTCTCGCTATTTGAAAATCCACAGCTGCAGACGATAGAAGTTGGCATTAACCTGTACTGACAATAGGCCATGACTTCGCAAAGTTTTTCTTCTAAATAAATCTCACATCCTGGGATGTTTTGCTCATTTTCTGAAAGGTGCTAAAAACTACTTCCGAAACTCATTCTAAGAGTCCAGTTGATCAACACTTTCAGCACCTTCAGTGAAAACCCTCCAAGGACCTGGCCTTACAGGACCCCTCTACCTTCCGGAAGCAGAGACCACACCTCATCCATCAGAACAGGTGTACTCTCCTGGTCTTTGTCATTGTTCAAAATGACTCTGGCCTTTGGATCTCAAATTCACAAAAGCTGTTTTGTAGTCTCAGCCTCTCGACATTCTATCTCTACCCATCAACCCCTCCAGCACCCATTAACCCCTCCCATTACCTGTCCAACTCTCTTGCACCCATCAACCCTTCCAGTACCCATCAACCCCTCCCTTACCTGTCAAACCCTCCTGCACCCATCAACCCCCCCCCTTACCTATCCAATCCTTCTGTACCCATCAATCCCCCAGCACCCATCAACCCCTGACATACCCATCAATCCCTCCCATACCCATCACCCCCCCCCGCACCCATCACCCCCTGTACCCAACAACCCCAACCATACCTGTCCAACCCTCCTGTACCCATCAACCCCTCCTGTACCCATCAACCCCTCCCATACCCATGAACCCTCCTGCACCTGTCCAACCTCTCCTGATTTTCCCAGTCCATCATCTGTTTTCTGGATTCACCTGCGTGTCTATCCAAATATTGTGGTCAACAATTTTAATACTGGTACTATTACAGAGAATTTCATACCCCCCTTACTAACTTATAATTTACACATTGCCATTTCTTCCACATTGAGATCTAACTCAACTAAATTTGGGGCTTCTGGAGATTGCTAAAGAAAGTTGAATTAAACTAACAAGACCCAAACAAGCCTATGTTATTGGGTCGTTTTTCTTTATCAATCTACGCTAATACTATGGGTGGGCATTCAGCTTTCTGGAAGCCTACCTGACAATATTATCAAAAACAGTACCTCTAACTGCTTGGCACTTAGTAGAGGCACAGTAAGTATTTGTAATGGAATGAAATAATGTTTACTCTCTGTGACCGAGCAATTACACTTTCGGGTATTTACCGTAAGGAAATAACTGTGTGCACAAAATTTAGCCTCAAAGATGCCCATCAGTATTCTTTACAATCACATGCACATGAAGTAGATGGGAACAGTCCAGTAGGAAACTGGTTATGACTAAGTTACGGTGCATCCATATGACGGAATGATTTGCAGCCACTCAACATGGTGTTGCAGACATATGGACGGACCTATAAGTATGTTTATGATAAATTGTGGGGTGAAAGAGATTACAAAACCACTATGTATAATACAAATCTATGTATTTCTAAATATAAATTACACATGCTTTGGAAAAGCCCAGAAAAGTATATGTGAAATAAAGTACACCACGTGGATTCTGGGGTAAGAATATTCTAGACAGAGGGATAGCAGGTACAAGACCCTGAGGTGAGGACAAGCCTGATATGAGGATTGGAAAGGGGTTAGAAAGGTAGGGAGTCGGGGGGGGGGGGTCAGGGAGGGGGCTTCTAGATCACCCTAAGGACTCCCTCTTAAGATGGGAAGGTTTCAGAGTATTAACAGAGTAACAGGATTACTGTGAATACTGGGCAGGGAACAGACTGTAAGGCTGAAAGGCAGGAAGGAGAGACTAGCTCAGAGCCTGTCTAGTGGACACAGCTGATGGTGGCTTGTACCAGGATGCTGGCCCGTCTGACCTTATCTTCCATTACTTATATTCAAGTTCCACCCAAGCCAGACTGCTCCCGAGACAAGCTGGAGCTCATGTCTCCTCCGACTTTTCCCGGTGTGTGGTCTTGCCCCTCTCTGCCTGCTGAGATGCCATCGCATTCTGAAGTCTTACCCGAGCCCAGCTCCAATGTCACCTCCATTATCCGGTCTTTGGGAGCCCCACAACCAGATGCTGGCTTTTCTCCTCATCTTTTGAATCTCAGGAGTGCTTTACCTACACTTGCCTTGTCGCATGTATTCCAACCTGCCTTGGATGATGGGTCTCTGATCTGCTTCCTTGTTAGAGTATGAGCTGTATGTGGGCGGGTCCTGGACGGCCTCCGAGTACTCATGGCGGCCAGCACAGTGCCTGGGGCCCAGAAGACCCTCAGTACGTGCTGGGATGAGGGAACAGTGCCCCAGAAGTGACATTATCCATTTACAAGGCTGAGGGGAACATGTCATACATGATAGATGACTTTTCCTCACGCTGTATTCATATATCCAATCACCTGTCCATTAATTCATTCATACAAAAAACATTTACCAGGCAAACCAGTGCACAAATGCAGAGCTGATTTCTAGATAAAAACCAGATCTTACTGTATTTTTAGCTGTCAAATAAGCTGACTGAAATTCAGTGCCTGCCACTTGCCTACATGCTCTTGATCATTCTCCTTCCTCTCCCTGTTCCATTATCAAGGGGGCTGACCCTGCAAAACCACTTTTCCCAGGGTCCCTTGTCAACTGGTTTCTGGTTAAATTTGGTATCCTGGAGGTAGCAAGTGGGAAACAGGACAGAAATGGGGGAAACCTAATGTGTTTCCCATCTACCTACTGGGAGCCCAGCTCCTGGCCACGGCCTCCTCCTTAGTAGCTCCTGTGGTGAGCCAGCTCCCACCAGGTGACCTCAGCCCCTGGGCTCTGGTGGCACCCTCCTGCCTGGGGTGCCAGCTTCTGCTACCAGCCATCTCTTGGGTTTCCTTCCCATTCCCTGGTTTGGTTATTTGGCTCTCTAACTTGTCTGAGTAGCTCCTGGATTAAATCCCGTCACTGAGCTACCCCACGACCCGGCTTGTCACAGCCTGTTATTTTCTTTCTCTTTCGCTTCCTTCACAAATACCTACTATGTGCTGGGTGCTGCTGAGTCCAAGGAGAAACAAATCACCTGGTTTGAAGACTGTGCTCAAGAAGCCCCTCTTCCTGGTCAATCCGGAATGACCAATCAAATACACGTAATTCTTTTTTAATATCTAAGTGGCTACAGTGATAGTTACCGGCACACTTACGGTTTATCCTAAATTAAGACTGCCAGGTGAAATACAAGACGCCCAGCTACATGTGAATTTCAGATAAACAACAAATACTTTCTTAGTATAAGCGTGCCCCAAATGTTGCCTGGGACATACTTATACCAAAACATTAGTCACTGTTGATCTGAAATTCAAATTGAACTAAGTGTCCTGTATTTTATTTGCTAAATCTGGTACACTAAATACCTCTTGGGCTAAACACGTAATTCTGTCCAATAAAAATCACTGTTCTTTTCTTTCTAGGCTTACTTGGTCAAATCCAATTATTCTGGATTATGCAGTTCAATGCAAATTTCTTTTTACTGCCAACAACCTGACTCTACTGTTTAAAGACTTGAAACCTCATACAAATAGAGCAGATGATGACTCTGTACTACATTTCCTACCATTTAAGTACAGGATTTACTGTTCCATTGTGTGTTCCTTACTGATTTTTGTTTAAAAACAAACTCCTTCCTGAAACGTGGTACAAAAGACAAAGTACAGAACGGGGCCGAGTCATTCCACATGACTTACCCACTGCCTTTAAGGGTGTAAGTGCAGGCCAGCCCCACTGACAGGGGACCTTTCCAAGGAGACGCACTTTATCTCGGCGGCCGCTGCAAAGTACATGTGGGAAGCCCCAGTCCAGCTGGCCCTGGGCACGGCCGGGGGGCTTTGCCCACGAGCCCCTCCTGGTGCCGGGCTGGCCACCGCCCTGCAGCACAGTCTGAGTGCCCGCAGCTGGCACTGTATTGTCCTGGTGTACCTGCAACTCGCACCGCCCCACGGGGCCAGTAACTTGGGACCCAAACGGTTAAAACCTTGCTGCCCACACAGCTGGCTGTGGCATGTCCCACGCTTCCTCATCTCCGGCCTGGCTCTGAAGCCCGCACCTATCCATCACCTCTCCACCGCCGCTTGGCTCGTCTCCTGGAGGGCTGCGGCTCCACCATGCAGCTGGGCTCACCGGAGCCTCCCCCACCTCCTAGTTACACGGAGCCTGAGGCCCCTGAAACGGCTTCCTTTCTTTCCAGGGTGCCGTCCCTGTCTGTGACAATTTCCTCCTCCGGACACCCCTTCCTTCCACACCAGTGCCATCACGTTCCTCCCTCTGCCCTTCCCCGGTCACGCTCGCTTTCCCTGGTCTTCCGTCACTTCCCCTGGCTCCTGCCACTCCAATCTGCATTTCCAGCCCCACTCTCCAGGAATTCAAGCTGGCCTCCAGCAACTGCACACCTAGGGCTCCCCGCCGGCTCTCCCTTTCCTCCGTGGCCTGCCCCATCACACCCCTCCTCTGGACCAAGCTTGCTGGACCCAACCTCCTGAATGTCACCCTATTCCGTCTCTTGCCCTCCAGCCCCACCTCCTCTCACCCAGCCTCCCACACAGCCTCCGTGCCTCCATCCACACTACACTGACACCGACTGGCCAGCTCAAGTGCAAACTCACCTGCGCTTCCTCTGATTAAAATCCACTGCCGATGCCTGGGTGGTGAGGTCGGGTAAGCGTCTGATTCTTGATTTTGGCTCAGGTCACGAGCTCACAGTTCATGAGATCAGCCCCAAGTGTCAGCACAGAACCTGCTTGGGATTCTCTCTCTCCCTTTCTCTCTGCCCCTCTCCTGCTCGCTCTCTCTCTCTCTCAAAAGAAGTAAATAAACTTAAAAAAGAAATCCACTGCCGACCCCCTGGCCTTTACAGTCAAGTCCAAGTTCAGCTGACACTCAGACCCGTTCAGAGTGGTCCCCCTGCTGTCCCGCCCGTCTCTCTACCTTCCTGAGTCCTCATGCTTGCTCGGGCTCCTGTCAGCAACCCCAGCACACTGTGCTGCCTCCTGGCCTCCAGCATCCCCGTCCCATCCTGGAGCTCACCGGCTCACACGGGGCTACAACATAAGCTCTCAGGAGAGTCTCACTCGCTCACCAGCCCACCGCTCCCAGGCCCAGGCGCCCGGCAGAAATGCACCCCTCTACCCACAGCCATCAAGGAGGGCAAGGGCAATCATCACTGAATCCCCTCAATTCCCACTTTCAACAGAATGGGATCCAGGTGAGACTAAGGTTCTGTTTTTATTGTTTGGTTGGGAAGAGAAATCTCAGAGAGTGTGATGATGGTTCTTCTGGAGACAGAAGAGCCTGATGTTCCCCCTGGCCCCACAGGACTCTTTTTTAAAAAGAACACAGAATCAGAGTTCTCTTCAGAAAAATGCAAAGAACTTAGCATTTCATTCCCAGCTACACGAGAGGCAAAAGCTATACACCCAGAAATTCGACTTCTTCTATCCTGATACACTTGACACGCAAGGAAAAGTTGCAGAATGTTGTCACCAACATTGGCCGGTGAGCAGTGAGTGTGGCCGCTGTCACTATGTCCTAAGATGCAAGGAGAAAGGAGAGGACCCCAGGATGTGCTTCACGTGGGTCAACTACGTACCAGAAACGACTGACGCCTTGAATCCCATTTCTTCAACAGCAGCTCGGAGTCCTTCCGGGTTAATTACAGAGGGATCATAGAGCACCACTCCAGTCCCTTCAGTCAGAGAGACTGATACTCGCTGCACCCCTTCCCTGCGGGAGAGCACGCCTTCGATGGACTGGACGCAGGACGCACAGGTCATGCCACCAATGGCAAGCACCACGGTACTGCACAGGCCCTGCATCCGGGTTCCCTGGGCGGGGGCGGGGGCGAGATGCGTGGAAGGCCTGTTATCTGTGCCACTCCCTGCTGCTCCATCAGGAAGAGAAACTTGAAAGTTCCCAGGAGGAAGAGCCTCAATGGCCCTCTGCAGGGCCCCGGGGGTGACACGAGAAGGGTCAAACTGTACTTGGGCAATTCTGTTCTCCAAGGACACTTGAATACTTTGAACACCTGGGAGTTGACCTATATTTTCTTCAATATTCAGGACACAAGATTTACAGTGCATTCCATCTACTCTCAGTTGCAGGGTGACCACACGGCTCCCTTGGTGCCCCAAGGTCTCAGAGTTATTGAGATTCTGGGTACCAGACGTCAAAGGGGTCTTTGGGTTGGTCCTCTGTAGCCGCCCAATATCAATCGGTCCCAGGCTTACGGGTGCCACTCTGCTCTTGATGACAGCTTCAAATCCCATGTCGTTTACGTGGTCCCTGAGGTCTTGGGGCTGAATGAGATAAGGCTGGTAAGTAATGACTGCCTCCTGGGTGCCAAGGGAGACCCGGGCCCTCACTACCCCTTGCAGCTTCCCCAGCCTGCCTTCGATGGAGCTGACACAGGACTGGCAGGTCATGCCCTCCACCCGAAGCTTGACCGTGGCCTCCAGGGCAGACGAGGATCTCGAGGGCCAGGAGGCGGCCTTTCCTTCTGTGATGCTGGCCTCGAAGCCCATGTCCTCGATGTGACGGCATACCTGCGGCAGGCTCAGGACCGACGGCACATAGCTCACAGTCGCGCTGCCTTGTTCCAGGGAAACCTTAATGCTCACGATGCCTTTCAAACTCGCAATCCTGCCCTCGATAGACTTTACACACGACTGGCAAGTCATGCCCGAAATGCTGATGGTGCCGGTGGTCGTCTGAGAGGGGCACACGCTGTCCAGACCACCCTCGTAGCCAACATTGTCAAAGGCGAAACTCTGCTTCTGCTGCATTGCTGGCTCCCAGACACGAGCGGGCAAAGAATGTTTAGACAGGATCTAAAAGGAAAAGAAATAACACTTTTTTATCCTTAAAACTAAATATTTGTGGGGCATCTGGGTGGGTCAGTCAGTTGAGCGTCAGACTCTTGATTTTGGCTCAGGTCATGATCTCCCGGGTTCGTGAGATCTAGCCCTGCGTCAGGCTTGTGCTGACAGTGGGAAGCCTGCTTGGGATTCTCTCTCTCCCTCTCTCTCTGCCCCTCCCCTACTCACACACACACACACACACACACACACTCTCTCTCTCTCTCTCTCTCTCTCTCAAAGATAAATATTTTTTTTAAAAAAGCTTAATATTTGCTAAAATATCCCAGCTTGTCTGGCACTGAGAAAACGGAAAACATTGCCACTGGTGTCAAAACATCCTGAGAGTATAACACCATTAAATGCAGGGAAAGGAAGATATAAAAACATTATTTATCAAATGAAATGGTTCCAATGGGTTTCTTTTAGCTTGAACATTCTGTGACTCTGAACCTAGAAGTCAACTGCCCACCTTGTTTTCCTTACCTCGAAGATGCGGAGGTCTCTACAGGGAAGCAGGGGAGCGTGATGCAGCTCATGTGCACAGAATGAGTGTGGCAGGCCCCCAGCAGAGGCAGACAGCACAGTGGCCCACAACGGGAGGGCGGAGGCTCTCAGCAGAGCCCCCCTCACCTCTGGCTGATACCTGAAATCTCCCTGCAGAACGTGGTCCTTTGAGCTCAAACGCCGGGGGTGCTGCTGCAATGCACATACACAGAATAGGCAACACCTGACTTCTGTATCTCCTTCTAGGGGTGTCCCTGTCATTCTCTCAGCAGGGGTTAAACTCAACAACCGTAGGGCACCTGCTCTGAATGCCGACCGCCGAGGCCCCGTGGGGTCAGACCACATGCCTGGGGAAAAAGGTCTGGCGGTATGCTCCTTGAGCCAGGGAAATGAGCACGAGTGGCTGGGCCAAGAGGGGCAGGAGGCAGAGAGCTGGGGGAACTTCTCTGTTCTGCCTCCACTGAGCATCACTGCCCTCCTGGGTGTTCAGGACAGTTGTGGTCACTACCTAAAATTAAAAGTGTTTTACCGGGGCGCCTGGGTGGCTCAGTCGGTTAAGCGTCCGACTTCGGCTCAGGTCATGATCTCGCGGTCTGTGGGTTCGAGCCCCGCATCGGGCTCTGTGCTGACGGCTCAGAGGCTGGAGCCTGCTTCCGATTCTGTGTCTCCCTCTCTCTCTGACCCTCCCCCATTCATGCTCTGTCTCTCTCTGTCTCAAAAATAAATAAACATTAAAAAAAAATTTTTTTTTAAAAAAGTGTTTTACCAAGTTAAGTGGACCCATCTTCTTAATGTACCAGAGTATACGCATAATTTCCTGACTTCTCATAATGATGTGGCTTCACCTGTTCCATTCACAAAACCAAATCCTCCTTTCACAGGGTCCCAGGCTCACCACTCTCCTAATTAGATACAGTTTTTATACCAGTACTATTCCATGCTTCAGAAATTCGGGAACAGGCCTTTACATACGGTATGTGACAAAAAAGCATGCCAGTCTCTGTGCTCACACAATCCTACTTAGATCTTCAGATGAATCTCCGTTACATGGATTGACCTTCTCCGTAACCCTGTGCATAAAATAAAATGCCTATCTTTCCAACTCCAGCTTTTTGAGAACCTTAACAAAACCTTAACCTTTTTTTTTAAAGTTTATTTATTTATTTTGAGAGAGAGAGAAAGCAGAAGTTGGGGAGGGGCAGAAAGAAAGGGAAAGAGAGAATCCCAAGCAGGCTCCACACTGTCAGTGCAGAGGCCGACGCGGGGCCACAGCCCACAAAGAGCGAGATCATGGCCTGAGCCCAAATCTAGAGTCTGATGCTTAACCAACGGAGCCACCCGGGTGCCCTGAAAGTTTAAATAACTTCTAAAGCAGACTATAAATGTTCATTTGTACATCCACAAAGGAAATCCGAAACTAGTCTGGGATTAATAATTATAAAGAACTGTTTTAACAGCATTCACTGTAGTATTCCCTAAAATAGTAGAGAAAAAAAAAGTAAACAAGTAATTTACGGGATAGCCACTCAAGTGTTCATTGCATTCAATAAATATACTGAAATTACCTGTGGTACAAATCAAATTACCTGTGGTACAGAAGTGCAGTATACGATAAGGATGACATAGCACAACGGTATTAAGTGGATAACTGGGAAAAACACAATTTGGGACCTATACACCAAGAGATATTTCTGAGACCTCAGATAGTAATAATACAAGAAGACACAGGAAAATACCCATTACAATCTCAGGCAAGGGCAAGTCTAAATACAAGAAAAGAAACAGAAAAACAAGAAAATCCAAAAGCTAGAGAAGACTGATAAATCTAACCACCATAAGAGAAAATATGGCTCTGACCAAGGAAAATGATAAATGAGAAACGGGGGGGTGGGGGGGGGGAGGAAGATTTGCTCCATACTAAGCAAGAGCTAATTTTGTTAAAATGTAAAGAGCTCCTTCTAAAAAGAAAAAGGCCAACAATCCAACAGAAAAGAGGCAGTCCATCAAACAGGAAACGCAAACGCCTTTTCAACATCTGCAGAAACAATAGTAAGGAAGAAATGTAACACTCCAATAGCACGGTGGCCCTTCTCACCACTCAGGCTGGCACCATCCACGCAGTCCCTAGAGCTGGTGAGGGCATCACCTCTCATGAGAGCCACTTGGCACTACATATGAAAATGACAAATCCAAATATTCTTTGGCCCAACAACTCTATTTCTATGAATTTACTCAATAAATATATTTGTTCACGTATAAAAGCAAGCATGCGACGGGGGTGCCTGGGTGGCGCAGTCGGTTAAGCGTCCGACTTCAGCCAGGTCACGATCTCGCGGTCCGTGAGTTCGAGCCCCGCGTCAGGCTCTGGGCTGATGGCTCGGAGCCTGGAGCCTGTTTCCGATTCTGTGTCTCCCTCTCTCTCTGCCCCTCCCCCGTTCATGCTCTGTCTCTCTCTGTCCCAAAAATAAATAAAAAACGTTGAAAAAAAAAATTTTTTTTTAAATTAAAAAAAAAAAGCAAGCATGCAACAAAGATATTAAACACTGCAAAGAACTGGAAACATAAATGCCCATCAATAAGAGGTCAATTAACTAAATTACTGAACGGTTATACAGAGGAATGGTTTCCAGCTCTTAAAAAAGGAATGAGGCAGCTCTAAATATACTGAAATAGCAAATATATCATTCAGTGAACAAAAGCAAGACACAGAATTTACGGTGAATACAGTGTTTTAGTTATCTGTTGCTGCCTGACAAGCCAAATCTAGTGGCTCAGAGAGATAGCTCACAGTTTTTCAATTTGGACAGGGCTCAGCGGGGAAGGCTTGTCTGCTCCTCATGGCATCGTCTGGGGCGGCCTCAGTGAGACTGGAGGTTCCACTTCCAAGAAGATGGTTTGTCCGCGACATGGCTGGCAGGTTGATGTGGGTGACTGGAAGGTGTTAGCAGAGACCTCAGTTCTCTTCCATGGAGCCTCGCCACGTGGCTAGGCTGGGTACCTCACAGCTGGTGGTTTCTGGGTTCTGAGAGGGAGTGTCACAATAGTGAACATTCCCAGAGAACAGGTCCCAGTATGCAAGCGCTTACCAAGCCTCTGCTAGCATCACACTTGCTAATTAACCATTGGCCACAGCCAGGCACATGGCCAAGCTCAGTCAGTACGGGAAGGAATTATATAAGGGCTTAAATACAAGGAGCTGTAGTTTGTTGGGAGAGCCACCAAAGTTAGTTCGATCATAGCATGCTAGCACTATTTGTGAGCAAAGGAGTATTATCCCCATAGCTGCTTGTATATACATGGACGGGCTCTGGGAGAAGGCATAAGAAACTGGTACAGAGTCTGAGGAGGATCGGCTGAGGCAAGGAGAGGGGAGGAAGAGTTATTTTTCAACGTATAACCTATTGTACAATGCGCACACATTACCAAATTCTAAAAAATAATTAGTTTAAAACTGAAAATTAAAGAAAAAAAACCACACAGGAGTAAAAGGAGATCCAGAATCGTGACTTGATTGTAACCGGTATTAAATAATTAATTGAAAAAGCTAAAAGAAAAACTACGATATTCAAGGACACTTGCTTTAATACAGTATCTTAATAAGTAGAATTGCCTCCCTAAAACAAGACATAACCCTCAATCACCTAGTCTGCTGGAAAAACAAATCCCTAATGATTTACTACCCAACTGATTTTTTTGGTCCTAGGTAGATCTAGCTATAACTCACCAAACCCCAGGCCACAATGCTAGCTCTTAATCCCTGGATTATGGATTCAATGCTCCAGCCAAAAGGGTTTGCAGAAGCGTTAGAAGCTATTTGTTTGTAGCAAACAATACTCAGAGGCCCCCCTTCTAGACAGGCAGGTTCCTAAAGACAAGCAGTTACGAAAGACAAAGCTTTGCTTTGCACGGAACACAACTTTATGAAACACGAAAGTCTCTGTTGGTTTAGAAGCAACCTCATAACTGTTGCTGGGTGTTTGGATAGTTTTTAAGTGTATACAATTGGTACGTGTGTGTGGTTTTAATTCCATTCCTCAGTGAGGAGAATCTTTGTCGGGGGGAAACTCAAATGAATTCAAACAAACACGTTGAGGTTTAAGGGCACATTGGAGAGGGGGTCCAGGGAACAAAGTGTGTCCTGGGAAAACTTTATGGAAGCCCTAATGTTGCCTAATTCTCACTGAATTATATATTTCTTGAGAACAGACATCTGGGACTTACTTCTTTGGCAAGCCCGACAACACACTGGGGAAGAACTAACTTTGGAATTTTTAACAAACTATCAGTATACTGGGCATCAGGATTAGAAGGGACTGGAAACACAGGAGGAGGGGGGAAATTCCACAGAGGGGAATCCAAACATGAACTTCAATTCTCTGCTACTCTCTGGACACCCAGGGCACATGGACTTTGCTGTGAGTGCCAGGGCTTGTAAAAGAAAAGACGGGTAAAGGAATACAAATGGTCGGTTCACCAAGATGGAGCCAGGAAAGGAAAATAAGATGTGCAGACAGGCCAGCCTGGTGTGAAGAAATTGGAAGTGCGGTGCCACGCTTTGATGAAAGGTTTCAAAGCCAGACTGAAATTGAAAAGCCCAGAAATGACATGCCTTGTAGAAAATGCCCGTGACCACAAATCAAAGAGCAATTCTACCGTGTGCACAAAGCAAGGACCGCTAGAGCCACTTTTGAGAGCTCTCAGTCTCACTTGGATCTCCGTCAACCTTAAGGACACCGCTCGCCCATTTATCCTTGAGACTTCTTTCACCTTGAAGGGTGTGTGCCACCCTTAACAACTTTGAAGGCAAAAATGATATACACGCATGCAATTCTTCCAGCATACGACTTCCACCCCACACAACTCTACGCACCCGAGCTTTCAAAATACAGAGAAGTCCTGGTTCTTTCATACGCACGCAGATCCAATGAGAGAAAATAGTTAATGGTTCTCAGTGGTATTTTATGGGGATGGCATTTTATGTCTCTAATGCTCAAGATAATTCTACAAAGAGATATTCTTATCACCATTTTACTGTGGAAACAGACTCCGATTTATCAAAGGTCACAAAGCAATTTAAGTAACAGCTAGGATTTAAATCCGGCTCAAAAGTCCAGCAGGCTATTTTTTTAAAACAACACTTAAGGTTACATTTTCCTTTTAGCCATGTTAATTACAGGAGGAGACTGCAATACAGAAAAGCAAAATGCAGAAAAACACGGAAAAACAGCCACATCTTACCTGCCACATTAAGGAACAGGCTAACACCTCAGCAAGTGAGCAAAGTAAGGAGGAGGCAGAGGAGCGGCCGGGAGCCCTGAGCCCGGCTGCTGGCTTCTGAGTCGGGCCTTCGCCCCTTAGTATGTCACCTCTCGGGGTCTCTGGTACTTGGAAAAACTACAGCGGAACACTGGCACTCGTTCTGCTCCCTTCAATATTCCTAACTGCAAATGCATTTCAAGGCAACTACATTTGCAAGAGGAGGCAGGACGCAAGGAGAGGTGGCGGTGGTTCTGGGACCTTCCACATCCTCTGGAATACATTGTGAATGAGTCACTGCCAGGCCCTACCCTTATCTGAGAAATCCCTGGATGTCAGAGGTTCCTAAGGGAGGGAGGGTCCGAAGAGATTGTTTGACTCAAGAAAAGATCCCACATGAAACACCCAGGCGGACTGGCGTCAGTCTCTAAAACCTCCACTGAGGAAGAATCAATGTCTTGTTGCTAAACCTGTATGTATGCAGATTTATTAATACATAAAATTGAGGTTACCTGTGGGTGAGGCTGTCTATGTTTTTCAGTTCTTAAAATTTAAATTAAAAAAAAAAAAGCTTCCATCAGAAAACACATGTGGTTTTGTACTTTTTCTAAAGCAAAGAAGAAAATGTCTTGGGTTCTATATTTGTGTTTTTAGAGCAAGGGAGAGAGAAAGCATGTGAGCGGGGAAGAGGGACAGATGGGGGGAGGGGGAGAGAGACAGAGAGACAGAGAGACAGAGAGAATGAATCGTAATCAGGCTCCACGCCCAGCGTGGACCCAGAATCAGGACTTGATCCCATGACCCAGGGATCATGACCTGAGCGGAAATCAAGAGTCCCACACTCAACCAACTGAACCACCCAGGCGCCCCAGAAAATGTCTTGTTAACCCCACGATGTAAACATTATTAATCACTGTGATACAGATGACAACAATGATGCACCAGTGATATACATGGTCTCATACTCTACAACACACTTTCACATATTTGGGTAAATATCTGTCCTTCCTACTTGCTGGGAATTTACTGAGGGTACATCTGACAGTCTTAGGTATGAATTCCAGCCACGTCTGAGCAAACCCGAAACTCAGTTTTCTTAGCTCCACGTAAAGTGGGGTAGTAAAAATACCCACCCTACAATTTTGAGGGAAGGCCGGAAAGCTAAAAAGATTTAAAAGGCTAACATAATAAATGTGTGACAGGGACTATGACAACACACATGGCTCATTTGGTCTTCAAAAGTGGCCCAAGGAGGTAGGCAGGGAACTTACTATTTCCACCGTTTAACTGATAAGGAAAACTAAAGATTAAACCTAGTATACATAATCCCCCAGCCCCCACTCCAACCCCTTCAAACTGTCCCTCCAGGATGTCTTACAAGCGTCCAGAAAGAGCTTCCACCAACTATTATTTCAACTTTATTTACTGAAAAAACGAACCAACCAAAACTCAGGCACTAATTCAAACACTGATGAGGGCCGACTACATACCTGGGCTGACTGTGTGTGACACTTGGATCTCTGCCCTCGAGGGCCACCCCAGCTGTGGGGTTGACTATGTCGTTCCTGGGAAATTCTGGACAAATGTATTGCCTATTTCCTTCTCTTGACCACAGCAAGGAAAAATATCAACTCTTACTGAGAAACTGGGTGCAGTACATCCATTTTCTTGGGAGAAAAAGTGCATTAAGTTAAATAAAATAAACCAGTCTCAATATATACATACGATGCATGTTGTTTTCTACACACAACAAAATAAAATTTAGAAATTCACAAACGATAAGACCTCTCCAAGAAGCACTTCACGATGATTATCTCAGAGAACTTGTTTGCAATCTCATTCCAAACAGCTTTAGTATGAACAGTTTCAGAGAATTTCATTGCTTTTAACTTACATCTATCCTAACAAATATTCCATCAGACTTTTACCAAATCAAAAGCATTTTTTCAGCTTCTCTGATAACACTACATTGCAAGCCCTTCCCGTCAAAGAAATTTTACATAACGAGCCTGTCACTACCAAGCAACTGTCAGTATCTTGGGATATTTTTTTCTTTGGAAGATTTTTTAATATTTGAATGAAACGGTCTAAGCCAGAATCATAAGGTCATAATTCCCTTAGGTCGTTTGCCAGAATTACAAGATCAGGATGTAAAAGACCTACATTAAATACATGCAACAGTACCACTGGTTAGAAGAAATGTCACAGCAACGCTATGAACTCAGATAATTATATGACCGAAGTCAATGAACTTGGGATTATTTTTGCTTATTATTATTATTATCATCATTATTGATAAACTCCATGTGATTGTCACATGTGGTGAAATAATCTAGTCAGCATTTCATCACACAAAATTGTATTCTAGAATGGCTAACAAATGTAAGTTTATGCCTAGAATTATAGGTATGATCAGCTAAACATAAAACAAGTATATTCCTTTGAAAGACTTAGGTGTGGATGAATATTTATAATGTATGCTACTCTGTAATGCACAGTAGGAACTTGCTAAGAAATAGAATCCTCAGAAAAAGAAGTGCAAATCGTTGATAAACCTTTTAAAAAATAATAACAATATAGGGTCAAATGATATTTGACAAGAGAGCCAATACTCAGTGGAGAGAAAAAATAGTCTCTTCAATAAACGGTGCTCGAGAAATTGGACATTCACATGTAAAAGAATGAAAATGGACCCCTATCTTACACCACTCATGAAAATTAACCCTAAATGGATTAAAGACTTAAATGGAAGACCAGAAACCATAAAACTCTGGAAGAAAATACAGGAAAAAGCTCCTTGACATACATGGATCCTGGCGATGATTTTTTGGATATGACACCTAAAAGCACAAGCAACAAAATCAAAAATAAGCAAGTGGGACCACATCAAACTATGAAGTTTCTACACAGCAAAATAAACCATCAACAAAATGAAAAGACAACCCACAGAATGGGGGAAAAATATTTGCAAACCACATATCTGATAAGGGGTTAATAGCCAAAATCCATAAAGAATTCATACAACTCAATAGCAAAATTTATATTTACATTTATTTTTATAATTACACACAAACAAAAAAATAGGAAGAGGAAATGAACAGACACGTTTCCAAAGACGACGTACAAATCGCCAGCAGGTACATGTAAAGGTGCTCAACGTCACCAGTCACCGGAGATATGCAAATCAAAACCACTATGAGATAGCACCTCAGGTCTGTTAAAATGGCTATCATCAAAAAGACATACTAAGTACTAAACAAGTTAACTCTCAAGTAGATCCAAAGTTTGATTATAATAGACTTTGAGTAAATACACTGTTGACGATGAACAAATACTCAATTACAAATGACTTTTAGCTTGGTTCTTCTCATCCTAAACCAGCTACTACAAATTTCCCCCATTTGAGAATAGTTAAATTCTTTCTAAAAGTAATCCTAAATTTAAAAGCAGGACTGCAATTAAACCTGATGATAACAGATGTGTATATAAATATAGATGTATATACATCATGTGTGTGTGGGTGTATGCCCACAAAATATTAAGTAAAAAATGTAAGGTAGGTAATACTATGCACGGCCTGATCCTCTGTTTGTAAATAGATAAATAGATACATGTACACATATATGGCTAAGGCATACGGTTGCTTACATTTTCTTCCTAATACTTTTCTCTATTCCCCCTGCCTCATCCGAAATTTGTCTTGTATAATGAGCACGTTACTTGTGTAATCAGAGCTCTAGAAAAAAACAGCTAGAACTGTGCTCCGACAGATTAATTGGCTGACACCAGTTCTACCAGAACATTCAGAGGGCACCAAACACATCTTGAGTTGGGAATTCTACTGAAAATCATAATTTTGGCAGAAACGATACCATTTTGCATTTCCGTAGTACTCCACAAAGTGCTTTCACAATCCCGTGAGGTGGTACTTATTACTTCCACTTTGCAGTGGGGCATTTGGAGCTGGAGGAGCCCGGGCCTCACCTGCCAGGTCCCCCAGACCCACAACGGCAGAGCCCAGATCTGCACCAGATCCCCAGGACCACAGCCTCGACGTGGGCCTCTACTTGGGTCCTCCTTTCAGACAGGCTCCCCCAGCCAGGTTCAGGTTGCTCCCCTAGTTACATGAGATTAGTAATGGCCATTTAAAAATTAGGATATTTCACATTCAAATATCTCAGACATAGGCTGGATTTTGTGAAGTAGTATTCTGAACATTTTAAAGCAATGTTAAGCATTCCCACCCCAATCTAATATTTCTGTCTTAGACACTCAGCTAAAAATATAAAGTTAACCATGCACTGCATAAGGGCATTCAGAAATTTCCTTCAACAGATGTAAATCTCTTGCATAGTACATTTCAAAAATCTCTTTTCACAAAATTTCCTTTAGCAAATGTGGGGACTTTTTAAACAATAAAACCCAGGAGAAACAAACATAACTCTTAAAGGGTCAAAGGACTTCAAAAACTTTTCCTTTGTTGCTAACTGGTATTTTTTCATCTGCCCTGATCAACGAAAAAGACCCCACACAAACCACCAGTCCCACCCGGAAATGTTACTACAAGGCTCTTATAAAACGTTACACTGCCCTACTTTTGAACATGACCTGACCTCTGGGTTAACAAAATGTTCATTTGCTTAAGAAGAACAGCTTCGTTTTGCAGCAACACATTCAAAATGTTTATTTAGTCGAAATACAGAGATTAACAAAATAAGGTACACATTTTAAAAAGCAAAAAGAGGGCAAAACTCCATTTTTGTTTGATCTGCCTTCCGGAAAACTTTTGCCCCACAGAGGCTTACAAAATATCCTAAAAACAAGCGAGAAACCCAACGGTTACCATGATGGACTTTATCTCTGGATAAAGTCTGGAGAATCACCTCTCAACTCTGGCTCCCCACCCCAGCCGCGCTTCCCTGATCCCCCATTCGTAAGACAAGGGAGGAACCTCCATCTGAAAGCCCGTCCAACTCCCTCTCGGCTTTTTAGCCCTTCTGCAATTGCACTGACCTGATTGGAACGGATTCCCCGTGTTCCATTCAAAACCTTCTGTGAAAACTCTCCTTCCTCCTCCGAAGCCACTGGCCTGGTGGAGCCCCCGGTCCCAGGATTCCTCCTGAAGGACCACCGCTTGTGGACGGACACGAGGGTCACCTGTGGGTCACCCAGAGTCGCCAGGAAGGACGGCTCAGGGCTCCCGGGCGTGTCACCCCCGGCTTTCTCCATCGCTATGTCCACGGTCACACCTTTACCCACCATTCAAGCAAGCTGTTCACCCTCACCAGACTACCTGGTCGAGTGAGAAGGAAATGCTTTAAAAGTGTCCTCCTAACTAGCAGGGGGTGGCACCTGTGATCTGTCAGTCCTGCAGATTCCCCTCTGCTCTGGAGCCAGCGGGGGAGAGGCTGCCGGCCAAGTCTAGCAGCCAGCTTCTGAACTTGGGCAGGCTGTACACTGCTGTATGTATATTTACTCTTGTTTACCTACATCCTTCCAACCAATTGGCACCCTCTCACTCACCACACTTCTTTCGGCCCTGGGAATCTCTGCACACGGCCCCACGCGTGCCCTCACCCAGCCCTGCCAGGACACCCGGCCAGCGTGTGCAGGAGCCCGGCACACAGTCACCTCCCAAAGCTGAGCACAGTTTCCTTTTGGCCATGTGCACTCCCAGAAACCCAGCCTCGAGGCAGGGGAGAAATGACACTTCCTTTCATTACCAAACTTCCAACGCTTTCTTGGAATAACTTCAGCGGCCTCTTCCATAGCTCCAGTGCTGGCGGTGTGCAGCACGCTAGGGGACAGAAGGATTTCCTAGGCAACATGACTTGCATTTTCAAGAAGGTGTAAGAAAGGTCCATGTTTCCTGCAGCTTTGTTTTCCCTTGGACCAACTTGGCTTGGCTTCAGTAAGAACTGACTGCAAAAACGCACTGGATAACAAAGGCTCATCCTTGTTATCCTTTTTTGTACGTGGGAGGACAGCCAGGAACGAACCCACAATTCAGGCTTCTCCAGCTACCCCCCGCTGTCCACAGGAGGATTAAGAGAAGGGGGCAGTGTGGTAATCCAGGCAGCCTCCCACTTGGCTGGGCAGCGCTGTCTCCCTTCCCACCCCCACCGGCTCACAGACCGGGAAGGAGGCAACCTCATCCCCCGGGAAGGAAAGGCTCCGCCAGCCACTAATCCTGGCAACGCCGCCCCCTGCCAGTGTGTGTAAAGTGTCCACGCTGCCCACTGAATTGAGTTGGTAAAAACATTCCTCTCGCGGAATGAACATGCCCCTGGCAGGGGAGGGTGAGGTCACAGTGGCAGGTCCCTGAGGGCATTTAGAACACATCCGCTTCTGCTCAAGCTCCCTGAGGATTCTGCCTCCTAAGGAGTTACCTACAGTGACCCTTCCTCCCCGTTAAACTGCCACTGCTGCCCCCAGAAATGCTGAGCAAGAGCCCTGTTCTGCCTGAGGGAAGGCGGCCTCACCACTGGCCCATGAGCCACACGTCCTAGGAGACCCGGTTCCTCTTCTGCCTCTTATTTACCCTGTGGGGATGTGACTATGTGTTTGCTCCCACTTCTGAAAAACGCTCCAGGCAGCCAGCTCCAAAATGTGTCTCCCTTGGCTTCTTATCCTCCTTGTGCTCAGTCAAAAAAGAATCTGCCTGCAGTTCTAAGAAGTGCCATTCAAATCAGTGACAACAAAGGAATGGCGTGTGTGATGCTAGGGCCCCGACTCCATGTAGGGGCCACCGGCACAGAGGAGCCCGGTATATCTGCCCCTGCTTTCTCGCGATCACTCAAATCTTGCTTATCTCTGGTCTTCCCGATAAGGTCCAGACCCAGGGTCTGGGTGTGCCTGCCAACCCCCCCCCCCCCCCCCCCCCGCCACATTTCCTTTATTGGGCATAGTAAGCGCGTTCTCCAGATAACCTAATCTGATCTCTTTAAACACCAGATCTTTTTTTAATGTTTATTTATTTTGAGAGAGAGAGAGAGAGAGCACTAGACAGCACAGGTGAGTGGGGAGAAGGGCAAGGAGAGGAGAGAGAATCCCAAGCAAGCTCCGTGCTGTCAGCACAGAACCTACCTCTGAGCTTGATCCCACGTACTGTGACATCAGGATTTGAGCCGAAATCAAGAGTAGGACACATAACCCACTAAGCCACCCAAGCGCCCCTAAGCACCAGATATTTAAAAAAATTTTGTCATTTTGGGTAGAAATCCTCCCCCAAACATGCCGTGTATTTCTGCTGTCTTTTTAAAACCTGAGTTACTACCATATTTCAAATTTTCCTTGGTGATATGGGATCATTCTAAATATAAATACTAGTTCTGTGTTATAGATATGAATAGTTAATAATGAAAGTAGTTGGCATCATACATCCCAAGTGCTTTTGAAGAGTCTATCCTGTTCCATGACCTATGGAAAATATAAATGCTTTACTGTAAAATATTTTTACTTCTCCTAAATGGCCACTCAGACCCAGAACACAGCTAGAAAAAGGAGGCTGGAGGGCCGCCTGGTGGCTTAGTCAGTTAAGTGTACGACTTCGGCTCAGGCCATGATCTCATGGTTCATGAGTTCGAGCTCTACATCTGGCTCTGTGCTGACAGCTCAGCACCTGGAGCCTGCTTCCGATTCTGTCTCTCCCTCTCATTCTTGGCCCCTCCCCCAGTCACGCTCTGTCTCTGTCTCTCAAAAAATAAATGTTTAAAAAAGAAAAGAAAAAGGAGACTGGGGGCCAGGTTAGAAGAGGCATGAAGTTTAGATTTTGTCCAATAGACAGCACAGAATTGCCAATTTTTAACACAGAGGACTTATATCATTTGTGACTTAGAAATACAGTTTGGGCAGGCAATGAGAGCTAAGACTCAGAGAAGAGGGGACTATCAGGTTACAAGAAGCAGAGAAAATGAATAGAGTAGGATTAAACAAATGAGGAGGGCCTCCAGGCTCAGCGATCAAGTGATCACAGCTGGCGAGGACCTGAGGCGGACAGAGCCATTTCCAGTTTGGCAGAGATGAGGAGGAATGGTGGGGAGGTACCTCTGGGGTGAACACGGTGCCTTCTCCTTTGTTCCCACAAGTTCTAGGGGACCTGCCAAACAGCCAAAGCATAAGCCATTTTCCCTGGTTGAGTATCAAGTCCAAACTCCACTTTCCTGCGCCTCCCCCTTTCCTCACACCTGACCCCCGGGTCCCCTCCTCTGTCTGGCTAATCCTCCTTATCCTTTTAAGTCCTGCTCTCAGCGGACTGGCCTCTATTCACGCCAGCAGGGCTCTCTCTCTCTCCCTCACCCGAATTCCAGTGTCACTGACGCAACACCACAGACCTGGCAGGTACGGAGCCTCTACGTTCAGAGGAGGCCAAGCCTTCTCTCTCCACTGAGGCTGTATCCGGACCAGCCCTTGTGCCCAGTGGCAGGAAACACTGCAAGCTCCCGAAGACGAGGTTCTTCCGTCTTACCTAACACGGTGATGAACAAATATCATCCCCCAGATGTTAAATACATGCTCACAGAGATGAAGTACAGACAGATCTGAATGCGCTTTCCACCTAGAACTGCACGGTGGTTTTTGTCCCCGTTACCACGGGGGAAGGGCACACTCACCTCTCACGTATTCCTTCCAGAACTACAGGTCTTCAAGGGTCTCCTCATGCTAAACTATTTTGCTTCCCACATGTGCAAATTATCTCAGCGGTTTTCCAAAATAAATTCACCTTGTTTATCTCCGACTCACCTTCCCAGTCTCTGTGGATCTTGTTTGCATAAAAATAAAAATCCCTTTGATGTCCTAAACCTTCCTGTTGCAACCTGAGGATCCTGGGCCCAAAGGCAGATGGGCAGCTCACGTTTCCGTGGCCTCTGGGACAGACGACCCTATATGCAAGAGGGCCATCTGGTTCAAATATTTCAGCACTTTCCAAAGATGACCAGCTTGGCCTGGCTCGAGGCTCACCCTGGGTGGGGCTTCTTAGGAAAAACACTGGGCCAGTTCTCCTGAGACAGGCAGAGGAACCCCAGATCCTGTGACAGGACAGGACAGGACAACAGAACCTGACACTAAGCCATATGCTGGGAAGCAGTGGCCCAGAAGGTTCCCATACAGAGAACAGGAGCAGTACAAACAGCACATCCCTCACAACGGAGGCGGAATGTTAATAAATGAATATAATTTACAGCCTGAGAGCCAACCATTCAGGCGTTTATGTGCAACAGAAGACACAAGACATACTCTGCCCTCAGGAGTTCATTAGCAGGTTAGGAGAGAAGAACAGGAGAGGACAGTATGAAAGTATAAAAGACATCCTTCAAACATTAGGTGTTCGGGGTGGGAGGGGTTGCTGCAGGCCAATTACCCTGGGAGACTTGCCAGGGGAAGGACTGGGGGGCTGCTCCTCACACCCCAGGAATTGGTGGTTTCTGAGACTGAAACAGTTAGCTAAGCACAGTTTTTATATTAGCTTACTAGCAGGAGACAAAAACGGAAAAAAAAAAAAAAAAAACATGCCTGGCTTGATAGCCTACGGTGAAAAAAATTACAATAGTTCTAAACCATAAAGAGACTGGACAGGGCCAAAAAGAGAAACAGTTGAGATTGTCAGAGTAAAGGCCAATGTTTCGCTTCCACAGTTAACTACATGCACCTTCAACTCCCTTGGCTGCTCCGGTCATCTGATGCCCACCTGGTGCAACCCCAGCCCTGGTTTCCTCCACGGCCCCAGACTACCCCAAACTCCGGGTCTGTCGGCCCCCAGCTGAATGAGGATGACACCAAACATGGCCAGGCTGGTCAGCCATGCTGCCTCAAGACCATGAACCTGGAGAGGCCGCTGGCCATCCAACTGTGCACCTCCCTAGTCCCCTCCCTCTCCACTCTCCTGGAGGACGTGCCAGACGTCTCACCACCCGCCCCCCCCCCCCCGCTGCTCCTCTGACCTCCACTCCCTACCCCCAGCTCCAGTCTCTCTCCACTGATGAGCCTGCTTTCTACTACGCTGAAACAGAAGCAATCAGAAAACAAGTTGCCAACATCTCAACCACCCGCCCACCTGTGTTAGCGCCTTCCCTCTGGCGGTAGGGTGAACTGTTCTTACCCCGGAGGTCAGGCTCCAAGTACCCACCCCTTCCTGGGTTTCCTCCCACCCCCCCCCCCCCCCCGATAGATTCTTCTCAGAGGCCTTGACAGGAGCCTACTGGTCCCCAAACCCCTTAGTGCTGGAGTGGCTTGCAGCTCAGCCCTTGGACCCCTTCCCCGTCTGTACTCATTCCTTGGTGAACTCATTCAGTCCAGTAGAAATACCACTTATACCCAGTAACTCCCAATTCCACACTTAGGGATCCAAAGGCTCAACCAGCATCCCCTGCTGGCTATTTAATATGCATCTCAAATGTGAACTTGCCTAAAACTGAGCTCCCAGTATTCTGCCCCTTCCCTGCTTCTACCACCGCCTTTCCCATTTCCTCCCTTCCACTCGCCCAGCGCAAACACTTGCATTAACCCTTGATAAGAACTGCGTCCTGCATTCAAACCCACAGGTAAATGTTGAGCAAATCCTGTCAGTTCCATGTTTAAGTATGTGCAGCATCCATGTGTACCCCCTACTACATACAGCTCAGGTCCCAACCACCAGCACATCTCACCCGCGGTACTAAAACAATCCCCCAGGTGGTTCTTGGCACCTAAAGTCTATTCTCAACACAAAAACCAGAGGAGTCCCCTTAAAGGGGAAGTCAGACGACTGCAGTCAGCTCCACTCCCGTCTCCTCTGCAACCAATCCACACACTGCTCACCCCTCACTCACTGGGCTAAACCTCTTCTGATCCGGCAGTTTTTGTAACAAAGCAAAAGGCATGCTCCAGCCTCAGGGCCTTTGTGCCCACTACTCTCTACTCTCTCAACTTAAAAACAACCCTCCTCCAACACCCCATATCCAGGTGGTTCACTTCCTCACCTTCCTCAAATGTCACCTTCTCAGTGACTTGCCCGGTTACCCCCTTTTCATTTCAAACACTCCCGCTGCCGCTGCCCATCCTTTCCTGCCAAGTTTTTGGAGTACTCAACTACCATTGATACGGTAATATATATTTTACTTACTTATATATTTACTGACTGTCTCTCCATTAGGATGTAAGTTTCACAAGCGCAGGAAACCCTTGTCTGTTTTCTTTACTCACCTCTGTATTCCCAGCACTACAACAGTGCTTACATTTACGTTTCTCGATAAGTATGTGTTGAATGAATGACACAGAAAACTAAACAAAAACAACTCACGTAATTTTTTGCTATGAAAAACAGACTGCCAAACTTTCAAACAAGTATTCAACATTCAGAAGGTACCCCATCCTCTTTTCTCCTCTAAGCCAACAGTCTAAACTCAACTACTACTGAGAACAGGACTTATTAAAAAAAAAAAGAAAGAAAGAAAAATCAGCTGCGTAAATTTGAAGATATAATTGGCTTTATGGAATGCTTCATGCATCAGGCAGCACCCCATCGACCAAGTAAAGGGGCACCCCAAGGGGTTGTACAGAATGGAAGGTTTTAAGGGAAGGAGGGTGGGGCCTGAAAGTTGTAAGCAACAGAAAAGAAAAGACTGAAAGGATTGTTTCAGACAAGATCATCTTCCCTGAGAGGGAAGGGGAGAGGGTCTTACTATGTGCCGAACCTCATCTTCCTTTAGGGGACAGACAAGACCCGCGTGACAGAATACCTCACTGGTGCTTATCAGAAAACTCCTAACCAGTTAAGGGCTGTATTTCTGCAGGAGGTTGAAACTTCACTTAGGTTAGGTAGGAACCCCTGGTTTACACAGTCTTGGGGCCTTAACCTAAGTGGCACCATTTTGATCCTGTGGTTTTCTTGTTAACCTGCTCCACCTAAAAGAGGCAGTTACTCCTGCGCTCTGGCCAATTATGGTCAAAGGGCCTTGTCAGAGCTTCCAAGAGAAGGTAAGTAGCTGCAATTTTACACAATAAAATCTTCTAACTTAAAAATGTTGAAAACATGGGCCCCTGGGTGGCTCAGTAGGTTAAGAGCCCAACTCTTGATTTGGGCTCAGGTCATGATCTCACAGTTCGTGGGTTTGAGCCCCTTGACAGGCTAGTAGCATGGGAACCTGCTTGGGATTCTGTCTCTCTTTCTCTCTGCCCCTCCCCTGCGCTCTCTGCCTCTCTATTTTTCTCTCAAAAATAAAGAAACATTTAAAAATAAATAAATAAATATTAAAAAAATAAAAATGCTGAAAACAGACACAAAGTTCTGGTCAATGAAACATAAGGAAAAGCTGTTTGTCAGGGGTCCTGAGAAGGCGCCTTAAAAGAGAGAGTGGGTTTGCCCTTACCCCTTCCTCATTTCTGCTGCGTATAACATGGATTAGATGGCTGGAGTCCTGGCAGCCAGCTTAAGGCCATGAGGTCTCAGGAACATGCAGCTGCATCCTAGCTTGCTAGAGCAGAGAGAGCGGAATCTAGCTTGCTAGAGCAGAAGGAAGGCGGAATCCCTGATGACCCTGAGATGCCAAACCAACCTGGGACACATGCCGTTAGACTTCACTGACAGCCACGTTGCTTTGGGCTTTCTCTTATACACAGCCAAACACAATACAATTCTATTATAAGTGTCAAATGCGGTAGAGGAATAGGAACTTCTGGCATGGCAGTATGAGTTATGCAGATCAGCTCCCCAGTGAAATTGGCGAAAATTATTTTATTTTAAATTTATTTGTTTGGGGGAAGGACAGAGGCAGAGGGAGAGAGAGAATCCCAAGCGGGCTCCATGCGTCAGTACAGAGCCTGATGCAGGGCTTGATCTCACAAACCATGAGATCACTACCTGAGCCAAAATCAAGAGTGGACGCCTAATCGACTGGGCCACCCAGGTGCCTCTGAAAATTATTTTAAAGAAACCAAACAAATATGAAAAATAGCTGGAAATGATCCTAAAGACATATAGCAAAGGAAGAAACGATTTAATTCAAGAAAACCTACTAGGGGCTCCTGGGTGGCTCAATCGATTGGTGTCTGACTTCAGCTCAGGTCGTGATGTCACAGTTTGTGAGTTCGAGCCCCGCGTCAGGCTCTGTGCTGACAGCTCGGAGCCTGGAGCCTGCTTCAGTTTCTGTGTCTGCCTCGCTCTCTGCCCCTCCCCTGCTCTCTGTCTCTCTCTCTGTCTCTCTCCCTCAAAAATAAGCACTTTAAAAAAATTTTTTTGAAAACCTACTAACATTAGTTAAAAACAGCAAGAGTCTGTGCTGTTTTTTTTTTTTTTAAGTTTATTTACTTGTTTTGAGAGAGAGAGTGGGGGGAGGAGCAAAGGGAGAGAGGGAATCCTAAGCAGGCTCCTGGCTAGCACAGTGCCTGATGAAGAACTGTGAGTTCATGACCTGAGCGATATCAAGAGTCAGATGCTTAATCACTTAATTGACTGAGGCCCTCCTCCCCGTCCCCCACCCTGGAGCCCCGAGTCTGAGCTGTGTGAATCAAGACCTCACTCCCTCACCTCTCCGAACTCAGCGAGGTGGAAACTCCACTTGACTGGTGCAGCCAAGAACACAGGGATCACTCTCCACCCAGCAACCAGTCGGTGGGCTTTCTTCCCAGGAGGGGCAAGGCATCGGCACTTCTTACCCTGTCCATCTCATCCTGATGTTGAAGCTAAGTTGCAGGCTGATGCAGCCAAGAGGTGGAGGTTCCCTTCTTCCAACTAGTCCCCGCTGGTGGTACAAAGGCTCTACCTTGAGCATGGTGCACCCAGAATATGGGGCCTCAACTGCCCTTGCTCTGGTTCGTAACATTGTGGTTCCAACCCAAGAGGGGAAAGCTGAGCAGAACGGAGGGTATTGCCGACCCTGTGCCCCTGGCGAATTCCCTTCTCCACGCACTCAACTCTAAAAGAGGGAGAGCCAGAGAAAAGTGTGACATCGTTGCCATCCCCAGTTCGAGCCTTGGCTCAGAAATTGTGCCTGGGTGAGGCAACTGGGAGGAGACAGGTGGATCGACTAGACATATAGACGAAACTATAGGCTGGCCAGTTTGCTGGAGTGACCTGGGAAAAGAGGCCACGAGGGAGAATATGACCAGGGTCAGAACAAATCTCAAAACACTGAGCTCAGGAACATCCCATCAAAGGAGCCTGAGTCTGAATGGACCCAGCTGTGGAGCAATGTATGCCCCTGGCATTATTGAAAACAATAGATCAGCCAGCAATTAGTGGAGCTTAATAGCTAGGTGCAGCCAGGAAAAACCACAAAGACAAAATAATTGTTATTACAAGGTGACTGAGGGCACACTCAGGGCTGTGCACTTGAGAAACAACAACAGAGGCTCAATACTGCCAGGGTGAACGGTCTGGCTCTTGATTTCGGCTCAGGTCATGATCTCATGATCATTGAGATCGAGGCCCATATCAGCTAGAGCCTGCTTGGGATTCTCTCTCTCCCTCTCTCTCTCTCTTGCTCTCGCTCTTGCTCTCTCTCAAAATAAATAAAGAAACATTAAAAAAAAAGGTCTCCACTAAAATAATCTAGTAGGTCACTAAATAATAAAAAAGCAAGCCCTTGGGGGGCACCTGGGTGGCTCAGTCAGTTAAGCAACCGACTTCGGCTCAGGTCACGATCTCATGGTTTGTGAGTTTGAGCCCCACGTAAGGCTCTGTGCTGATAACTTGGGGCCTGGAGCCTGCTTCAGATTCTGTGTCTCCCTCTCTCTCTGTCCCTCTCCCACTCACAGCCTCAGTCTCTCTCTCTCTCTCTCTCAAAAATAAAATAAACATTAAAAAAATTAAAGAAAAAAAAAAGCAACCCCTTGGGTGGGGTGGTGAGGGAGTAGCAGCATGCAGAATTGTCTAAAATGTCCAGTTTCTAACAAAAAATTATGAGACACGCAAAAAAAGAGTATGACCCATACACCAGGGGAAAAAAGCAGCCTATAATTGCAACCAGATGTAGGATTTAATATACAAAGGCAGAAACCATTAAAAACATTTTAAAGAAATAAAGAAAGGGATGATGACAATGTCACATCAAATAGAAAATATCAGTAAGGAGACAGAAATCGTAAAAAAGGAACCAAACGGAAATTCTGCAGTTGAAAAGTATAGAAACTGAAATGAAAAGTTACTAGTTGAGTTTAACAGTAGATTTGAGCTGAAAGAATCAGCCAACAAGAAGAGAGCTCAAAGAGATAATGCCATCTCAGAGAGGAAAAAAAGAATGCAAAAAAATTAATAGAACCTCATGAAACTGTGACCCACAGGGTTAATGAGGTTGAAACTAGCATAAAGTTTAAAGCTTGTTTCTCAGAGAACTCTTTCCCCCTAATCACCTGTTGTGTCTTTTCAGACCCCGCTATCAAACCCACTAGTTGTCTCTGCAGAAGCCTGGGCTCGTGGTCAACTGATACAGTTCCAGCCTATGAACAAGCAAGGCCCTGCCTTCCTTACCCAAGATAACAAGCCAAGACCCCATCCAGTTTATACTAGCTCTTGGAGCATGCCCACACCCCGTCTCCGTGTCCTAAGATATAAGATAACCTGTTGACATCAGGGCTGAATATTAAGTCTTCCTCTAAAGTGAACATGGGATATATGTTATATGTATATTTGCTCAATGCACATGCTACATTGTGCTTCATGAACAGTCATAAGTTTCCCTGCCCTATTCATCAATATGTATGCAATCTCAACCCCTACGATTATTAAAAAAAAAACTTGTTCTCTCCTCTTTTAGGCAGGCCGATTTGAGGCTTGCCCTCCTGTCTCCTCACTTGTCTGCCTCTCAAATAAACCCTTTCCTGGCTGCAAACCTAATGTTTTGGTGATCAGTTCTGCTTTGTATCGGGCAGATGGATTTGGGTTCGGTTACACTCATAGAAATTTGGGACACCACTGCCCATACCAACTCAGGTGTAATGGGAGACCAGGAAAGACAAAGTAGGAAAAATATTCAAAGAAATATTGATTGAAAACTTCTCCAAACCTAATGAAAAACTACTATTACTACTACTAATAATAATAATGGCCTACACATCCAAAAAGTTCCATGAACTTTAGACTCAAAAACACAAATAGATTAAAAATGAAAGAATGGAAAAAGATACATCTGGCAAATGGCAACCACAAGAACACTGAGGTAGTTATGCTAATACCAAACAAAACAGACTTTAAAACAATGTTACCAGAAATAAAGAGGTACATTTTATAATGATAAAAGTCACTCCATGAGGAAAATGTAAAAATTATAAACATACACATCTAAAAACAGAACACAAAATGGGTTCCCAGACAAAAATAACGGACAGAAATGAGAAGAGCAAAGACAATTCAGGGGTGCCCGGGTGGCTCAGTGGTTAAGTGTCCGACTCTTGATTTCTGCTCAGGTCATGATCGCGTGAGTTCGAGCCCCACATGGGGCTCTGCGCTGACAGTGCAGAGTCCACTTGGGACTCTCCATCTCTCTGCTCCTCCCCTGCTTATGTTCTCTCTCTCATAAACTTAAAAGAAATTTTAAAAAATAAGTAACACATTTTTTTTAAAAAAGACAATTCACCAGTGGCACTTGGAGACTTCAATACCCACTTTCAAAAATGAACAAAACTGTGCAGAATATCAACAAGGAAACATGTGACATTGTGGTTTATAGGAAACCTAAAGGCCTTGGAATCTCTTAAGTGATGGCAGATTAAAATTCTCATTAATACCCTGCCCAATGCAACTCTTCCACCTGGCTGTTCCTGAGTGACATCCTTTTATAACACACGATATAAGTAGGTACTTCTCTCAGTTCTGTGAGCCCCTCTAGCAAATTAACTGAACCCAAGGAGTCAGAAGTCAGTCAGAGGCACAGGTAACAGTCTGGACTTGCAACTGGTGTCTGAACTGGCGAAGCAGGAGTCTTTAGAACTCAGTCTTGCAGAATTGAGCTCTTAACCTGCGGGATCTGATGCTATCTCCAGAAAGCTAATTAAGTTAGGTTGTAGAACACCCAGCTGGCCCAAGAAGTGCTTGGCGTGGGGAAAAACACCCACACGCTGGAACTGGTAGCAGAATCACAAAACAGAAGACAGGAACAACACTATAAACCAACCAGACCCATTTAATAAAATGGAAATAATGCAAAGTCTGTTCTTCACTCATAATAGAATAAAAAAATCAGTAACAGAAAGAAATCTGGGAAACTCACAAATAAGTGGAAATTAAACAACACACTCCTAATAACCAATGAGTCAAAGAAGAAACCAAAAGGGAGATTAGGAAATACTTTGAGATAAACGAAAATGAAGACACAACTTACCAAAATGTATGAGATGCAGCTAAAGCAATGCTTAGAGGGAAACTTATAGTTGTCAATGCCTGTATTAAGAAGGAAGGATCTCAAATCAATAACCTAACCTTCTGCCTAAGACACTGGGAAAAAAAGACAACTAAACTAAACCTAAAGAAGCATAAGGAAGTTATATTAGTATCCTAGTATTGCTGTAAAAAAATACCACAAATTGAGTACTGGAAAGTTATTGTCTCCTAGTTCTGGAGGTTAGAAGTCAAAGATTTTCCTTTTGGGGGGCTCTGAAGGAGAATGTGTTCTATGCCTCTCTCCTACTTCCTGGTGGTTACTGTCAATCCTTAGCATTTCTTGGTTAATAGAAGCATCACTCCAATCTCTGTGTCGGTAATCAGGAAGCTTTCTCTTCTCTGTGCCTTCATATGGTACTCTTATAAGGAGAGCAGTAATTGGATTTAAGGTCCACCAGGATCCTGTATGACTTCATCTGAATGTAACTAATTACACCTGCAAAGAGCCTATTTCCACGTAAGACGACGTTCACAGGTACGAGGGCTTAGGACTTCAACCTATCTTTTGGGGGCACCGTTCAACCCACAACACAAGAAAATAATGAAGATTAGAGAAAAAAATTAATGAAATAGAGAATAGAAAAATACAGAAAACTGTTGAAACCAAAAGCTGATTCTTTGAAAAGATCAATAGAATTGACAAACCTTTAGCTAGAATGACCAATGACCAAAGAAACAAAGACTCAAAGTACTAGAATGAGAAACGAAAGAGGGGTTATTATCACTGATCTTAAAGAAATAAGGTTTATATTAGATACAATGAGAAACAACTATATGCCAACAAGTTAGGTAAATTGGATGGAAACAGCCAATTCTAAAAAGAAAAACTACCAAAACTGAGTTAAGAAGAAACAGATAATCTGAATCAACTGTTAAGAAGTAAGATACTGAATTAATAATCGGAAAGCTTTCCAAGAAAAAAAGCCCAGGCATTCAGACAGGTACTGAATGCCATCAAATATTAATTAAGGAGAATTAATACAAAATTTCAGTAAAGTCTTCCAAAAAACAAAAGACAAGGGAACGGGGCTCAGTTCATTCTATGTATAAGGACAGCATTACCTGGATACCAAAACCAGACAAAGATATCACAAGAAAACTACAAACCAATATCTCAGGTGAATATGGACAAAAAGATTCCTCAACAATACAGTAGGAAACCATATCCAACAACATATAAAAAATATTACATGCCATGACCAAGTGGGATCTTTCCAGGAATGCAAGTCTGGCTTACCATCCAAAATCAATTCATGGAATACACCACATAGAATAAAAAACAAAAGACACATTGTCATCTCAACAGACACAGCGAAAGCATATGACAAAATCCAAAATCCTTTCATGATAAAAACGCTCAACAAACTAGGAATTGGAGGGAACTTCCTCAACCTGGTAAGGCATATCTCTGCAAAACCAAGAGCTAACCTCATACTTAATGGCGAAAGGCTGGAAGCTTTCCCCTAAGATCAGAAATAGACAAAGATTCCATTTACATGAAATCTTTGCAATAGGCAAATCTAAAGATATAGAAAGTGGATTAGTGGTTGCTTAGGCAAGGGGACCATGTGGAGGTGGGGAGTGATAGATGAAGGGTGTAGGCTTTGTTTCTGAGGTAATGAAGATACTATAAAACTGATTGTTGTGATGATTGCATGTACCTGTGACTCTTACCTTAATAAAGCTGTTTTTCAAATGTTTTAGTGTTTATTCATTTTGAAAGAGAGAGAAAGCACCCACACACGAGCGCACAGGCACACTGTCGCTGTCGGTGCAGAGCCCGCTGCGGGGCTTGATCTCACTACCTAGAGATCATGACCTGAGCCAAATCAAGAGTGGGATGATTGGGGCGCCTGGGTGGCTCAGTCGGTTAAGCGGCCGACTTCGGCTCAGGTCGTGATCTCGCTGTCCGTGAGTTCGAGCCCCGCGTCGGGCTCTGTGCTGACTGCTCAGAGCCCAGAGCCTGTTTCAGATTCTGTGTCTCCCTCTCTCTCTGACCCTACCCCGTTCATGCTCTGTCTCTCTCTGTCTCAAAAATAAATAAACGTTAAAAAAAAAAAAAAAAGAGTGGGACGATTAACGCTTACCTGAGGCACCCAGGCACCCCTAAGCGTTTTTTGTTTTGTTTTTTTGACATTGTTAGAGAGACCATTAAAATAAGAATTAGGGGGGCGCCTGGGTGGCGCAGTCGGTTAAGCGTCCGACTTCAGCCAGGTCACGATCTCGCGGTCCGTGAGTTCGAGCCCCGCGTCAGGCTCTGGGCTGATGGCTCGGAGCCTGGAGCCTGTTTCCGATTCTGTGTCTCCCTCTCTCTCTGCCCCTCCCCCGTTCATGCTCTGTCTCTCTCTGTCCCAAAAATAAATTAAAAACATTAAAAAAAAAAAAAAAAATTTAAAAAAAAAAAAAAAAAAAAAAAAAAAAAGAATTAGGGAGGATCTGCCTTTGGCATTCATGGAATCCTCAACAAAGGAGGTTCCAGACAAGAGGTGAAGGAACAGAAGTGGACAGAGCACCAGTGTATATACCAGGAGAATGCTCATAATTGCAAAAGCACCCAAACCACCCAGTATCCTTCAAGCAAAATGGATAAATGGTGCTATATTCCCACAATGGCATACTGCACAACAACAAATCTCAGAAATGTAATGGCCAGTAAATTAAACTACTGGGGCTCCACCAAAATAAAAAGCTTTTGCACAGTGAAAGAAACCATCAACAAAAGAGCAACCTGCCGAATGGGAGAAGATATTTGTAAATGACATATCCAATAAAGGCTTGGTGTTCAAACTGTATAAAGAACACACCAAGCTCAACACCAAAAAAACAAATAATCCAATTAAAAATGGGCAGAGAACTTAAATAGACATATGTCTAAAAAAACATACAGGTGGCCGACAGACCCGTGCAAAGATGCTCAACATCACTAATCTTCAGGGAAAGGCAAATCGAAACCACAATAGGATATTACCTCACACCTGTCAGACTGGCTGAAAATCAAAAACATAAGAAACAACAAGTGCTGATGAGGATGTGGAGAGAAAAGGAACCCTCATGCGCTGTTGGTGGGAATGCAAGCTGGTGCAGCCATTGTAGAAAATGGTATGGAGGTTCTTCAAAAAATTAAAAATAGAATTACCATATGATCCAGTACTTCCAGTACTGGATATTTACCCAAAGAAAACTAAAACACTAATTTGAAAACACATATGCACCCCTATGTTTACCGCAGCATTATCTGTAATAGTCCAGATATGGAAGCAGCCCAAGTGTCCATCCACAGATGAGTGGATAAAGATGTGGGGTATATGTATGTATATATATGAAATGGGGTATTAGCCACACAAAAAAAGAATGGAATCTTGCCATTGCAACGACATGGATGGATCTAGAGAGTATATTACCAAGTGAAATCAGTTAGAGAAAGACAAATACTTTATGATTTCATTCTTATGTGAAATTTAAGAAATAAAACAAATGAGCAAAAAAAAAAAAAAAAGAGAGAAAGAGAGAGAGAGAGACAAAAAAATAGACTCTTCAACAGAGAGAACAAACTATTGCCAGAGGGGAGGTAGGTAGGCGGATGGCAAATAGAAGAGGATTAAGAGTACACGCATCACGATGAGCACTGGATAATGTAGAGAATTGGGGAATCACTATATTATACACCTGAAACTAACATAAACACCATATGTTAATTATACTGGAATTAAAGATTAAAAATTTTTATTTAAAATAAATAATTTTTTTGTTTTAATTTTTTAAATGTTTATTTATTTTTGAGAAAGAGAGAGAGAGAGAGAGAGAGAGAGAGAGAGACAGAGAGCACATGAGTGGGGGAGGGACAGAAGAGAGGGCGACACAGAATCCAAAGAAGGCTCCAGGCTCTGAGCTGTCAGCACAGAGCCCGACATGGGACTTGAACTCACAGATCACATATCATGACCTGGGCCGAAGTGGGACACCCAAACGAGTCACCCAGGCGCCCCTAAAATAAATAATTTTCTTAATGTGATATCTACTTAGAGAAGCTAGCACAGAAGACTAAACACATGACAACAGAATTTTTATAAAGCTCAGAAACAAGCAAAACTAAATAATGTATTGTTCAGGCATTCATATATGTGTGATAAAATTTTACAAAAACAAAAACAAAAGCTGAGTTACAACGAACAAAGAACAGGATGGCGGTTACCTCTAGAGTGGGTACTTCTAACGGTGACACCAGAGAAGGAACAGTTGAGTGGATGCCATTCATGTCCATGTTGGCATGGACAACATTCTCGTTCTTGGGTCAGGTGGTAGGTTCACAGGCATTCTCTATCTTACTATGCTTTATAACTACATATATGGTTATAGACATTTCTTTTATGTCCAATAAACTGATAGAATAATAAAAGAAAAATCTTAAAGTGAATAGGTGAGTGGAAACCTGCAAATGAAGACGATTCTTTCTGGAAGACTGAGAAAGAAGGAGAGGGGAGAAATAGTACAAGAGCAAACGGGAGACACAGGTAATGGGAGAGATTTTAAAATGAAGGCAAATGGCATGAGTTTATAAACCAAAGGGAGAAGTCTGCAGAAAGAGGAAAAGACTGGAGGTGAGAAAAGACATGACCAGTAAGGGCTCCAAAACAGGTAGAGAAGAAGGGATACGGGACAAGGGCACTGAGGCCAGGGAGAGAACCTTGAAAAGAAAGCAAGCCTGTCCTGAGACTAGATGAGGAAGTGAAAATACGTTGTAGATATAAATAAAATTCTGGAAGAAGATGCACTGAGGGAGGCAGAAAGATGAAGAAAACCATATACAATGGTATCCAGCTTTCTTGAAGTAAGCACTGAGGTCATCTGTTGAAAATAAGGAAGGCAGAGATGAGAAGCAGGGAAGGTTTGAAAGAGTCGCAAGAAGTTGACACAGAACAAGTGAAAAGCAGGCACAGATGAGATGAGAAACAAGAAACCACTAGCAGCATCAAGGGGGGGTTGCCTGCATTTCCCAGCAGTTCTGTCCCTGTGGTGTGGCAGCAGGGCCCTGGGACAGCAGTTGGAGGACCCTGGACTGGGGGGCGGGGGCAGCAGGAGGGAGCCTGGGAGGAAACTTCAGACTACACCAAGTGGTCCTCCAAGATAGGGAGAGGGCATACAAGTTTACTGATAATAATAACAGCCTCCGTGATGGGCAGCTTTTAAAGCCTATTAAAAAAAAAAAACAACAACACCACTGAGTTTAGAGAAAGAAACACACACACACACACACACACACACACACACACACACACAGGAAAGACTGACTGAGCTCACTGGACTGAAATAGGCCTAAGACGTTAATGTTGGTTATCTTTCAGAAACAAGATTGTATTTATTTCTAAAAATTAGTAACTTGATGCAGCGAAAGCAAGCAATGAAGGAAGTTTACAAATATGCTAACAGCCATCCTAAGAGTAAGAAAGAATAAAAGTGAATTTTCCCCTTTTGGTCTTTATTTTCCAAATTTCAGTCACAGAATTAAATTACTTTTATAATAGTAATTTTTAGTTTCTGTGGGAACAGAGGCTTCAACAGAATTGCTGCATTCTGAATCCACAGGTTTCAAACCACTGGTGTTTTTAAATCTTATTTGCCATGCTGGTTACATCACAATGAAAAGTCCCTCTCTGCTTTGCCCTCTACTTTATCTCATCGACCTTTGATCTGCTTAGATTTTTTTTCCTTTAACTTAGTTTAAAAAAAAAAAAAAAGTCAGACATTCGAGAATTTCACTGGGTAAGGATTTCTAATCCTACTGATAAAATAATATTGCACAGGCTTGAACATGGACACATTCTGCTACCTGTGCTATGGCATCAGTGGACAGTAATGGACTTGGGTCGTCTCCATCCTTGCAATGAAGATGTCAGATAAAGAAGCACTTAAAATTCAATTCTCTTTCCCCCCCACCAGCGTTTTTTTTTTTAGTGTTTATTTCTTTGTTTTGAAAGAGAATCTCAAGCAGGGTCCACACTATCAGCGCAGAGCCCGACGTGGGGCTCGATCTCACGACCCTGGGATCATAACCTGAGCCACAATCAAGAGTTGGATGCTTAACTGATTGAACCACCCCGGCACCCCTCCCCCACCGCAGTTTACTCCCAGTTAGTCCTGGACCAACTATTCTCTGTGTTGTTGCTAGAAGGACTACCATTGCCTCTGATGCTCTGGACACTGAAGAGTGCAGAAAACCTCCACCGTCTCCTGACATGACACTGGGAACGGGACTCCCAGTTCTGTAGGGCTTTGGCCACCTTGGATCCGGATGGGATGACCCCAGCAAAGGCCTCTGATCAGGTCTCCAGCACCTCTGTTCCCAGTTCGCCCTTTACTTCCGAAGAGCACCATGCACCATTTCCCCCTGTGCAAACTCCCCTGTCTGTGGGATAAAGTCCAAAGGCCTGAGAAACAGAGCCTTCCACAACCACTTTCCAGGCTGTCAAGCCACTCAGGGCAAATCTGTCTTTCCACTTCTCGCCTCTGCACCTTTGCACATGCCGGACTCTACCTGCGACATCCCTCTTCTCATTCTTCTGTGTGCCCAGCTGACACATTTCTCCTTCAAAACCTCAGTCATGAAATACCTCTTCTTGAAGTTCTTTTTGCATCCCTTCCTCCCAGGAAAGGCCAATTGCTCTTGCCTGTGCGTGCTATGCTGTATACAGACGTCTTTGTTCTGGCACCTATGACTGTCAGCCCCAAGAGTACAGGGGCTGACCTCTATTCATCTTGGTGCCACTACTGCACTTCTGTTCTGCTTTGGCCCAGCGTCAGAGAAACAGAAGGCACTCCATGTTTGTAGAGTGAAGGCTGAATGACCCAGCTCATGGACCACCTCCCTTTCAGGGTTACTGCTGCCCCAGACAGGCCTCCGGAGAGAAAACAATGCGTTGGGGGTGAGGGTAGGGAAAAATCTTGCTAGAACTCATTCATTCAAGAACAACTCTGGTGCACCTATTATAATAGCTACGGAGAATTTTTTTTCTCTTGAGATAGAGAGAGAACAGGTAAGTAGGGGAGAGGAGCAGAGTGAGAGAGAGAGAATCTTGAGCAGGCTCCACAGTGAGCAAGGAGCCCAACACAGGGCTCCATCCCTGGGACCATGACCTGGGCTGAAATCAAGAATCGTACACTCAACCGACTGAGCCACTCAGGCACCCTTGGAGAATGTTTTTTAAGAGATACAAACCTGGTCCCTACTTTCAAGAAGCACAGAGTTGATTAAAAAAAAAAAAAAAGCTATATTCAGATAAGTTTAAATAATCATACCATATGACCAGGTGTCAAGGAAGTTTGAAAGAAAATATATACCCAAGAAAGTCAAAGCAGCCTGGCGAGGACTCAATTCCAGATCTCCCTGTTACTAGCTCTTATTAGCTGTAGGACCTTGAGGAAGTGACTTCACCTCTCTCTGCCTCAGTCCCCCCACCTGTAAAGAGGATCAATTCTGACCTCGTATTGTACTACTTCCTCTCCTTCTCTCTGTTCCAGCCACTCTGGCTTTCTTTTACTGTTCCTCCCCTGTTCGGCTCACTCTGGACTTAGGACATTGACACCTTCTGGTTCCTCAACCTAGAACACTCCTCCCAAATCTGAACCGTTCAGGTCTCTACTCATACAACCTCCTCAGAGATAATTTCCTGACGACCTGCCCTAGCTCCCCTCCCATGTCCTGCCTAATGCCCATACTCGGATTTATTTACTCCACAACACTTACCAGTGCCAAAAATCACACTATTTGTCTACCCTTTTTAATTTCTGCCATCTCCCACTAGGACATAAATTCCTTGAGGGCAGGGTCTTAGTCTTAATTGGATCCCCAGTGCCTAGAATGGCTGGCACAGAGTAAATACTAAAAAAAAAAAAAAAAAAAAAAAAAAAAAAATTGTTAGGGGCACCTGGGTGGTTTAGTCAGTTAAGCATCTGACTTTGGTTCAGGTCATGATCCTACTGTTCATGAGTTCGAGCCCCGCTTTGGGTGAAGCGCTGACAGTGTGGGGCCTATGTGGGATTCTCTCTCTCACCCCCTCACTCACTCATGCCCCCCCTCCCCCCCAAAAAAAAACAACTGTTAAATAAGTGGCAATAACAAAAAAATAATACCTACATCAAAGGGTTTTGTGAAGATTAAATAAGACAGTGCACATTAAAGAATATAAAGTGCTTAGTACAGTGCCTAGCAGGTAGTAGGCTCAGTTAACATCAGCTAATACTATTCTCTAAGAAATCCAGAAGAGGCTGAGGTCAACACAGGGAGAAGCACTCACCAAAGTTTCAAGGAGGAAGCATCTTGAGCTTGATCTGGAATGATAAGGATTGTTCTGATGGGTAGAGAGGTGGGGGCACCGTAGGGAGTTAGAGGTGTGCCCCTGTCTGAGCCACCCTCCCCCATGTGTTCTTTGCACCTCCATTAAATGCAGAGCCATCACACTTAGAGGCATCTATTGACCAGCCTCTGTCTACCCATCCATTAATCCACTTCCCTTTCATTTCTGTACCACCAGAGCCTAAGACAAATTTCGCTACAAAAGGGCACAAAATAATGTTGTTGAGTTCACTTTAGAAATCTGTAGACCAGCAATTCAGGCCTACATGTCCATCCTAAAGAAATACTCAAGTGTCAGCATTAAAAATCATGTACGAGGATGTCCTCTACAGCATGGCTTGTGAAGGGAGGAAAAAAAGTTAGAAATACACAGAATGTCCACCCACAGGGAAAAAATAAAACTTACTATGGTATGCATCCATATTGTATAGAGGTTAAACTGAACAACAAGATAGATGTTTATGTACTGATATCAAACAATCTCCAAAAGACAGTTCTATTGGGGGGTGGGGGGGGAGAAAAGAAAGGTTGGAGAATACACACTATGTGATCTCATTTACAACAAACAAAAATTTTAAAACCACATACATACAAAACCTAAAGATTTATCTGGAGATACACACACACACATACACACACACACACACACACACACACACACACACATTTTTTAACCACTGTATTTTCAGCTCTTCAGTACCATGCCTGAAACATGCAGTAAGTGTTCAATAAATGTTTGCAGAACAAAGGATGGCATATGTAAATGTACAGAAAAGGATTAGGAAGCAGACCTGCTTTTCATGCTCAATGTTTCTGTGCTGTTTGCATTTTTAAGTCACCACATTAATGCGTTACTTGTATAATTAAAATGAATTCAAAACAGTTCTTTAAAAAAACAGTTGCAGGACCTGGATAAAAAGAGACCCGCGCACTCTTCATAACTTCTCTGGGTAACTAATTTACTCATCCTGGGCAATTAGGGCTCTTAGACAGCAACTCAACGCTCACTTTACAAATCCAGCTTCAGACATAAAGAGGAGTGGGAAAGTGCTGGGTTTTAAATTGTTCCTGCAAACACGTTAAAGGCATAGCATTTCTAAGGGCGCTCTCCTGGAGCTAGGGCTCTAGCCCCCTGCCTTCCCCGAGCAAGCCAGGCCGCAGAGAAAGGCAGGCAGGTGGGCGTGGAAAGTCCTCCAGGTAGGTGTGAGCACGCGGCGCTCGGGTAGGGAAACTTACTTTCCAACCGGTCCCTACTCTAGCAGTAAGCTGCCTCTCCTGCTCAAGCATCCTCCTCCGGAGGAACCAATTTCTTCTGTGATCCGCCCAGAGCCCACAGGTCACCTGGTTAGTGGAGAAGTGCGGTGTTGAAACCCCGGGAGCGGGCTGTGAGTGGCATCTCTGCGGTTCGGCTCTCTCACCCGGGGAAGGGTCTGGAAAAGGTCTCCTGCATTTCAGACCAGGGGATCAGCAGCCCTCGCCCCACCGGCTAATTCAAAGTTGCGCGCCCTGGCGCCCTGTCCCTTGCGGGAGGGGGGGGGGGGGGGTGCAGGGATAAGCGCAAGGGCGGAAGGTTGGCCTCGGACCCTCATTCACACCCGGAGGCGGCCCTGCCCGTGCCCCTGGCGGGGACCGGTCCTCCCTCCCAAGTCTCCGCTACCTCGGGCCGGTACGCTGCGGACTCGGTCTTAGGCCCCCGGCGTGTGAAGGACAAGAGGGCGGGCGAGCGGCGCAGAGCCGAGCCGGAGATGCAGATCCCAGGGATCGCCAACCGCCGGCAGAGAGGTGCGGCGTGGCGGGCACCTTCTTCGGGTCCGCTCCGCACAGCTGCCTCTCAGCTCCGCGCTTCGCTCCGGGGCGTCGCGGGTCCCAAATGCCGCAGCTGCCGCGGGAGTGAACTCCGCACCTGGGAAATCGATCCGAGATGCGCAAGGGCCTCCCATTGGTCTCAACGGCCGGCGGGCCCCGGGCTGGGGGCTTCCAGTGGGGGAGGGGTCCGAGGGCGGGTGCCCAGCTGTCCATCACAGGCCACGCCCACTCCAGCCCTACTCCCACTACGGCCCCGCCCGCTGGGGGGGCGGGACCCTTGTGCGCCACGCCGAAAACTTGTCTCCTCCCCGGGAGATTCTATTGACTGGAAGGCCGTGGGAAGCTACTACCAGCAGCCAATTGAAACGCGAAACCTGCCCCATGGGGGCGGAGAGAACACCGCCCGCTTCCTCTGGAGCCAATAGAGAAGAGGAACAAAGAAGCGCTTCCTGAGTTCGGGGGTCGAGGGAAGATGGCGACCACCAAAGGGGGTTGGTGCTTGTGCGAATTACTGAGGTGAGGAGCTGGTGGTGTGGGCTCGCAGGCGTTTCTGTTTCGCGGTGGTTCTTGTCCGCCCAGGGCAACTGAAGTTTGCGGGGAAGGGGATCTTCTAGTCACGAATCTTAGGCCTCAAGGATAGCGCTATTCTCACTTCGGAGTCTTTTAATTAGACTGAAGCTGACTGGGTTAAAGACTCAGTTAACCGCGTTTTCTTCGCCTGCCCCACTTCTGGCTGAAGGGTGCAGTTTCCCTTCCTTTTTCTTTTTTGTTCGCACTCCAACTATTCTGTTATAAATTATCCATATTCATTTCTCGTTTTCCTTTATAATGGAGCCATGGATCATTTTCCAAACTATCGTGTCTCTTTTTGTAAAGAATAAACTGGCTCTTGTCACGGCTTAGTTTCCCCTCTTTCACTCACCAAAATGGTCGCTGTTAACACATGTCACTTAAATATGTTAACCTTAAAAATAAAACAGCTATCTTACCAGCAAAAATGGTTTGGTTGGTTTTGTTTGTTTTTTTCGGGAGTAGCAGAGAATTGCATTTCTGGATATACAAGCTATGACAAAACCATACCTGGCAAGTTCTACCAACGAGAGGACCGTTGTTTTATGGAGAAGGAGGAAGTTGAAGGGGTGGGGGGTTGAAGTAAAGTCTGCTGGAGAAAAGCAAGAGTAGTGAGGGTTTCTCATTGGCTGAGTTGCAGGAGTACTCTTGTAGGAAATGCGACGTACATCTCTCCCTGTTGGGGCCTGTTAGTGGCCATTCTGTCGTGTTTAGGATTCTACTGTTGGATGCTGTCATTGACAGTTCTTCATGAAATTGGCATTTGAGTGATAGGGCTCTTCTGCGTTCCCCCTTCTGGCCTCCTGACTCCATTTCAGTGAGATTTCTCTTTATTTTCACAAATAAAAAGTTTATGTTGAATCATCTGCTTCATGATCATCCATTGATCTTTATTTCCGGTTGATATAGGAGTAATATAAAATTGTATTACATAGGTAATACATTGTTTCTTATAGAAGAGTTAGGAAATAGAGGAGCAAAAAAGAAAACTGGCCAGGCGTGCTACCATCTGGAGATAACTACTGTTAACATTTTGGTGGAAAAAAAAACCCAGACTTTTTTTCCCCTACTTTTATTGTTGTAATACTACTGTGTTTTTTTATTTTTATTTTTATTTTTTACGTTTATTTATTTTTGAGACAGAGAGAGACAAAGCATGAACGGGGGAGGGTCAGAGTGAGGGAGACACAGAATCTGAAACAGGCTCCAGGCTCTGAGCTGTCAGCACAGAGCCCGACGCAGGGCTCAAACTCACGGACTGCGAGATCATGACCTGAGCCGAAGTCGGCGGCTTAACCAACTGAGCCACCCAGGTGCCCCTATTTTTAGTTAGATTTAAACAAATTCTAAAATGGATAGTTTTGATGTGCAAGTACTGTAGGATGTTTAATAAATTTATATAGTCTGTATCTTTGAAACTAAGAGACTCAGTAAAGGACTGGCTCAACTTTAGTTATTAGTAGGATTTATTTTTTCTGATTTTCAGTTAAATAGTTCAGTTTGAAAATCCTATCACATGAATCTTCCCACTTAAATCATTAGAAGGAAATGCCATAAAAATCCTTGGATTCTATGGATCAGCCTCATTTTAAATTAAATGGGCTTTTAACTTTTCCTGGGAAAGCTGTATAATATTCTTTTTATGAACAGATATATTCCAAACATTAAATAATTGACAGATCTTACCACTTATGTCAAACCCTGTTCATCCTTTAAGTCAGTAGTTCTCAAAGTATGGTCCATAGACCTTGACAGGTCCTCAAGACCCTTTTAATAGTTCTTCAATATCAAAACTATTTTTATAATAATTGAAGCTAACATTTGCTTTCTCATTATGTTTACATTTGCACCAATGGTGCAAAAGTAATAGTGGATAAAACTACTACTTATTACAAATCGAGGCAATGAAATCAAAGTATACGAGAAGTCTTGTGTTTTTCACCACCGTGTACTTGCTAAAGCCAGTTTTACTAAGAATGTCCTTGATGAAACAGTAAAAATTAATTTTGTTAATTAACCTTGAGTTGAATACATATCTTTTTAATACATATAATGTTTTCATACTGAAGTATGATGGTTATCTCAAGGAAAAGTTCTTGCATGATTGCGAAGTTGAAAGCTGAATTAGACACTTTTTTATGGGATGTGGTTTCTACTTGAAAGAATGACTGACAAAGTATGGTTCTTCTGACTTGGGTATTTGAAAATGAATGAAGTGACCCTGTCAGTTCAAAGAAAACAAGTGACAGAATTTATTGCTAATAATAAAGTTTGAACTTTCAAGTGAAAATTAGAATTTTGGAGAACCTGTATCTGCCATTCAAAGCTTGACCACTTTCCAATAATTAAAAGATTTCCTGAAGAGATGGGTAGTGATATTAACAAATGTGATTTGGGGATATTATACAGTGAAAAAATGTGCCCACATTTGGAAAGTCTATGTGAGTCATGAACCAATATTTTCCAAATAATCGAGTCACGACATTACAAAATCATGTATAGGTAAAAGATCCACTTAAAGTACAAGATTTCAGTATAACACAGTATGAAAAGGGCATTGATTGGCTTTCAAACTCCATGTTGCACCTGACAATTAAGAAATTACCACTTGTCTAATTTGGTATAACATCACAGAAAAATGCTGTAACCATCTGAAAAGGGTATTTAAACATACTCCCTTTTCCTACTACATATCTGAGTGAGCTTAGATTTCCTTCATATACTTCAAGTAAAACAACATATCACTAAGATTGAATGCAGAAGCAGATATTAAAAGCCACTATCTTTTGTTAAGCCAGACATTAAAGAGATCTGCAAATATCTAAAACAGTAATACCCTTCTTACTGAATTTCTTTTTTGTTTGTTTGGAAAAAAGCGTTTTTTTTTTTTTAAATAAAAATGTGTTTTATATTAACTTGTAATAGATTTGTCATTGTCAGAATAATTCATTAAATTCCTCAGTTTCATTTCTGATATGCTAAATATTGGTAGATATAATCAATGAAAATGAGTATTTCTCAACAAGGAGTGATTTTAACTTCTGCAGGACATTTAGCAATGTCGAAATAATTCTTATGGTCATGATTGGAAGGGCACTATAGGCATCCAGTGGGTTGAGACCAGGAATGCAGCTAAACATCCTATAATGCATAAGACAGTCCCTGCAGACAAAGAATTATTGTGGTCTAAAATGTCAGCAGTGCCGGGGCGCCTGGGTGGCGCAGTCGGTTAAGCGTCCGACTTCAGCCAGGTCACGATCTCGCGGTCCGTGAGTTCGAGCCCCGCGTCGGGCTCTGGGCTGATGGCTCAGAGCCTGGAGCCTGCTTCCGATTCTGTGTCTCCCTCTCTCTGCCCCTCCCCCGTTCATGCTCTGTCTCTCTCTGTCCCAAAAATAAATTAAAAACGTTGAAAAAAAAAAAAAAATTTAAAATGTCAGCAGTGCCGAGTTTGGGAAATCCTGATAGAAATAAAAGCTGTATGGGGTCTTCAGTAATTTTTAAGAGTTTAAAGATATCCTGAGATCAATCATTCTAATAAGTCAAATACGTCTTCAAATAGTGCACTTATTCACAATAGGAAATCCCACATGAGAAGTTTGTTTCCAAACTAAATATAAATAAGATATTTATTTCTGCCGGGGCTCCTGGGTGGCTCAGTCGGTTAAGCATCCAACTCTTGTTTTGGCTCAGGTCATGATCTCATGGTTCGTAAGTTCCAGCCCTACATCAGGCTCTGCACTGTCAGATTTTCTCTCTGTGCTTGGGATTCTCTCTCTCCCTCTCTGCCCCTCCCACTTACTCTCTGTCTCTCTCTCTCAAAATAAATAAAACTTTAAAAATTAAGAAAAAAAGTTATTTCTCTGAAGAATTTATGTCTTCTACTTATGGACAATGAAAACTATGCAAGTACACAAAATATCCCCATACATGCTTGGATCATTAAGCCCTTCAGAGCCCAATCTGCTTTTCACTACCACATACAAACTTAGAGTCTGTATATCTATGTCCCCCACCTGTCACTGCTCTCCACCAAATACTTGAACTCCCCGGCCCTGAGTTTTCATTATTTAAGTTTTAGTATTTTAGTGTTTTTATGTGTTACAAGCTCCCCGGATCCTTTATAAAGGGTAGGCAGGATATAAAAAATATGAAGCTAGATACCAACTATATTGCCCAACGGTAACAGAAAAACACACTTTGAAAAATTATTTTAACATCATCTAAGAGACGTCTGAAGAGGTAAAGAATTTTGTATGCAGTCAACAAACACGGATGCCTTCTCTGGGCCAGGCATTATGCTAGGCGTTGGCATCCAGTGGTAAACAAGCCTGGGTCCTTCCTTGCCTTTGCAGAGCTTCAGTCAGCCTGGCAGTAAGAGCCTTTTAGCAGTCAGTGGGGGAGTGAGTATGGAGTAGAAGTAGGTTGTCAGAGCATTTATGGCAACTCATTTAGAGGCACATAAGGAAAGGCAGTGTTCTAGGGCCATAGAAACAGATCAGATGCAGAACTTGTAATAGAAATGGAGAGATCTAAGTTCCTCTCACCCCAGAAATTGTTCTATTTGAGGCGAAGTAAAAGAATAAAAATGATTTGCTACCTCACCAAACTTTTAACTAATTAAATGTTCATTATTGATCATTCAGAAGACATACTGCTCGGGTTCTGTGTTGTGATTTTTGAGGGTCAGATGCCATTCCTGATCATGTCTTGTTTAGGTTAATAATTAAATTTCAGTTTTTAGTCCTTTTTTTAAAAATTTTTTTAACATTTATTTATTTTTGAGACAGGGAGAGACAGAGCATGAACAGGGGAGGGTCAGAGAGAGGGAGACACAGAATCTGAAACAGGCTCCAGGCTCTGAGCTGTCAGCACAGAGCCCGACGCGGGGCTCGAACTCACGGACCACGAGATCATGACCTGAGCCGAAGTCGGCCGCTAACCGACTTAGCCACCCCGGCGCCCCTGTTTTTAGTCCCTTAACACATACACTGTTAGGAGAAAAGTGGCTCAACATTGATTTTTACTGCTGATTAAAAAGTATTTCGTTAGCAGACTCCCAGGTATAAAAATCTGTCTTTACTACTGATACATAAAGTGGATCTGTAAAAGTAGACTTTAATTTGTTGTTTCTTTTGAATGGGCATTCTGTAGATTTTTATATTTTCCTTCTTGTTTCAGGTTTTTGTATTCATTATTCCTCCCTGGCCTGACAGTATGTGGAATTTTATGCATATGTTTGTTCATTATCCTCTGGGGAATCAGACTGCTGGTACGAAGAAAGAAAGAGTCAGTAGCAACTAGCAAAAATGGGAAAAATCAACTGGTGATTGCATTTTTTCATCCGTACTGCAATGCTGGCGGCGGAGGAGAAAGAGTTTTGTGGTGTGCCTTAAGGGCTCTGCAGAAAAAGTAGGTATGCATCTTTCTTAGGTCATTTGCTCTCGTATTACCTTTAAAAAAAAAAATCATTGCCCAGAAATTTACCTTTCTCTCACCTTACTTGTGGCCAGGAATTAATTGTTCTTCAATAAGGAAACGCTTCTGTTATGTGCCAGCCTGCCTTACAAGATCCTGTTGAATTTTAGTTGATATGATAAAGAAATGGAAAGGGAAAGTATCTACCCTTTAATGACAAAACTTAGCGGGGATAACTGTCACCTTGGAAGAACGTGTGGAGAAGTTGAATAGTAAACAGAAATATAATACCAAGGAACACTTTAAGCCTGAATACATTTAGTCCATAGTGGCACACAGGAGATAATCTCTGTGAGAGCATCTATCTGATTTTAATGTTGATATCATTACCAGCTAGTCTTAAGTTACCATGTTCGAAAGAATATGCTACTACCCGGTCATTTCATGTTTTAGGCTTCCTTCTCTCCACCTGCATCTCCAGACGTAGGAGGAATAAACACAGTAAAGTACAAATTCCATTTGTGGTTTTATCATAGGAGGAAACTATTATTCTTCCCTGGTTACGCTACTTCCTGGCACATGCCCTTCATCCAGTTCCAGAGCCTTCACACAGAATTCCCTTCACTCTACATCTCTGTTTCTCGGCTCATCCTGGCTTCCAGCCACCACCCTTGTATTTCCTCTGCCATCTTCCATAACTCCCTGGATCTAAAACATGTCCTTAGATCTCAGCTTACTGCCCGCCTTTCTGAGGCCTTCCCTGCTCCTTCTCTAATCACTACTGCTCTTTCCTTCTCCTAACTCTGTGCATTAGCTTGTCTACCTGGATTCTCTCACTCTTGAGGGCAGCGGTAAAGTTTTGTGATAGCTCTACTGTACTCCCCAGCAAACTCTGTTATTCCCAAGTCACCTGCAATGAAAGAAGTCCAAATCCTCAGTAGGACATAGAAGATACTTTTTCATCTTGTTCTTGCCACATTTTATTTTTCATCCCTCCCCATTCCTTCATGTATACTTTGCTCAGCACACTGAACTAGGAGCATCAGGCTCTCTCTATAGATTCTTTGCCTTTCCATACGGTGTTCCTTTTTTTTCTGACCTTTTTCTCCTCAGCTAATTTCTACAAGCTTCTCCTGACTCAGCATAAACTACAATACACTTTTCATTCGATCTAGAAATATTTCTTGGGGACCTACTCTGTGTCAGGCACTGTTGAGTTGAGATTGAATGGTGAACAAAATAGATCATGGATCTTAGATTTTAGTGGAGAGGAGACAAAATAATATCTAAAAAGAAAAATACCAAATGGTGAGAGATGCTACACAAGAAATTAAAATAGGACTCCATACTTTATTTTTTTAATGTTTACTTATTTTGAGAGAGAGAGAGAATGGGAAAGGGGCAGAGAGAGGGAGAAAGAGAATTCCAAGCAGGCTCTGCACTGAGCAGAGCTTGGGGCTTGATCTCATGACCATGAGATCATGATCTGAGCCGAAATCAAGAGTCAGATGCCTAACCGGCAGAGCCACTCAGGTGCCCCGGGAATGATTCCGTACTTTAGACTGAGTAAGTAGGGAAAATCTCCAAGGAGGTGATACTTCTGAAGTTTAAATGACAAAAGCAGCTGACGTGTACTGAGCATTTACTATGTGCCAGGCATTGTTTGAAGTGTTTTACACGTGTCAGCTCATTCAATCTTCAGAGTAACCTTACGAGGTTGTTACTGTTACCCTCATTTGACAGATAAGGGAACTGCATTACAGAGCCCATGTTGTAAATCACATGCCATACCGTCTGCCTCAGGAAAACACAGTGAAGATGAGAAAAGAGAGTTCAAAACAGAGGGAACAACTCTTGCAAGTCCCCTAAGACTGGAAGGAGCCTGTCTTGTTCAGAGAAAGGAATCCAGTTTGGCTGACCCTGTGGGTATGTGAGAGAGCGGAGGCAGGGTCCAGATTACTCAGAGCTTGAGTGAGTAGAGTGAGGAGTCTAGCTGGTATTCTAAGTGCTGTGGGAAACTATATGAGTGTTTCAGACAGAGAGATGATATTCTGCTTATCCGTTGCTACGTGACAAGCCACCCCAAAACGTAATGGCTAAAGCAAGAATTTCTCATTATTTTTCACAGTTTGGGGATTGATGGGCCCTGTTTGAAATCCTGCATACCAAGCTGCTGCAGTTAGATGGCAGCTGGCTCCGAGTCATCTGAAGGCTTCTCCACTAACATACCTGCTTCCTGGGCTGGGATGATTGCAACAGCGACAGTGGGTGAGGGTGGGGAACACTGGTCAGGCGTCTCTGTCACCCGCAGCCTCTCTACGTGACTCGCTTGGGCTTGCACACAACATGGCAGTCTCAGGATAGTTGGATGTCTTATGTGACAGCTGACTTCTCTAGAGCAAAGCAGAAATTACCATCCCCATAGAACTTGGCTCTAGAAACTGGCAAAATGTCACCTTTGACATAGTCTATTGGTAAAAGCAGTCACAGAGCCCATCATTCCAGGGGAAGGGACATAGATCCCACCACTTGATAAGTGTCAAAGAATGTGTGGCCATCTTTAAGCAACCGGGGAGGACAATCGTTTTTACGTTTTATAAGGATCATTCCAAGGGCACCTGAGTGGCTCAGTGGGTTAAGCATCTGACTCTTAATCTCAGTTCAGGTCATGATCTCATGGTTCTTGAGTTTGAGCCCCACTTCGGGCTCTGCACTGACAGTGCGGAGCCTGCTTGCGATTCTCTCGGTCTCTCTGCCCCTCTCCCTGCTCATGTGTGCAAGCTCTCTCCCTCTCTCTCTGTCTCTCAAAAATAAATAAACGTTAAAAAAAAAAAAAAACAACAACACCTCAGTCTAAGGATCATTCTGCCTGTGGGGAAGTGCAATTAGATGCTCATCCTTTGGGTCTGCACAGCATCCCATGGCTGTCTTTATCAACACATATCACAGTTTTGCAGTTTTCTGTTTATATATCTGTTTTCCCCACTGAACTCAGCTCCTCGAGGGTAAAGACCCTCTAATCCCTGAATCCCCAGAACCTAGTAGCTCATACTAGATACTTAAGAAATGTTTTATGACTCAATAGCCAAAAACACCAGAGCAAATGCCAAAAGCATAGTCATAAGAATATATACTTTTAAAGACTTCCATTATTATTATACCCTATCTAATTTTTTTTTTTTAATTTTTTTTTTCAACGTTTTTAATTTATTTTTGGGACAGAGAGAGACAGAGCATGAACGGGGTAGGGGCAGAGAGAGAGGGAGACACAGAATCGGAAACAGGCTCCAGGCTCCGAGCCATCAGCCCAGAGCCTGACGCGGGGCTCGAACTCACGGACCGCGAGATCGTGACCTGGCTGAAGTCGGACGCTTAACCGACTGCGCCACCCAGGCGCCCCATACCCTATCTAATTTTGATGCAGGCACCTGATCTAGCTTTTAGAATCTTATTGCATTTCTCAGATAAAAATAGAGTAACGCTTTAGCATCTATGATCCTGTCTAAAGATACATTTAGTAAGTTTTAACTCTTGTTTAGGAGTACGTTATTGATATTACCATTTTATACTGAAAAGGTCGTCAGAATAAAGTTTCTGTGTATTTCATAAAAGCGGAAATGTCAGCAATTTCTGTTGATGTCTGCTCTATGCAAAACTCTCAGAAGAGGAAATAGCAAAGAACTCGAAGTCTCATTTGGAGGACTAACATTTAACTCCCAGGACAGCAGAGGACTCGGGATCAGTAGACCAAGTGCAATGAAGGAAAAACGGTGGAAAACATTTTTTTTCAATATAGAAATAACCTTCTTTATGATTGTGACAAAATAATTATCTCCAACTTTTCTGCTCGATTTTAACCTAAACTAGTGAAAATCTTAACTACTGCATTCTGTTTTAGGTATCCTGAAGCAATTTATGTTGTGTATACTGGTGACGTGAACGTCAGTGGTCAACAGATACTAGAAGGTGCTTTCCGAAGATTTAACATCAGGCTCATTCACCCAGTGAAGTTTGTTTTCCTGAGGAAACGCTACCTTGTGGAAGATTCGCTCTATCCTCACTTCACACTGCTGGGCCAAAGTCTAGGATCCATTTTTCTTGGCTGGGAAGCTCTAATGCAGTGTGTTCCTGACGTTTACATCGATTCAATGGGATACGCGTTCACACTGCCTCTGTTTAAGTATCTAGGTGGTTGTCGCATTGGCAGCTACGTTCATTATCCCACGATCAGCACTGATATGCTGTCTGTAGTGAAGAACCAAAATGTCGGATTTAATAACGCAGCCTTCATTACCAGGAATCCTTTTCTAAGCAAAGTAAAGCTCATCTATTACTATTTATTTGCTTTTATTTATGGACTTGTGGGTTCTTGCAGTGATGTAGTGATGGTCAATTCTTCTTGGACACTAAACCACATTCTCTCACTGTGGAAAGTCGGGAATTGCACTAATATTGTTTACCCACCTTGTGATGTACAGACCTTTCTGGACATTCCCTTACATGAAAAAAAGACAATCCCAGGACATTTGCTGGTTTCCATTGGCCAGTTCCGGCCTGAAAAGAATCATCCTTTGCAGATCAAAGCCTTTGCTAAATTGCTGAATAAGAAGGTGGCTGGGTCACTTCCTTCCCTTAAACTTGTCCTCATTGGAGGGTGTCGTAACCAAGATGATGAGCTCAGGGTAAACCAACTGAGAAAGCTTTCTGAGGATCTGGGAGTTCAAGAAGATGTGGAATTTAAAATAAACATTCCATTTGATGAGTTAAAGACTTACTTGTCTGAAGCAACAATTGGTCTGCACACCATGTGGAACGAGCATTTTGGGATTGGTGAGTTTGTCCTTTCAGCAACTCGTTTGGTGTCATGAGATGTACATTTGGGTTCTCTTGATAAAATAATAATACTCTAGAAGTTCACATCAGGTCTAATTCTCCTCTCCCAGTCTGCCAAGTAAACTTTTTTCATTTGAGACCCCGCAGGACGTAACAGTATGTAGTCAATAATAATAGCTGATATTTATTAACAGCTTACCGTGCATAAGTCACTGTTGAGATCTTTACAAGTATTATCTGATTTAATCCTCTCTGAAACCCTGCTTGATGTACTGTTATTTCCATTTGACGAATAAAGAAACTCAGGCACAGAGAGGTTTTGAACTTGCCCTTGTTCAGCCTTAGCAATAAGAGATAGAGCTTGGATCCTAACTCAGCCCCTGTTCTTACCTACCAGTTTCTCTGCCCCACCTAACCCTATGTCTGGACTGGTACAGATTCCTGGCCTAATCTCGCTGAAGGACCAAATCCGAATCTCCGGGTGGGGCCCAGGTAGATGTATTTCAGTAAAGCTCATCAGGTGATTTTCATGTACACCAAAAGCTGAGCTGACAGGGCTCCTCATGGCAATTCTGTTGTTTCTTCTGTTGATTCCCTGCCCATTATTGAAATGGCCTACCCTCCTTTTTCTGCCAAATCCCATTATAAGTGTCTGACTTTCATCTCCTTAGCCTTTAATTTAGCCTTTCTTGTTTATTTTAGCACAAGCTGCTCTCTATATCCTGACTTCCTGTTATGCATACATTTGGTATAAAGTCAACTGCTGTCTTGTGTCTAATTTGGTTCAACATCTATTTCTCAAATGGCTGCTTTGTGTCCACACTGCTAAGTGTTCAGGGAAAATGGAAAAACAGGGGCGCCTGGGTGGCGCAGTCGGTTAAGCGTCCGACTTCAGCCAGGTCACGATCTCACGGTCCGTGAGTTCGAGCCCCGCGTCAGGCTCTGGGCTGATGGCTCAGAGCCTGGAGCCTGTTTCCGATTCTGTGTCTCCCTCTCTCTCTCTCCCTCCCCCGTTCATGCTCTGTCTCTCTCTGTCCCAAAAAATAAAATAAACGTTGAAAAAAAAAAAAAATTAAAAAAAAAAAAAAAAAGAAAATGGAAAAACATAAAGTGAAGTCTCCTGTGCTAAGGCTATGATTTCTCTTACCCTCCTGTCTATCCCTAGTGGGTCGCACATTACTGAGCCCAGACATACAGCAAGAACTTTTTGATTCAGACCTTCTGCACAGGGTCTGACTCCCTGTGCCTCCTCCCGCGGAGACTTACTGGAGCATTCATTGTGCCAGGCACGTGGCGGGTGCTGGGAAAATGACTGGGAGACAGGACCTGTTGTTCCCTTCTGAGACTTCCAGCTCTGTGTGTGATAAAGACCAGTTAAACAGCACTTTACTGGACACGGTGCTAAGTGCTGTGCCAGGGCAAGTGCAGGGTGATTTGAAGCACCCAAGAGAAACACCTAACAGATTTGTGAGGTCAGAGAACAGTTGCCCGAGGAAGTGGCGTGATACGTAAGCTGGGACCTGAACGGTAATTAGAAGTTAGCCTTGCAAGAGATGGGAGAATATCCAGCAGAGGGAACAGCATCGTGACAGGTGGGACCATAAGGGCACTAGCAGGTGCACTCAGGGAACTAAGGGTTCGGTATGGCCGGAGCACGCAGGAGGAACAGCAACAGCACGCTGATGGAGAGGGGAGCTGGGGCCAGGTGAAGCCAGTGGGAAAAGATAGACTGATTTTGAGTATCGGATTTAAAAGCTTTCTATTTCCTCAAGTTCACTGTGGTTGCCGTGAAGGGGTGGATCAGTGAGGAGCAGGGAGGGCCAGGGGAGGAAGGCAGGAGGATGTGTCGGGCTGCCCTGGCAACCTGGGTGACGTGCTGTGGTACAAACACGGTAGGCGAACGCGCTCGAGGGAAGTTCTGAGGCAGGATTGAACAGGACGTGGTGATTAATTGGATGTCTTACGTGAAGGAGAGAGAAGAGTCCAAGAGGACCTCCTGGGGTTTTGAGTGTAGGCAAATGTATGAACAGTGGATGGCTGTCACCTCGAGACAGACTCCCAAGAGGAGAGGCAGTTGATGAGCCAGGTTCCCAGCAGGTAGAGTTAGAATGATCTGCAGGACACGGAGGTGGGTGTGTCCGGTGGACACTTGTCTCTACGAGTCTGCAGTGCAGGTGAGGGACCGGACCAGGAAACACCGACGGAGGAGCTCGTTGCCGTCCGGGTCGTTACGGAAGCCCCACGGAAGAGGGTCAGGTGGCCTCGCGAAAGTGCCCAGTGAGAAGAGGCCCCTGCTGCAAAATGCTGAGAACGAGCAGGGTTCAGAAGTGGGCAGAAGAGGAGGAGCCAGCAAAGAAGAAGAAGTAGAGGGAGGAGGGCAGCCTCCTAATGCTGTAACTGGAACTCCTGAAATTTTGCTTTTGGTATCTCTTTACACCTTTTACCTTTCAGTCTGCCATCTTGCCAGCCTGCTGTAGTCTACTTCGTTTTATTACCTGCAGGGATCTGTTTTTTACAGACTGTTCTCTCGCCTGCTTGTCTGTTTCAATTAAGAACCAAGTAGCATTATTGTGAAGGCTAAAAACTAAAAAACTTAAAATTACTTGACACCATGGAAGTTTAGTGAGCAGATTTATAGGCCCAACAGACATGTGGTTAAATTTCTCATGAGTGTCCTAAACTTTATAGAGGTTTCTGCTCATCCTTGTTCTTGTGAACACTCTCAGAAAGTTCAAAGACCACGTGGTTTTGTTTCTTTCTCAGGAGTTGTCGAGTGCATGGCAGCTGGCACGATTATCCTCGCACACAACTCAGGGGGCCCCAAGCTTGACATTGTCGTCCCTCACGAAGGAGAGATAACTGGATTTCTGGCTGAAAGCGAAGAAGGCTACGCGGAAACCATGGCTCATATTCTTTCCATGTCTGAGGAAAAGAGACTCCAAATCCGAAGCAGTGCTCGGGCATCTGTAAGCAGATTCTCTGATCAGGAGTTTGAACTGGCGTTCCTGTCATCTGTGGAGAGCTTATTCAAATAATGTCATATCTGTACGGATGAAAGATATTTTATATAAAATGGCGACATACCTTCATTCGTGAGTAATTTTTCTAAGCTTTTTCTGTATTGTAATAAAGTCACCTAAGCAGTGCTCTCAGCAGTATGTATATAGACAGGATATTTATTTCAGTGAAAATGACAATGGTCAAAATTACCTAAATTGTTTGAATGAAAAAATTTTAGGTTAGGATTTTGTCTCAAATTCTGAAAAATATGGATCTGAAAGAAAAAAATGAACCAACCATCTTAATTTTGGTCTAATTCACATTTTTCAAGTCCTATTTGTCAAATCACTGTACTTTAGAACCCAGGAAAGAGAATTTACCTTTAGAAAAAAAGGAAATGTCGAAAGGAAAATGGAAGACTGATAATTAATAGTTTGGTACTTTAGAAATGTTCTGCTATCTTGGGAACACAGAAAAATTCTAGTCCATTTAAATCCTAAATAGTAATTGTGGATGACCTTCTTGGATATATCTAAAGATTCTCTTAAAAGAGAAAAGAGACTTTAGGCAGGCTTAATCATGTTCTGAAAGCTTGTAGTGAAAAGGCAGGGACTGGGACCGCCCTGTGGGCATGTGTCGGCTCGCAGGGGCCAGGAGGCCTCCAGCGATCCTTCCCACAGCTCCATATTTGAGAAATTAGGTTTTTGTTTGGTGCTATCAGTACATTTGATAAGGATACTCTCATCATCCCTTCACATTTCCACATCGCAGGAGGCTGGAAGCTAGCTTTAAGTTGTTCAGAAGGTCTGAGTGAGATGGCTTTGATAAGTTGTTTTTCTGATAGCCATGATAGAGTAGCCAGATCCATCCACCCAGTCTCCGTTATCAGCATCATGCCTTGTAAGATGATGAGGTGGCATTTTGAAAAGAGCACCAAAACACCTGGGCCTGATCCCTGTGTCATCATTTGCAAACATCTGATCTCTTAATACTTAAGCCGCTGCTTAATCTTTTTGAAACTTACATTCTACATCTATAATCTGGAGATGCTAATACCTGTCCTCACTACCTCCTAGTGATTCTGAGATGGAAAGTATGTGAAAAATACCTGGATAATTATCCAAGTTTTTTAAAGGTACCTTTATAAAGTACTTTAAAGATAACAATTTATAGTATATGTCTTTCGTAATCCTCCTTATTAACGCATTAGGGTTCAGTGTAGGCGAGTGGTTACTAAGTCAGTAGCTACGAATCAGTACACATTTAATGGAACTTCTGTGCTGAATAACTAGCACGAAAAGTATGTGGCTGTGCAGATGCAGTTACAGAGAACTACAGCATTTGGCATTTTCTGCACACATAATTAGCTCCTTCTAGTTCAGGGAATCCACCTCCTGCACAGTCTGATACATATATATATATATTTTTTTTTTTTTTTTTTTTTAATTTATTGTCAAGTTCATTAACATACAGTGTAGTCTTGGCTTCAGGAGTAGATTCCTGTGATTCATCACTTACATACAACACCCAGTGCTCATCCCTACAAGTGCCCTCCTCAAAGCCCATCACCCAAATTCCCCGCCCCCCCAACCACCCATGACCATCAACCCTCAGTTTGTTCTCTGTATTTAGAGTCTCTTATGGTTTGCCTCCCTCTCTGGATTTTATTTTTCCTTCCCTTCCCCTATGGTCATCTAGTTTCTCAAATTCCACATGAGTGAAATCATGTATCTGTCTTTCTCTGTCAATCTGATACATTTTTGTGTTAGGAGCATGTGAAAGAGGTATGTTTTTCCCTTCCAAACTCCTCTCATCCAGTCACCGACCTGGCCAGCTTCATCATCTACTTCCAGTCGTTGACTCATCTACAGGCCACCTTCTGTCATCAGGTCAAAAAGCAGCAAAACAGAGGCCCAGGATGATATTACACACCAACATAGCTTTGGGTGGAGATGATTCAGTTTAGAAAAGAAAGATGGGGGTGTCTGGGTGGCTCAGTCAGTTAAGCATCCAACTTTGGCTCAGGTCATAATCTCGCAGTTCATGAGTTCGAGTCCCCCACATCAGGCTCTCTGCTGTCAGCGCAGAGCCTGCTTTGGATCCTCTGTCACCCTCTCTGCCCTCCCCTGTTTGTGCTCTTTCTCTCTTAAAAAAAAAAAATAATAAACATTTAAAAAGAAAAAGAAGACTAGTGGACATTGGAGTTGGAAGGAACCCTACAAATCCTCTAATCCAGTGTTCTTCCTTTCAACTTTACAGACAAGAATAATTTAAAGACCTAAAGACTCCATTTCACAAAGCTGTTTAAGGACAAAAATCGGGATTATAACCTGGGACTTCTGACTCCAGCCCGGTTCACTTTCTTATCTTACAACTAGTCTTTTGTGGTAAGATCCATACCACCGCCCCCTGAGTTTACCCATCAGCCCATAGAAAATCATGAGAATAAAAATAAAGAAATTGAAAGGGACTAAGAAGTAAAGGAAGAAAGGTTTCTGAAATCCCATAAAGCATTTCTTAATCTTGTTTCTTCAAAATTACTTTTTCATTTGTCACAAACGTCACTGGAAACATAATTTGCATATATGTTCATCTTCCCTGTTCCTAATGTGATAGGACATGTCTTTTTTTTTTTTTTTGGAAGGACTGATAACCATGGAAAGCATCAAAGCAATATGTCTGCTGTCTGTCTGAAGAACTCTTGAGTGACTATTCCTGTAAAACATTGTTTTTGAGTGGTCCAAACACAGTATATTTTGAACCCACAGCAGTGGGGATGCACATTCTTATTTCAGTTGTGCATAACAAAATACCTGTTCTTTGTATATCTACTTGTATCTAAATATGACTTTAATAGATACAAAATCTGTTTGTCTCTAAGTATGATACGAAGTGGTTTTCAGTCTCTTGGATACTTTTCCGCATATGGTGTATTTGTCCCCTCATGCAGGCTCTCAATTCGGAATTATTTGTTATCTACTACCAGTACTTCTAAGCTCCACATGCCAAGAATTTAAAAAATAAAAATGAAAAATTTAAAGATAAACTAAAATTGTCTCGCCTCTAGTACCCAAGAAGAATAGGTTGTCAGGTTTAATAGACTTTTTCCTTTTAATGAATATTTCGGACCTACCAAACACTGCAGAACTTCATATGTTTTAATAATTTTGGGGTTTCTTTTTTACAAAGTCATAGACAAAATTCTGAGAGAGTAGCCCCTGTAATTATCAGTGCTTTCAGAGTATTTGTGTTTAATTATGTGAATGTACCCTAGACTCCAGGACTCTAATATGAATAGGGTGTCTGTGCTAAATCTTTCAGTGGGTACAACAAAAAAGTTAACCATGAGAAGCAATTCTGCAAATTACTAGAATCACATTATGCCCCTGTAATTTTCCCTACCTCTCCCACTGTTCCTCAGCTAATTGTTTTTCCTCTGTCCCCATCCTAAATCTAAGGCCACCCTTGGCTTCAAAGAAGCATCAGTTCTAATATTCGAGTGCTACGTGCTCACTTGGACTATACATGTTACAAGATACTTAAAAGGGAAGTTAAAAGTTTGTACACATTTAAAGAATGATCAGTTTGATAGCTAGGATACATAGTTACTAACATGCATAATTTTTAATAAAATTTATTCTAAAAACACATGCAGGTGTAATCAATAGTTTCAACTTAACAAATGCAGCTACGTCTAAACCCAGAATAAAGTAATCAATTGTGCCTCAAGAACATGATTTAGATAACAGTGTACGTAAGATGGGTAAGGTGAATTAGGAGCTGACGTAGGTTGAAAAACCTTGAAGATATGTATACTTATCACAATGAATACTTCCTACTTTACAGCAAAGATTTTAAAATCTTACAGTGAATAAGGGTTGGTGGCTGTTAGCTAAAGGAGACTTTAGCCACACATCTTGTCATTGGAGCAAACTTGATAGGCTTATTCTTAAACATTGACCTTTTTTAAAAAAATTTTTTTTAATGTTTATTTGAGACAGAGAGAGAGAGAGAGAGAGAGAGCGTGAGCTGGGGAGGGGCAGAGAGAGAGGGAAACACAGAATCCAAAGCAGGCTCCAGGCTCAGCTGTCAGCACAGAGCCCGATACGGGACTTGAACCCACAAACTGGGAGATCATGACCTGAGCTGAAGTCGGACACTTAACCGACTGAGCCACCCACGCGCCCCTTAAACATTGACCCTAAACATTCATTCTTTTTTTCCTTTTTCTCTGCATATAACTGACTGGTCTTTGGATCTTCGGAGTTTTCAGGAACCAAGTTTCATTCTCCATGCATTCAATTACTATCTAGAATGAGGATTAAATGAAGTATATTAACAGATTTATTATGCCTTAACCACAGAATGTTCCAAAAGTAAAACACGTATACGCTGACCAGTAAGAGTCAGTAGGATTAATGATGCTTTAATCTTTCGGGACCATGTGTTACCACGGTTGAAATTAACAGTGGTAAGAAATTTTTAAATATTCTCAGCCTCATGATGTGACCATACTGAGCCATCTCCCTTAAAGAGCAGCTTGAAACCCTATACACCAAGCTGAAAGGAACTTTCACCAAGGAAAATACAGGATGCATCTGACAGTTAGGGGAATCTTGATACTTTCCCCACATTTAATAAAATTATATCAAATGTAAATACTAAGCAGACCTTAGAAATATTCTGGCCAACCCCTCCTCATCCTTGTTTCATTGGCTTAGCAATGTATTAATGTGTAATTTCAGTTTCATTTTTATTCCAGAGCATCTATTTCAGGGAGAATTCTACCACTTAGAATTATAACCCCTCTGTCCTTCATAGAAGCAACACAATAAATCAACAAATATCTATTAAACTCCAGGCACATGTTCAACACTGGGATTGTTCTCTGCTAAGCACCATATATAAAAAGATCAGCGTACGATGTAAGTAAGATATCAGATGTAAGTAAGATGAAGGCTTCTTGCCTTCAAGAAGCTTATAATCTATACATTTGAAGCTATTAGAAATTAATTCAATAAAACATAATAAAATGACTATTTGGTGCGTAATTAACATGATGGGCCTTGATCCTCTCGCTCAATTACCCTACTCTCTTAAGTGTCAACATCAGCTTCAAAAAAGTGTATTCAGTATGACTTCAGAAATCCCCAAATCACAGTTTTCTGTAATGGCAGATTATTCTAAATGAATTTGTTCGTACATTGTATTAGTTTTCTACCATTGTCTTAACAAATTTAGTTAAATTTATCAAATTTAAACTTACCAAATTTAGTTAAAACAACACAAATTTATTATCTCACAATTCTGTAGGTCAGAAGTCTAAAGTGGATTTCCAGAAGCCAAAATCAAGATGTCAGCAAGACTGTGTTCCCTCTGCGGGCTTCTGGGGAAAGTCCATGGCCTGGCCTTTCCCAGATTCTAGAAGCTGCCTGTATTCCTTGGCATATGGCATGTTCCTCCATCTTCCAAGGCGGCAGCACCAGGCTCATCCCCGCTCACCCTGACATCTCTCTGGTTCTCCCTTCTGCCTCCTTCCGCTGTTAAACACCCTTTGATTACATTGGGCCCACCTGGGTAATCAAAAACACCCTCCCCTATTTGAAGGTCAGCTGAGTAGCAGCCTTACTTCCACCTGCAACCTTAATTCCCCTTTACCATGTGACAATATATTCACATCACTGGGTGTGCTGCGGGGTGGCAGGAAGAGAGACTCATTACTCTGCCTATCACATCTACTGTCTGAAAGATTTCTTGGTAGAAATTTTAAAGTAAAAATACTAATTTCTATACTCAAATTAGTCAGCCTTACTGTCTAAATTGGGAGAAAAATTACTAAACCCCTGGGATGACTGGAAAACTCTTACAGAATGAATATTAATGACTTGTGCCCAGACACTATACCTAATAGATACTAACTTACCACTTAAGAAAAAGTACAATAATCACACTTGTACATTTTGATGGGTTGTTGATGTTTCTTGGTTTTCATCAGCAATGCATACTTTGTCATTAGATCGAGTAGAAATATTCTCTAAACCTTCACTGAATTCTGCATATTTCTGTATGCTTATCTCCTCTCCTCCTAACTTTCCAGCACCCTTAGAAAAACCAGGAGGCTCTTCTCTGTTTTCTTCCTCTTTAGAAGTAGCAAGTTTTTCTAGGGATTCTATTACTTCATTTCTCAACTCATCTTCAGATTCTTCAAAATTTCTGAAATAAGAGTTAAAAATCAACTTTATGATATCAAAATAATTAAAAATGCATATGAAAGGTAGTTTCCCTTCTCATTTCCCACTCCCACTTGAGCAATTTAATAGATGCATTTTCCCCTACGTAATGCATTACTTATTATATACGTCTGGTTTTCCTAAGAATGACAAAAAACCAATGTTGGGATAATCAGTACTCTATTTAGTTGGATTTGTGTTTGACAATTTTAATTATATTTATTAATACCCATCTACTCTTATGTTTAAAAAGTGAAGAAGAGGGGCGCCTGGGTGGCGCAGTCGGTTAAGCGTCTGACTTCAGCCAGGTCACGATCTCGCGGTCCGTGAGTTCGAGCCCCGCGTCAGGCTCTGGGCTGATGGCTCGGAGCCTGGAGCCTGTTTCCGATTCTGTGTCTCCCTCTCTCTCTGCCCCTCCCCCGTTCATGCTCTGTCTCTCTCTGTCCCAAAAATAAATAAAAAACGTTGAAAAAAAAATTAAAAAAAAAAAAAAAAGTGAAGAAGAGAAAAAATAATAAAAGAATAAAAAATAGCTGCCATATAGTGAGCCCTTATTATATACCAGTGACTGCCCTCGAGCACTTACATAACTGTATTTCATCTAATACTAGCAACAATTTGAGGTAGACATATTCACCATCAATTTATTAAGAATCTGGGCTCAGAGGTTAATAAAACTTGCCCAAGGTCTCACAGATACTAATTAGTAGGACAAGGAACTGAAATTATATCTAAGACCTCAACACAAATATTTTTAGAAGGGAAGAAGGCAAGAGACCAAGAAAACCATGTCAACAATCCCAGATATCTACATGGCAAGTAAAGAGGCTGAGGAAGATCTGGTAAGAGCCAAGAAAGTGTTCATCATGGAAGCCAAGGAAGAGAGAATTTCCAGATAGGGAGCAGCCAAGTAAGAGGAAGACAGAAATGACAGTTGGACCTGGCAATTTCAAGGTAATAGATGACCTTTGCAAGAACATTTCTGGCCTGCTGTGTGGCAGGAGTGATTCTACAGTGGATCAAGAAAGCAGTAGGAGGTAAGCAAGTGACAACAAGGAGCTTAAACTCCTCTGAGGGGAGCCTGGCTCTGAAAGGACAGTGTTAACTTGAGAACATGAAGGCAGTGATTTTTTGGTGTTTCTCAAGATGGGAGAGATTTGGGCATGTTTATATGCTGAGAGAAAGTAGGGAATAGAGAGACATTAAAAATAACAGAGAGGGGCATCTGTGTGGCTCAGTCAGTTGAGCACCCAACTCTTAATTTTGGCTCAGGTCATGTTCCCAGGGTCATGGGATAGAGCCCTGCATTGGACTCCATGCTGACCATGGAGCCTGCTTAATATTCTCTCTCTCCCCCGCTCTGCCTCTGCCCCACTCACAATCTGTCTCTCTCTCTCTAAAAAAAAAAAAAAAGAGAGAGAGAAAGATAACAGACAGGAACAAGTTCTCTGAAAAAGGCTGGGATTCAGAGTACCCATACCAGGATGTGCTTTCAGCAGGAAGGGAGACAATTTTTTTTGTCTGAGAAGGAAGATAGGGAGAGAGAAGGCAATGAGGACTTCTGTGGACAGAGCAGTTATGGAACTAGACAATCAAGACCGTTCCGCTTACAAACCACATGCTATCTCTGTGAGGTAGGAGGCATGGTCACATGACAACAGTGAGGTGGATGGGGGGAGAGCGTGCAGGGCAGATACACAGGAGGAGCACAGAGACAGAAAGGGAAGAAAGAAAATTTAAAAAACAAAACTTCAAAATGAAACTTCTAAAACAAAATAAGCCTATAAACTAAAATTCCAAAACACATGAGTAAATCTAATGGTAAGAAAGATAGGCAAGAAATTTTATTTAAAGTTGGAGCATGGGTTAAGTCCAGATTTATTACTTTTATGGAGGATTTTTATAATGCTCTTAAAGTAAGTATGCTCAAAAAGATAAAGCACAGCATCCATTTTAAAATGTTTTCAAATTAGGGGAAATAATTATGCAATAATTAAACAACACATAAATATATAAACAATTATGAATTTTAGAGATACATAATCATTTAAATTAAAAACTTAATAGATGATGGGGCACCTGGGTGGCTCAGTTGTTTAAGTGTCCAACTCTTTGTTTTGACTCAGGTCATGATCTCATGGTCCATGAGTTTGAGCCCCACATCAGGCTCTGTGCCAACAGTATGGAGCCTGCTTGGGATTCTCTCTCTCCCTCTCTCCCTGCCCCTTCCCTGCTCATGCTCTCTCTCTCTCAAAATAAATAAACTAAAAAAAATACTTAATGGATGATACCCAGATAGGTTTGAAAATAGTATTCAAGAATTCACCCAGAATGGAACAGAGATGAATAAAAAATACAAAAGTACAATTAGATGTTACTGGGGACAGATTGAGAAGCTCCAAAACATATCTGTTTTGAGGGCCACAATGGAGGGAATAAGAAAAACATTTGGAAAAGTAATAAGTAAAAATGTTCCAGAACTAAAGACAGTCATAGGTCCTCACAAGAAAGTGACCCAAGCAGGATAAAAGAGAAATCCAGACCCAGACATATAACAGTGAAACATAAGAACACAAAGATAAAAAGAAAATTATGAACATGCTGGGGAGAAAGTGAGCATATCTATAAAGGAAAAACAATCAGCATATTTCTCATCAACAATAATAAAGATCAAGAGAAAAACCATTGTCAACCTAAAATTGTATACCCAGCTGAATTATAAATAAAGCAATAAAATAATTTTGGATATGCAAACATATCCAAAATTTACCACCCACCGAATTATTAGAGAATATTATCTTAAAGAATTATTGGAGAATATACATCAGCAAGAAGAAAACTGAAATAGGAAGAAAAGCACAGACTAGAAAAAACCATGGCAAATTCAAAGAATGATAAACTATAATGGCAAACTGAGTTAGGTTTGAGAGTAAAATATATATATTTCATCAAAAAAAAAAAAGGGTAAAATTGGATTACATGATTTGATGTCTCAGACTTAAAATATTCCAAACCTTAAAAAAAAAGTGTAGGGGTACGGGGGGCAGGCAGTAAAGATGGTGAATACAAGAGGGTTCATTATGCTGTTCTCTATACTTTCACTACGTTTGAAGTTTTCCACAATAAAAAAAATGTTTTTTAAGTAAAATTGTAACCCTAGATAACAATATTAGAATGGAAGGGTTAGCGGTTAAAGGTGTTCATCATATTTGGGAAGAAAAAAGATAACTGAACAACTTTTGAATTTGTTAGATAAATCTGTAGGAAGTACATAAAAGCTAGCTATTAAAAGAATAGAAATATAATCTGTATCTTTAAAACTAGTACAGAGAAGACAGGAGTAATACAGAAAAGTTTGTGATTGTAACATAAGGTTAGAAAACAGGAGGGGAAGGAAATGACAAATGATAACAAACAGAAAATACAAAATCAAGCTTAAAATATAGAGTGAACCCCAAATATGTCAATAATGCTAATGATTTTTATTATATTAAATTAATTAAGAGACAGAGGTTATTACAGGACAAGAAGCAAATCAACCAACTACATGCATTTTATAAGAAACACATTATAATGAAACCATATGGAAATTATAAAAATAAAAAAATTCATGTCAGAAAAATACTTAAAAGTTAAATAAAATAACTTAAAAGTTGGAATAGCAATGTCAGTATCCGACAAAATAGAATTTAAGGCAAACAGCTTTAATAGGGACAAAAATTACAATACATAATGTAAAAAGGGGGGGATAATCTATCAAACTGATATTACAATCATAAATTAGAACACAGCTTCTATATATTTAAAGTACATTGAAAAGGGGCGCCTGGGTGGCTCAGTCGGTTAAGCGGCCGACTTTGGCTCAGGTCATGATCTCGTGGTCTGTGAGTTCGAGCCCCGCGTCGGGCTCTGTGCTGACAGCTCAGAGCCTGGAGCCTGTTTCAGATTCTGTGTCTCCCTCTCTCTGACCCTCCCCCATTCATGCTCTGTCTCTCTCTGTCTCAAAAATAAATAAACATTAAAAAAAAAATTTTTTTTTTAAATAAAAATAAAGTACATTGAAAGGAGATAGAAATATGAGGAGAAATTATCAAAACCACAAACACAGATGAAGATTTTAATGTACTTCTATCTAGAAGTGATGAAGGGGAAATAAAATCCATAGAGTAGTTTAACGAAAAAATGTTTTAAGCTTGATAATTATATAGAACATATGTACCCCCAGAATAGTAAGAATATGCATTTTTTTCAAGTACATATATAACTGTCATAAAATTAACACTGCACTGAATAGCAAAGGGAGTCCCAATAAACTTTTCCAAACCACTAAAACTCAGATGATGGTCTCTGTCCAAAATGCAAATAAATTGGAAACTCTGATTTTTGAAAGTGATTAAAAAATGCATTAGTCAGAAACTTCAAACCTGAATCATACCATAACAAGAAATCCCAGACAGAAATCTTGGCAAAATACTGGCCAATATATACTGGCAAAATATATATATCTAACAAAGAACTGGTGGCAAGGCTATCTAAATAATGCCTGTAACTCAGAAACTACATAGACACCACACATACCCATTAGATTGGTTAAATTTTTATTTTTATCTTACTTTTATTTATTTTTATTATTTTTAAAGTTTATTTACTTATTTGAGAGAGACAGAGACAGTGTGAGGGAGGGAGGGGCAGAGAGAGAGGGAGAGAGAGAATCCCAAGCAAGCCTCAGGCTGCCAGCACAGAGCCCGACACGGGGCTGGAACACACAAACACACGAGATCACGACCTGAGCCGAAACCAAGAGTCGGACACTCAACCGACTAGGCCACCCAGGTGCCCCAAGATTGGTTAAATTTTTAAAAATTGATCATGCCAAGTGTTGGTAAAGATGTAGAGCAGCTAGAAATCTTATACACCATTCAACAGGGGGATATAAAATGGCACAACCACTTTGGAAAATAGTTTGGCAGTTTTTTAAGAAGTTAAACATTCACCTACCCAACAACTCAGTCATTCCACTCCTACAGTTTTACTCATGAGAAATGGAATTTATGTCCACGCAAAGACATGTACATAAATATTCATAGCAGCTTTATTTATAATAGCCCAAAACTAGAAATAATCCAAACATCAATGGTTAGGTGAATGTATTACTAAATTGTGGTAATATATATATTATATATTATATATTTTACACTATATATTTTATATTATATATTTTATATATATATTTTATATATATAATTCTATATATATAATATATATATTCATTATATAGAATTATATATATTCTATATAATGGAATAGTACCTAGCAATAAAAAGAAGTGGCTAATTGATACACATGTCAATGTGGAAGAATCTCAAAATCTTTCTCAAACGGAAGGGTTTCCACAGAGCCTCAGGGTGTTGTCCCTCAGAATCTAAGCAAAAGCTCAAGACAGGGAAGCACTTATGTAAAAAAGATCTGTGGAACTGGCTTTTGTCTAATGAAGTGAATTCCAGTAAGATTTGCAGAAACCTACATGATTTTCGAAAGAAATATATATGCAGAAACATAGCCAGGTTGAACCAAAAGGGACACAGACAATCCTAATTGAAAAGAAATGGCTGGACTCTAAAATTCTACTGCCAGGAAGCAGGCTGAGAAAATTCTCTCCTCCCTTCCTTCCTGCCCTCCTTTACTTGCTAGACAGGTTGATTCTAATGTTCGTATGGAAAAATAAACAAGCAAAACTAGATAGAAAAATACTGACAAAAGCAAAGTATTTAAGGGAACTAGCGCTCCAAAATAATAATTCATATTATGAATATGTTTATAATATAATAATTAGACTAGCAAGAATAAGAATTGGATGCAAGCACATATAAAAATGTAGCACGTCATAGAAGTGACATTTTAAATTGGTAGCAAAAATAAAGATTTTCAATAAATGGTGTTGGAGTAAGGAAGGAGTTATTTGGAAAAAAATAAAGTTAGAGCCACACTTTGCAGTGTAATATGAGTGAAATCCAAGAGGATTGAAATATTTAACTAAACAAAATTAAATCATAAAAGTACTTAAAAATTCTGGTATCACTTCTTATGCAATAATTGATAAACCTAGTTAGATAAAAAATAAGAAATTTCTACATCATGAGCCACTATAAATAATCAAAATGCAAACAAAAAACTGGGGAAAATATTCTAGAGCCATATTATAGATAAAACATTAATCTCCTTAAAATACACAAGGTTCCCCAAATCAATACAATGTTAGTAGCCTAATTTTTTAAATGGCTAAGGCTATGAATAATTGTCTCCAATGAGGAAATAAAGATGGTTCTTAAGCATTTGGAAAGACAACCTTACTCAGAAAAGAAATGCTAACTAAACGTAACCTTAAATATCACTTTTTAACCTATCAGTTGTGCAATCGTCCTTAAGTTTGGTAACACACTAAACAAGAAAATGTACAAGGTCACAGGCACTTTTGTACTCTGTCAGTGGAAGTGTTCATAGGTGTTTTAACCTCTGTGAAGGGCAATCTGACAATATTCAATTACAAATGTACATACAAATAGTATGTAAATTATTATTTGTACATTATGATACGTATTCAAGCTACAGTGTTAAGTGATAAAAGGAAGTTGCAAGAGAGTATGTGCACTATGAAACTTCATACAAAAAAGAAAAAGAATACACACATACACAAGATACACATATTGGCTTACAGTTTAATGCAATTCCTCAGGGGAGGTGTGCACATGAGGCATATTTAATGCCTCTGGGAAGAGGAATTGTCATAGCAGGAAGACTATGACAAAGTTTAACCTCTGAATTTGGAGCCATGTGACTATATTACCTATGTAAATTTTAAAAAATTAAAACTTTTTTTTTTTCAACGTTTTTTGTTTTTTTTTTTTTGTTTTTTTTTTTTTTTTAATTTATTTTTGGGACAGAGAGAGACAGAGCATGAACGGGGGAGGGGCAGAGAGAGAGGGAGACACAGAATCGGAAACAGGCTCCAGGCTCCGAGCCATCAGCCCAGAGCCTGACGCGGGGCTCGAACTCACGGACCGCGAGATCGTGACCTGGCTGAAGTCGGACGCTTAACCGACTGCGCCACCCAGGCGCCCCGAAAAAATTAAAACATTTTTTAAAAAGTACATGATAAAATTTTTTTAATTCAAAAGACTCCAAGTTTTAGAACTAATAAGAGAATTCAGTAAGGTTACAGGATACAACATCAGTAGTGTTCTATGCACTCATGGTAGCCAAGGTGAAACACAGTAAAAGAAAAATGACCCCCTTAATGACAACAGCAACAACAAAAAAAGTTAGGTGGTACCTATATGTTGTGAATAAGACTACAAAAATGCTGAAGGATATTTTATGAAAAGACATAAAGAGATGCAAGCTATACTATATTCATGGATGTTCAGATTTATGATCATAAAGAGGTCAAATCCTATAAATTACTCAACAAATGTAATGTCATTCTCATCAAAATCCCAACAAAGCTTTTCATGACACTTTACAATAAAATGCAAAGATGTATGTGTTAAGTATATCTTAAGGCAACAATAACTAAGATAACTTTGAAGAAAAAGATATGGAGACAAGAAGGTATGAAACTAGTCCTACCACATACCAAGAGATATGGTAAATGCACAGTAATTTAAGACAGAACATCACTCCTGCAGAGATAGGAAACAATGCCATTGGAAAAGAACAGAGAACCTGGAAACAAACCCACATGTGTAGTAAAACTTGGTCTCCTTAGCTAGGTCTCTGAGACTATTGTTCAAGTCTCAACAACAGCATTTTCACTTTCTACCAGCGCTTCACTCAGGCATCTGGATAGGACCTACTTACGTATCATCATCGTCCGATCTTGGTTGTTCCTCATCTACTTCAATGCCAGGGGCCATTCCCACATTTCCCTCATCTTCTCTAGGAAGCCACTGTTTTAATGTTCCCACTGTTAAAGAAATAAGAGAGATTAAAACATCCCAGCCTATATACCCAATGAGGGGTATACCCAAATCCTGTATTGAACATCAACCATAAAGGTAAAGCCTTTGAATCATTTCCATTAAATCAGAGAATATGACAGGAATGACAAGTGACATCCCAACAATCGCACATTGTCTGAAGGTGGTAGGCAACACAAGACCAGAAAGAGAAGTGAGAGGAATCAGGATCAGAGATGAAGAGACAAGGGGCGCCTGGGTGGCTCAGTCAGTTAAGTGTCCAACTCTTGATTTCGGCTCGGGTTGTGATACCACGGTTGTGGGGTTGAACCCCGTGTCCAACTCTTCCCTGACAGCTCGGAGCCTGCTTGGGATTCTCTTTCTTCCTCTCTCTCTGTCCTACTTCCCCTCCTCTCTCAAAATAAATAAACTTAAAAAAGAGAGAGAGATGAAAAGACAAAATACTCCCACTTTGGGGATAGATGCTTTGATTGTATAGAAAATTTAAGAAAATCTTCTATTGTAAAAACTTAAGATTTGCCATTTTTATTGGATCACACTATTCTTCATCCACTGATTATAAGATGCATTATTATTTTACACACGAATAGCAAAGAAAATGTTACTGACAAAATGACAAAATGATTCCTTAGCCCTTAGAATTTATATTTTATAAACAAACTATTATAAGAACTTTTAGTCCTTTCTAAGCATACATTTTAAATATTGTATCAGTCTTGTATATTCCTAAAAAGGAAAATATAAGTTAAACAAATTGAATAACATATCATTAAAATGCCTCACATTCAGAGTATTACTCCTCTGAATTATTTTTTTATATTATCAATCAAAATTTTTGGATCCTGATTCAGAGATACCATAATAAAATGATTTAGGAGACAATTAAGATATTCTGAATTATTCTTTCATTAATGTCTGTGTTTTCTAAATTATGATAAGAAGCACGTAACATAAATTTACCCTCTTAACAAGTTTTAAGTGTACAGTATTGTTAACTATATGCACACTGCTGTATAAGAGATTTCTAGAACTTTTTCATCTTGCATGGCTGAAACTCTAAAGAAGACCCCATTCTCACTCTCCCCTGCCCCTGGAAATCACGATTCTACTTTGTTTCTAAGAGTCTGACTTCTCTAAATACCTCATACAAGTGGACTCATTCAGTGTTTGTCTTTTTGTGACTGGCTTATTTCACTTAGCATACTGTCCTCAAGTTTCACCCATGTTGTAGCATACGACGTGATTTCTTTCTTTCCTTTTTATGGCTGAATAATATTCTATGCTATGAATATGCCTCATTCTCCTTACCCATTCATCCACTGATGGACATTCCAAGTTGCTCCCACATCTTGACTATAGTGAATACTGCTACAATGAACATGGATGTGCAAAAATATCTCTTCGTTCTTTTGGACATACACCCACAAGAGGACTTGCTGCATTATATGGAAAATCTATTTAAATTTTGTTTAGGAACCTCCATATGCTTTTTATTATGGCTGCACTATCTTACAATCTCACCAATAGTGCATAAGGGTTCTAATTATTTTGCATCAACGCTTATTTTCTGTTTTGTTTTTTGTTATTGTTGTTGTTTTTGTTGTTGTTGTTGTTGTTGTTGTTTGGCTAGCAGTCATCCTAACAGATGTGAAATGATATCTCTGTGTGGTTTTTATTTGAATTTCCCTGATGATGAGTGATGTTGAGCATCTTTTCATATGCTTATCATTGATGTCTAGGCTTTTTTCCTGCATAACTTCAACCTTGGTGCGATCAATAGCAATGTTGAGACATATTTTCTTAAAATCTAAAACACTAAAATGGTTTACAAAAAAATTTAAAATGCTGGCTTCCTAAGCTGGCTTTAAAACTATAAAGGCTTAGCCTCTGTTTGACTCCCACTTTGGGAATTTTGTTATACATGTCTACATCCGTTAGCTTTTCCAGAATAAACCACCACGTAACTTAGTGGTTTAAAACAGTAACCATTTATTTAGGTCACTACCCTGCCGTTAGGCAGCTTGGACTGGGCTTCGCTGGCTGGCTCTTCTGGTCTTGGTTGAGCCCAATCATGCATGTGCGGTCACTTGCCAGGCCAGCTGGAGGCTGGCTGGCCTACTGTGGCCTCTCTTGGGTGGCTTGCCTCTCTTTTCCACATGGTCTCTTCATTTTCCAGCAGGCCAACTGGAGGGAGTTGAGAGATAGACAGAGTTCCAAAAAAAAAAAAAGAGAGCAGCAGTGCCTTGAATACTCAGATTTGGCACACCACCACTTCTACTCATCCTACCTGCCGAAGCAAATTACAAAGGCCAATTGATATTTAAGGGGAAAGAAAAAAAAAGCCATTTAATGATGGAGAAGCTGCAAAGTCATATTGAAAAGGGCACAGATACAGGGAAGAGTGAAGGACTATGCCCATTTTGGGAGCCCACCATAACCTACGTCTCCCACACGTCCTCTGCAACCATCTGGTTCCTAGGGGTCTAAACAGTGTTTCACGTTAGTCTCCAGGAAAAAATCCCACCCACTGCTAACAAGTGGGATTAGAAATAGTAACTTTTCTCCAAAGGTGAAATTAAAAACAAAGTGTGGCTTTTTCTCTCTGGTAAACTATTCAGGTACATAACTACAAGTAGAAATTTCACCACACTGTAATCAAATATTTACCTATTTTTAATCATATGTTTCATCCCAAATCATAGCTTATATTGTTTCCTAAAGTGCACTATAAAATAAACGAACTGATTGATACATATCATCTATGAGGTTGTCTGGCTGATTAATAGCAGCCTGAATATTCCACTTGGTATGGGATTCATAGTTTTTGGTTTCCTGTTTTAGGAAGACAATTTTAGCAGGCTTTTATTTTTTGTTTAACAAGAGAGAAGAAAGAATGACTATAGCTAACTGTAGAAATGTAAATCAGCTGTTATCAGGATGTGCAACCATGATGTTACCAAGGCAACTCTGTGGCCTGAAAATTTACACAAGAAACATGGAGGTTACCTTCCCACCAAGGATCCCCTTGGAGTGGTTAAATGATAAACAAAATTACTGACCTGAATTAATTATGCGCATGTAAAAAAAAAAAAGTACTTGTCCTCATCTAAAGAGTGTAGCTTTTATTAGTAAGAGTCATTGAAAAGGATTTTATGAAAGTCTTGCTATCTCAAAGTGAGGATAAATTAAACACGTAGTTGATAAAGTTTCATTTTTTAATGGAGTGCAGGGCTAGAAGCATGAAAGAAATTGGAAGTTTAAGCTAAAGACTGATGAAGGGTATATGAAAAATGCTTAAATGTATGACCAATAGCTAATCCTTACAAGCCTTTATAAACTGTGTCTATTATACCTGCAATCAAAGTTAGTAAAACTTACACATTCAGAAAGCCTTCATGAAGATTCTATACAGCCATAAGAATTATTTCTCACATTGTAATTTCCCTCTCCAACTTGACGGCCATACAAATATTGGTAATTACAAGCCCTTGCATAAAGTTATACTAAAGCTGTGCTTTTATGTTCATTCACAAAGACTATGGCCATCTACTAAGTTCTAGGCACTAGGGACAGAGAGACGAAGAAAAGTGTAATCAAGACAAAGCTCTCATAAGCTTATAGTCTAGGGAGGAAGATAGTAAGAATAAGAAATTAAAGTGAACTTTAGTTTTATGATCAGACAATTATAGTGTCTCGTGGGGTATTTAGCGGGGAAGCCAAACCTAGGGGCAGGCAAGGGAAACATGCTTAGATATTTTCTCAACCATTTAAAGCAGTGGCTCCCCATCAATGGGACCCAGGCAGTAGTTTGAGACCCAGGTTTTTCATAGCAATCATAAAAATGCAAATAAATTCACGACAGCATCTTTTTTATGACATGAATTCAAACAATAAATATAATGATGAAAGGTCAATATTGCATGCGTTTAACAAATAATTTGAGCGTGAATGAATTTAAGTGTCAGACCGAATGAATGTGAAATTGTCAGAAGCAGCTAAGAGAAAAGGTGGGGAGACTGTAGACAAACTTGAGGACTTCCTAGAATTTTTTGGATTAAAGAGAAACATATTAATATAGATACAGGGTCTTCCACTCACTCATGCAAAAGAGCATTCAAGGTTCGACTTTATTTCAGAGCCCTTTACAAAAAGCCCCATTGGGTACTATAGGGAAAAGAAGGAAGGGAAGGGTAACTGCTGATGAAACATACTGACAGAAATGGTAGGAGGTTCATCAGAGGGAAATCTTGCAGGAGGTATAATTCTGATCAAAGAGGCAGGCATTCCAAACCAAGGGAGGAATATATGATGGTGGAGAAATGCAAGCAAACCTTGGCATTGCAACAGGCCGACCTGATCTTTAAGGTGCTTAGAATCCACAAAGAGACTGGATTTTATTCCGGGGGTAAGAGAGAATCTCGTGCAGGGTTTTAAGCTGAAAAGAGATTTGGTCTTCTTTAGGAGGAGGATTATCAGGCAGGAGTGCAAAGGGTTGAGCTGAAGGAAGAAAAGATGACCAGAGACAGGAAGTCAAGAGGCCACAAGCACTCAGAGCACAGCTGGGGCAGGAGGCATGTCAACGCCCTGAGCGGGTTGCAAAAGAAAACATCTGCACTCTGCTTTGAATGCACCTGTGGAGCCAAATTCCTATTTCCAATCTCACTTGATAGATCAATTGTTCATACATGCCCAATGTAAAGCCATCTGTGTAAAAATACATGAACATGAACTAATTAATTAATTAGGCGTGACAGACCAAATGAAGGTTTTCTATGACTCTCTCTAAGAATCACAGGCACAAATGGAAGCAGAGGCATCATAGCCACCAAGTATGTCCCCACCTCAGTGTGTCTTGAAAGAGGAACACCGTCCTTCCTACCTGGCCTGGGGTCCCAGCCCTTGGCTTCCAGGCCAAACCAGGTCAGCCCAAAGCTTCCTCCTTACCGCCTCCAGCCCCATCCTCAGGGACAACGCTTTTAGCCCAGCACAGAAGGGAAGGGAGCAAACAAACAGGCAATTACATCGCTTTTTATAATTTGCAAGTACTGGAAAGAGAGTCTGAAAGGCAGTTTCTCCCTTTCTCCCTCTCTCTCCTCTTAAGTTTTAAGTAACAGTGTGTCAACTGACAGAAGTAGTAAGAGCGAAGGATTTCGAAGGACTTCTTACACTCAGGGACTCTGGCCCCCTCTACTTCTTCTAGATTTTAGTCAAACTGCTTTTCTCAGGGCCTGACACAGACTCGTGTACCCGTATGTCCTTCCCACCTGATACGTTCTTTCTTCTCTACATTCTTGAAGACTCAACTTTCACAAAGATTTCACAAAGTTTGTGAAGTTTAGGCTTCACAAACTGGCCGACTCACTCTTGGGTAGGAAGGTGCCTATCTTACATTATTCTCAAGGTTGTACACATTTTTGCATCGTTCTTTATCAGCCTCTGTTATACCTAGCTTGTATCTATGCCTCCTTACCACCTCAATCTCACCCCGAAACACAGGGTCCCTAACCTCGCACCTGTGCCGAGGCACCTGCCTGCCTATGGCGACTTCCTTGTAGCATTGCACACCTGAGCAAAGACAAAATCCCAAAATAGGAATTGCCTCAAACTTTTGAAAATGATGGTTGGCTTTCCATAAGGTAAACACAAACATAATCTTGCTAAAAATCAGAGGCAAAATAAAAAAACCTTCCCAAAGCCAAGAAACTCTATTATGATGCATTTTCATTGCCTATAGGATAATAATTTGTCTATTGAATAGCTGTCAGAAATATACTGTCAGGTAGAGCTAAGCAAGACCAGCTGATCATCTACAAAGCCACTTGCCCTACTTACTTATTTTCACCAGTTGTCAACTGATTAAAGAAAATTACCCCACTTTTCTCAGAAGCTCGAGTCTTTTGTTAGCAGCATTTGGAATGGGCTCGGACAAAGCAAATCAGCTTCTGCAAAGGTTGAGACCTTTACCGTTCTCTGTCCGGGCTGAAGGTATTTTTATCCCCTTTCTACATTTACAGGTCTCTGACAAAGTTCCTCAGGCGACTGGTTATATTTTTAAAAATAAACTGCATACCCAATTCTCTTTCGTTGGCAGAAAACGAGCTACTTGTTAGACGTGCTGCAGCCAAAGCGTTCATTAAAGCTCCTGGCACTTCGTGCCGCCACTGTTTCCTATTTTCTGGAACGCCTTCGGTCACAATCCCTTGGCCACCTGAAGAGGAAACTGTGTTACTGAAAATAAAAATGTTTCTTCATTTGACTTCTAATAAAATCACGGAATGTTAGAAGGTGACCTAATCCCACCCCTCATGTTACCAGCAAGAAAACGGAGATACAGAAAAGGTTAGTGACTTATGACACATGGCTGACGGGTAGGAGAGTCACTTTTGTGCTTTGTAAACTAGCCACACTGGTATGTTAAAATTTCTATTCCACTTGTTTATTTTAAACTAGGTTTTCCTTCTTATCATCTCATTGGCTTCAAACAGATGAAATTGTATTATGTTTGCAAGCCCCCTCTTGCAAGTTTGAGGACTTTAGTGTTTTTTAATGGTATAAATGTAAGTCAACTCACACATTTATAAATGTCTGTGATATAGTTACACATTTCAAGTTATGAAATGGGTATAAAGTTCAGCTCTCCTCCAACCCTATGTTATCAAGAGGAACATAGGAAGTAAGAAAAATCTTCACCACCTGTAAAAATAACACCCAGACTTTGCTGTGAACACCTCCTATGGAAAGACTATGACGGAAGCTCAGATGTAAATGAAGGAATTTAGGTTGGAAATATCATATTCTAAACACTCCTAACATTTCAATAGCACACTGGTTTACAAAGTAATTTTATATGTATTTTTGTACTGCTAACTCTAACCTTTGTGGATAGCCATCATCTTAATTCAGATTTTATTGATGGAAAAAAACCAACCCCTGCAAGAAATTCCAAGGAAGTAATGGGGCTAGCAAGGGAAGGCAAGTCAAGCCAACTGTCCTTCCTTAGACAATCTCCCTCCCCACAAGGAAAGGGGATTCTGGATCTTTCCTCCTTTCTATTCTCATGAACTGGAGTCATCAGTTGTCTAGCATAATTAGCAGGCAAGTTTCTCAGGAGGTGGGGCAGATACCAGAACAATGTCTTTGAAATATATCTGATACCAAATGTATAGGGATTGTACTAAAAGAACTGTGGCATCAAGCTGAGCACCAGCAACAAAGCTGCAGCTGCGGCTTTGTCTCCCCCTGCTGGCAACTTACACTGAAGGAGTGTAGATTCCCCGCCCAGCAGAGTGGAACAGGTGGAGGTCATGTCACCGGCTGCCATCATCGCCAGGAGAGTCTGAGGAGCTCGTGCGTCCCACTGTCTCCTGTTCTCTGCAGCAGCACCAGTATCTTGAATGAACAACTCTGAGTATGAGAAAATGACTCGTTATTTTAAAAGCAGTCAAAGTGCAACTAATTGTACCAAACAGTACTCAGGAGCCCTGGAGGCAGTCCATCAGCTGGTACACTCAAAAACAGAGAAATGACCACCTCATTCGAACACAGATTGTTACAGACCGAATGCTTGTGCCCAGTCTCCACCCCAGATTCCTATGTGGAAACCTAATGCCCAATGTGATGATATTGGGAGGTGGGGTTTTCCAGGGCGGGGGCGGGGGGAATGATGAGGTCATGAGGGTGGAGCCCTCATGAATGGGATTAGTGCTCTTATAAAAGAGACCCCGCAGAGCTCTTCACCCTTTCTGCTAAGTGAGGACACAGTGAAAACATGGCACTGGGCCCTCACCAGACACCAACTCTGCCAGCACCAAGATCTTGGACTTACCAGCTTCCAGAACGGTGAGAAATAAATGTTGTTTATAAGCCACTGAGTTAGTGGCATTTTGTTATAGCAGCCCAAACAGACTAAGGCATACATCATAACTTACAAGACTGAAATTTTAAACAGGCTTACGAGCTGTTCCATTTTTATTAGTAATATTTGATTGACTAGCCAATATATCCAAATGTTAGTAAATATTAGTGACAAGAATGGACAAATTCCTTGAGGTACTTCTGAGCATTTTACTTCAGTCGGTTTCCATGGAAATGCATTCAGTTCTGTTATCTTAATTTAAAAATCTTTTTATTTACTACTATGTTTCACTATAGGAAATATGAAAATCAGATAAGTAGAAGAAAATAAAAGTTACCCATAATCTCACCATCTAGAGACTATTAAAAATTTAAAAATTTCTCCTTGAATATAGATTCTGTGTTTTGAAACAAAAACGGGCCTCACACTATGTGTAACTTTCAGAACTTACTCTTTTCAATGAGTAACATATCATAGTCAGTTTATTAGCTACTCTTCTATATGCCCATTTTAAAGCAAATATAGTATTGTTTTGCGGATGTATTAGAATTCTTTGTAATTGGATGTTTAGTTTGCTAGTAAGTTTTCACTTTTATAAATAATACTATAATGAGATCATCGTAGCTAAATGTTTGTGGACATTCATGATTATTTACCCTAGAAAAACTACAGAAGATGACAATTCTAGGAGCTAGATTATTTGCTTTACCAAAGCTTTTCACTGCTAACGTGGACTCTATTACTAATTTGCTCATGATTGTTTTCCATGTATTTTGAATAGTTTTCCCTAACCAAAAAGAAAAACACCTATATTTTCTCTTTTCTTTTTTTGTTGTTGTTTTAAATTCTAGTTAGTTTACAGTGTAATATTAGTTTCAGGTATACAATGTAGTGATTCAACACTTCCATACATCACCCAGTGCCCATCACAAGTGCACTCTTTAATCCCCGTCACCTACTTAACCCTTCCCCCCAGCGCCCTCACCTCTGGTAACCATCAGTTTGTTCTCTATAGTTGAGTCTGCTTCATGGTTCGCCTTTCTCTCTCTCACTTTCCCAGTGCTCATTTGTTTCTTAAATTCCACATATGAGTGAAATCATATATTGGTTTTTCTCTGATTTATTTCACTTAGGATAATATTCTCTAGCTCTATCCATGTTGTTGCAAATGGCAAGATTTCATTCTGTTTGATGGCTGAGTAAAATTCCACTGTGTGTGTGTGTGTGTGTGTGTGTGTGTGTGTGTGTGTGGGTGTGTCATCTTCTTTACCCATTCATCAGTTGATGAACACTTGGGCTGTTTCCATAGTTTGGCTATTGTAGAAAATGCTGCTATAAATAGTGGGATGCATATCTCTCTTTGAATTAGTATTTTTGTATTCTTTGGGTAAATACCTAGTAGTGCAATTGCTGGGATATTTCTATCTAATAGGACTAGATCTATTTTTCACTTTTTGAGGAATCTCCATACTGTTTTCCAGAAGGGCTGCACCAGTTTGCATTGCCACCAAAGGGTTCCCCTTTCTTTCACATCCTCGCCAACATCTGTTGTTTTTTGTATTGTTTATTCCAGCCATTCTGACAGGTGTGAGGTGACATCTCATTGTGGTTTTGGTTTGCTTTTCCCTGATGATCAGTGATGTTGAGCATCTTTGTCTGTTGGACATCTGTCTGTCTTCTTTGGGAAAATATCTACTCATGTCTTCTGCCATTTTTTAATTGGATTATTCATTTTTGGGGTACTGAGTTTTATAAGTTCTTTATATGTTTCAGATACCCTTTATCGGGTATGTTATTTGTAAACATCTTCTCTATTCCATAGCTTTCCTTTAGTTTCAATTGTTCTTTTAATTAACTTTGTAATATATATCTTCATTTTTTACATATAAATTCTTTGGCTTTTTAAATTTTTATTTTCATTTTGTTGTATCATTATATAGGGTCTGACTTCACAACTTTCCCCCAAATTGTTAACTGATTGGCCTAGCAACATTTATTTGATTGAGCCTTTCTTTCCCACTAACTTGTGATATAACTTTCAGCATATGCTAAGTTATTATCCATACTCAGATTTGTTTCTAAACTATTTCTTCTTTTCACTGCTTTATCTATTCTGATGCTAGTATCATATTCTTTCAATGACTATAATTTATAGAATATATTTTGACATTTGAAAGCCATATGTGCCCCTTCGAATCTCCAACATTCTCCAAACTGCCAAGATGTTCTCATCTTTTTGTGGTTTTGATTGAAACTGACAAAATCCATATATATATTTGGAAAGAATATTTCTAATATAGAACAGTGTTATTTCTCCCCATTTACTCAAGTGATCTTTAACTACCTCAGTAAGGTTTTATAATGTACTTCACATGCTCTGCAAAACCCTTATAAAGTTTATTCCTAAATTATATATGTGTACACACACACACCACACACACTTGCTGTTGTTACTGGAAATGAGATCTGAAAACTAAATGAGAAAAATACTTGCGATACATATTATAGGTAACGCTTTAACTTCAAGAGTCTTATAAAGCGAAAAATAAATGCCATTTTCAGTGGATAAATGAATGAAAGATGAAAGCACATAATTCACAAGAGAAATATGGATGATCAAAACATATGGGAAAAAATTTTCAACCTGAATTATAATTACAGGAATGCAGAGAAGTTTAAAGACCATTTTCTGTACTCAACTGAAATCTCTTTAATCTAAAAAAAAAGGCAGCTACATCTTGTGAGACCTACAACTTACAGTCTCCTCTTTCCAGAAAATTTATGCAATGCAAAGAATAACCTTGGAATTTGTCCCTTCCTCTGCAACTTTCGCTCAGGCCACTATAGGATCCTGACGGCCAAACCTATAGGTTCTTATTCAACCCACTTCACTTAGCCTTTCCAGTTGATGCTGCCAACCCTGCACCTCCTTCTAGAACTTTCCTCTTTTGGCTTCACTCTCTCTGTATTTTTCCAAAACTTTTCTAAACATCGTTAGGGTCTGTCCCAAGCTCTATTTCCTTCTCACTCTTGTCCCTCTGCCTAGGTATTTTCGACCATCGTTAAGGTGATTATGATAATACCGTGTGTGTACTATGGAGACTCTGACTTGTCCAAGAGCTTCAGTCTTCCACAGCTAGCATCTTCTAAGCATCTCCAGCCGAGGCTCAGAAAGACCTAAACCTCAATGTGTCCCAAATCTAGAGCGTGATACTATGTCCGCTCACCTCCCTCAGCGCGATGTGTGTGCCTATTTGGCTGGTAACAGCTTCATCCACCTGAACTGGAAAACTGGGAGGATCCTTGACCTCCTTCTCTTCCTCAACCGCCACACTCAGGGATTCACACTTCAGTGTCTATTGTCACCGCACCGCTCTGGCCTGTGCACCTGTCACTTCACACCTGAGCTATTTGTCTCCTGCCTGCAGTCTGGCCACTTACATGCACACCATCCTTACACTGCAGCCAGCCCGGTCTTTCTCCATCACAAATAGCATTTAATTCCCTTTGGTTGAAGGTCACCATACAGGAAAAGCCCAAGCTCTTTAGCATGCCAAGCTCTGTAGGAGCGGGTACCTCCCTGACTCTCCAGCCAGCTGGCACTGTAATGATGATTAGTATTTGGGCTCAGAAAACATGTTTTGTCCCCCCTCTCTTTGGCTCGATGCTACTGAGATGTCAAGGGCAGACTCTATTTTCATTCAACGCTGAGATCCTTACCACCTCGCACGGTCTGTGCACATGGAGATTCTCAGTAAGATGCCTGCTGAACTGAATAAAGGTTTATTTTCTGGAATCACCTGGACATGAGGTGAAGTGTATTATTCTAGGAAGAAGACCCCAAGCCAAGCGAAGGCACGTAAATGCTCACACAGCTGTAAGGGAAGAGGGGTGCTCCAGGAGGCTGCATGCATCCCATCATCAGTGGTAGGAAAGAGGGGTGCTGGGGCAGGAAAGGTGGGTGAGCACAGGCTCAGGTCCCACAATGTTAAACAGGATACTATGTGGAATGGACTGTGAGGAATCCTGTAAGCATTATCCAGAAAAAGTTTAAGTAGAAGAGTAATATAGCAAGATAACTCCAGCAGCTATTTAGAGAATGAAGGGGAAAATACTAGAGAAAAGAAGGACACATAAGAGAATAAGGCAGGGCAGTGAGGCACAGGAAAAAGACAAGTTAGAAATAGCATTTATGAAGCACCTACTATGTGCCAGGTACTCGATATATCACATTTCACTTTTGTCCTCACAGTAAGCCTGTGTGGCAAGTACTATTATCCCCGTTCCTAGGAGGAAGCTGAGGTTCAGAGCACTGTAGTCATTTGTGAAAGGTCACACAGTCAGAAAGTGGCAGTGGCAGCTCGGATCCAAACTCCACGCATTCACTATCTCGCCACACTGCTGAGAGACGACCGGGCCCTAAACCGGTGGCCGAGGGGCTGAAGGAAGAGGAAAACTCCAGAGACGTCTCAGAGGAGAACCCACCACGGTGTGCAGCAGGAACGGTCAGCCTGATGCTGGCAGTCCCCACAATAAAGGATGGCTGGGAAGGAAGAGCTCCAAAATTCAAGTGACAACTGATGAATCCGAGAGGCTAGTGGGACTTGTCCAAGGAACACTCCAGCAGACAATGAGAACGTGGGTGGTGTGGAGCTGCCGGCTGGGGGCAGGTGCCTAAGGAGACAGCACAGAGCAGGTGCAAAGGGCTGGGTCTCTGGGGGCAGAGGAGCCAGGGCTCTGCCAGCTAGGGCCCATGGAGCAGGGCAGGTGACACGGAGTTGCAGGTGAGCGAGGAGAGGGACTGTGATGGATCGCCAACAAAACGTTCTTTCTCATCTACGGCTTTCAAGAGCCACAACACATACCTGCTTCTGGACAACAGAGTTTTTCAAATGCTTTGTCTGTATAATCTTCATACTCCTTAAGCTTCATGTCATCCTCAAAGGTCAAAGTTTCATTTCGCACATCCGTTACCTAAAGCAATTCCACAGTGTTTCATGACAAATAAGCCATATTTTTTGGAAAGAAATACGTTGAAAATTTTTTGTGTGTGTTCTCAGTAACAACATTTACCAAGGCATGTGAGAAGTATTCAACATATGGATATTAAACAAATAAGTTAGTAGCATTTTATTTTATTTTATTTTTTTTATTTTTATTTTTATTTTTTTTTAATTTTTTTTTTCAACGTTTATTTATTTTTGGGACAGAGAGAGACAGAGCATGAACGGGGGAGGGACAGAGAGAGAGGGAGACACAGAATCGGAAACAGGCTCCAGGCTCCGAGCCATCAGCCCAGAGCCCGACGCGGGGCTCGAACTCACGGACCGCGAGATCGTGACCTGGCTGAAGTCGGACGCTTAACCGACTGCGCCACCCAGGCGCCCCTAGTTAGTAGCATTTTAAAACTGGAACTATGTTAGAACAAGATAGAAACAGGAATGTTTTTGTTTCTTCTCCTTCTTTCTCAACAGCGACAAGCACCAATCATAGGGCAACTTGATTTTATCCAGACTTCCTGCCTTGAATTCTATCCTCCTGCAGTTCCATTCTATAGAACTCTCAAGGTTATCTCATCCACGCCCTGCTTTAAGTGCACAATGTTCCCAATCAGGTCCCTAAAACTGCTCCTAATACTCCACAAACAATACTAAAATCATCACTCTGTTTTAAGCACATCAAAGCATCGAGTAACAAAGGGTGAAGAACCCTGACAGATAACACTTTTTTTTACTCTCTTCCTTTATACTAACAGGCCAGCTTTGGCACCTGGCTTCATAGAAGTGCCGTGGATGTACCACTCCAGCCCTGAAATAGGTCCCCGGATCTGCCCACTCTGGTCCCCATAGGGCTGGGACGCTAAGACACCTAGTGGTTAAAGAGAAGTGAGTATTAACTATCACCACTCTAAGAAGTCTCTATGTGGCAAAATGCTAATAAAAATCTGAAAGGTAATTGGAGCACAGAGGATTTTTAGGGCAGGGAAACTATTCCGTATGGTACCATAATGATGGATACGTGTCGCTATATGTCTGTCAAAACTCACAGAATGTACAAAACCAAGAGTGAACCCTAATGTGAACCAGGGACTTTGGGTGATTATGATGTGCCCATCTAGGTTTATCAGGTATAACAAATGTTCCACCCCGGGGCGGGGAGGGGGGTAGGCTGTGCATGTGTGGAACCAGGAATGGATGGGAAATCTCTGTACCTTCTGTTCATTTTTGCCATGGACCCAAAAATGCTCTAACACATGAAGTCTGTTCAAAACAAAAAAATCTAAAAGAAATGATAGCATTAAAAATTTTTCAGCTAATGAAGAACATGAATGAAAGAAATTAAGTATCAGACGTGATATAGCTCCTATGTGTTTACACGTAACTTTTGGTAATTTAAAAGGCAGAGTTAGTGAAGGTGAAATGGAGACACAAATCAGTTGATTCTGATTTTTGTGAACAGGTCTGGTAAAAAGTGGGATTAAAAAAGATGTTGAATACAAGTAATAAAATGAATTTTGAGTTTATCGTATTCGTGCATTTATCACTATGTCAATGAGAGCCCAAGTGCATAACTGAGATTTATCCAAAGATCAGCAGAAACTTATCAATAACTAATTAAGACCTAAAAGAAATGTGCACTATTTCAGGATATCTGCTCAATGTTTTAGGTAAGTATATTAGTTGTTGACTATAATTAAGTCTTCTATTTTAATTTGGCAAGGACAAACAGTTCATATTATGAGAAAATAATTCCTTTACAAGAGAAAAGTAAATTAGATTGGAATAATCCATCTAAGGGAATAATCTCAATGAAAAAAAGAATGGTAAGATAAAAGGCCTTTTGGAAGACTCATTTGAACACCAGAGTTCCTTCTAGGAAGACTTAAGAAAATTCTCCCTATGGCCTATTGAAAAACTTCATTAAATGTGCTATTGAGACACTCATTTTTCTCATACCTATTAATGGAAATAAATACTTAATGGCATACCTCTTCCTCTTGGAGGGTTTTTTCATCAGAAATACATTGGTTTAAACTAATTTCAAATTTCACTCCTCTCTAGAAGCAAGGAAAATAATGTTAGTTTAGCAATCTAATAAAAGTGTTAAAATTAAAACTCCTATTTGACATTACAGATACTTAAAACTGTTAGCTGAACATCACAAAATAAGGCAATTCCATAAAATAGTAGGGGGAAAAGTCCTGTAGGCAACCCAGATTGCAAGGTGTGCCCCCCACCCCCACAGCAAGCTGTTTAATATGACCCACAAGACCAAATGTTTATTACCTTAGCTTTACAGTTCTGTTCTGGAATGTTACTTTCCTTTATGGTCTGAACTCTAATTTGTTTCAAGTCTCTTTCAATATCCTGCAAGTTTAGAGAAAAATTAAAATCTAGCATTTAACATTGATCAAACAATGATAGTTTCACAACCCCTGAATTCACAGCATGGTCTGTTTACATTACTTGACTTCTGGATTGAATCCAATGATTAATTTGAGCATCAAAACATGCCTTTGTAAAGGAAAATTAATAATAATTCACTAAAAACTTGGACACAACATCCATTAACTTGAAATAGCAATACATTGGACGCTGGCATTGCAATGGCAAAAATTCCATAATGTGGCAATGCTTATCACTCTGGTCCAGTACAACTAATCTAATTCAAGAATATAATTTTGGCTACAGGATCCCTCCCTTAAGAGGCTTACGATTGTAACCAGGAAAACAAGTGCACTGCTCACAATAGTAAAAAGGAAGGAGAGGGCTCTAAAAATTGCTGGGCAATTTCAAAGAAGAGAAGATGACTGTGAAAGTAGATGACGAGACTGTCGAAGGAACAGGTGAGAGGTGAACTGTAAGTACTGGGCTTTCTTGGGATGCAGTCCGGGGCCCTCTGCCCCTCTCTTCCTCAGTGCAGGGTGTTAGCAGTTGCTATGGATTTAAGGGTCCTTATGCAAGGACCCTGAAGTGTGCACCTCCAGGGATGCTCTTTCCTCCCCTCTGAGCTGCAGGCTCACCTACTTAACTGCCTACTTAGCATCATCTTCACCTTGACGTTCATTCCACACATTCACACAGAGAACCCACCATGTGCCGGACACCGTCCTACACATTGGGTTAGTGCGGTGAATGTGACCAAAGATCCCTGCTGACATGGAACTTCCATTTTACTGCAATAACATAGATACTAAATGAGTTCAATTAGCAACTCGTTGCAGAAAGTGCTATGTGCTATGAAGGAAATCAAACAGGGTGACAGCACAGAAAAAGAGGAGAGGAGGAGAGTAATGCAGGAAAAGCCTGTCCTGGCATGTGATGGAATCCCTGGAACGATGTTGCACCTTGCATATATGAAGGTCCGGGGAAAGCATGTTCCGTGTGTGGGGAGCCCTGAAGCAGGCATGGAGTCCCTCAGATTTTCTCCAACTCAGTATGTCCAGAGTACAACGCCCCGCCACAACCTTGCTCCCCACTCTTACCCATCTTAGTAAATGATATTTACTTTTAAGCCAGCAACACAGGAGTCTTTTTGGTGTGTGTGTGTGTGTGTGTGTGTGTGTGTGTGTGTGTGTGTTAATGCTCTCTTCTCTCCGCCATGTTACAGGAGGTCTCTATCATCTCTCCCTTAGAATTCAGTGCTGCCTCATCTGTAGGTACATTGCATACAGCAGGTGTTAGTTTGAATCATTAATCCCTGCTTCCCCTGCAGCCCTGGGAAGGGCACGTTTCTGCCTTGCAATATTACGAACTCTGAAACAGGACTGTGACTTTTGTATCTTACTGATTTTGTGAAGCTGCCTGTCTAGATTTGATTGTGGGGTCTGGTTGTCTCATTTGTACAAGAAGTGTCCTATGGCTTTATTTTCCTTAAAATACAACCATCTTAGACTCCCGAGCCCCATCCCCCCGAGTCGGTTCACGTTAAAGCTCCCCGGCATCACGTCATGGAAGGTCCCAAGCAAAACACTCGGGGAGCCTTTCAGTCTTCACCAACACTGGCCCCCCTCACCCACCCTTAACCAAGCCCTCGTGGCACCTTGAAGATAAAGGTGAAAGACCTCCCAGAAAGAAAAAAAAAACCTTCTTGGGAGCCATTTGATAATTCATCTCTGCCCAGTTACCTCCTCCCACCAAAAACGTAAGGTTGAAGTAAAGACATTAACCATCAGATTTCCGACCAAGGTGTCTGAGACACTGATTCGAACACCATCCAGAAAGCTGAACTCTTATACACACACACGAGAGTCCTTCTCACACATGGCTGCACACTAAATCACCCAGCCGGCTTCTGAAAACAAGATGCCTGGGCCCCACCCCAGACCATCTGGGGGTAGAGCCTAGGTGTTGAGTTTTTAAGAACTTCTGCACACAGCTCTCCTGCACAGTGAGGGGTAAGAACTTCCGGCCTAGAGGAGCACCTGGGTGGCTCAGTCAGTTGAGCACTGACTCTTGGTTTTGGCTCAGTTCATGATCTCATGGTTCGTGGGTTAGAGCCCCAAATCGGGGCCTGGAGCCTGCTCCGGATTCTGTGTCTCCATCTCTCTGTGCCCTTCCCCCACACATGCTCTGTCTCTCTCTCTCAAAATTAAATAAACTTAAAAAAAAAAAGAACGCCCAGGCTAGAGCCACCTCACTGGGAAACACATTATCACCTACTAACCATCACCTGTACAGGAGCTTCTTCCTGAGGTGCTTCTTGGGGGACAGGCAGGTCACTTTTCTTCACTAAATAGGTTTTATAACTTATTTTTGAGTCCTCCTAAAAATACAAATTACACACAGTCAACAGGAGTGGTTCTCAGTGAGTTCTGAGGTCCACATTGTGAATCGCGGCCAGTTTTGAGCGGGATCTAGTGAGGAAACGCTCCACTCCCACTGCGCAGGCGCCATCAGCGGAATGGCTGCACAGTGCTCTCCTTCCCGCTCCTTCCCCCTTCCTCCATCCCCCCACCCGGTGGCCGCCTCAGCATGCCCCACCATCTTTCCCCACACGCATCTTTCCTGGTCTTTCTAGAAAAGTCTGCTCTCTGTCTTCCTGGACTCAGGTTTCCCATCACAGACCTGCCTTAAAAACAAGGCAGATGATGACTCAAAACTCCCCACCGTTAACCAAGCCTCTGCTCTAGAAAGAACCATCTCCAACCCTCCCTGCTCCAGCTCCCCCAGTCCTGCATGAACCTGTTTGTGGTTCCTGCAGAATGCCCTCCCCCTCAGCTCTGTCTCTCCAAACTCTGCTCCTCTTCTCAGAGCAGATTAGATCCCACCTCCGTTCTTCCATGAAAACTCTCATGGGGTTCATCTACTCCTGTGCACAAGGCTTAACTATATTCAGTCTTACTCGATCACTGCTCATACATGCCGTATCTTTCCAACTCTTTTGAGGAGAAGTACGTATGTTAGAAGAGTAGAAGTTTCAGAATCAGATATTTAGTCTGCCTGGTAATATCTAAGTGACTTTGCATGAGTTATTTAACTTCTCTATTATGGGAAGTAAAATGAGATAAAGTGTGTGAAGACTAGTTCAGAAGTCCGTGCGTATAACTGAATTGTACCACATGCTCACTTCATTTGTATTAATTCATCTATATGCACTCGGGGGTGGGGGAGAGGGGAAAAAGAAACCAAGTCCAGTAGTGTGGCCAGTTCCGCTCATGAGCATGAGCCGGGGGCCAGCTGTATCCTCAGCTGGCCTCAGAACCTCAGGCCTCTCACAGGAGTAGCACTCCAGGGCAGTGAGGGTGGTTCACTGGTTAAACATCCGTGTGTTTTTCATGCAACATGGTCTACAAACACAGGCTAGCTATCTCATCTGGAGCTCTACTGAAAAAGCAGTGATCTGAGAGATGGAAGATCTGAGAGATGGATCTCTCTCTCTCAGAGATCTGAGAGATCCAAAGTGGCGCCTTTAAGAGATTTTCAAGAATCATCTTGACTGCACTCAAATGTGGCCCGATACAGGCTTTCAAACCTCACCCCTGCATATGAGGCTATTCCAGCATTGCTGAATTCAATAAGTGCTCATCTTTTTTCCTATCTTATGGGCCTGGACTAACCTTCTGCTTCTGACCTAGTTCTGGTGTAAAGTCAATCAGTATTGACTAATTCATGAGGCAGACAACAAACAGGTATTTTTAAGGATGGCCGTTCCTAACAGAATCTCAGATACCCTCGCCATCGTGTGTAGTCTCAAGTAAACCATATTAAAAGTTTCAGTTAGATCTGTTAGCTTTCCCATTAAAAGGTTGCATGATAATATGTTCTAATTGCCATGAGGAGAACGCTGCTTTTGAAACCCTGCTCACTTTAGGTAGATCGAAATCAGTAGTACCATATTTCCTTCGGGAGAAAAATGTATTCACCTCTAGTTCACTCCCCATCTTCTTTCTAATTTCCTTCATGTCATTGTGGTACTGTTGGCGTATTTCCTCTAGCTGCTTCCAATATTCCTGGAAAGCAATCCCAATTCAAAAGGTTGAAATGTTGGTGAACAATTGAACAAAGTAATCTCTTATACAGCCTACGATTTAAAGAATGTGTGACAAACAGTAAGAATCGGAAAACCCATTGTTCCTAAAGATGATAATCTATGTCTTAGCTGTGGTACTTCCCTCCCTGTGACTTCGATGGGGTGGCTTGGGGTGATCTCACTTTTATATATAACCCTAACTGTGCTCATGACATACAATTACTTCATATATCCACTATTATGGGTTGAGTTTTACCCCCTAGAAAAAGCTATTTTGGGTCCTAACCTCCAGTACCTCAGAATGTGACCTTATTTGGAAATAGTGTCACTGCGGATATAGCTGGTTAAGCGAAGATGTGGTCATACTGGAGTAGAGCGGATCCCTAACCCAACATGGGGGGGGGGGGCTTTTAAGAAGAAAGCCATGTGAAGGCAGAGACACTGAGAGAGGATGCCATGTATTGATGGCAGAGAATGAGTCATGCGGCTGCAAGCCAAGGAATGTCAAAGATTGCTGACAAGCCACCAGAAGTGGGCAAGAAGCAAAGGATTCCCCTACAGCTTTCAGAGGGAGCATGGCCCTGATGCCATCTTGACTTTGGACTTCCAGCTTCCGGAACTGGGAGACAATACATGTCTGTTGTGTTACACCATCCAGTTTGTTGTACTTTGTGAAGGCAGCCCCAGAAAGCGAATACATATTTCAAAAATGTTAATGATGGGTGGTTACTTTATCAATCCAAGGTAAAAAGCCTTATGAAGTTCACCACATCACATTCTCCGAGGAGGTGAAATATGTATCTCGGTAACCCCTCGAACTCCCAGCATGGAGGTTCACCCGAGTGTGTCCAACAAGTACTGGGCAAGGGAGCTCCGCCTTTCAGGTGTACTGTTGGAACACTAAAAGTAATATACAGAACAGCACAAAAGACAATGGCAAGTACAGTGGGAGCCTGGGAATTAGATTGCTTCTAACCTGTTCCTTCATTTTGTTTCTCCTGATCTGCAGCTCCTGGAATCTAGACTCTTCTCCATTACTTCTTAGCTCTTGTCTCTGGTTGTGATTTGGCTCAGCAGAAGATGGACGAAGACCCTATCAATCGAATGAAATAATTTTATTTTATTTATTTTTTTTATTAAAAAAATTTTTTTAACATTTATTTATTTTTGAGACAGAGAGAGACAGAGCATGAACGGGGGAGGGTCAGAGAGAGAGGGAGACACAGAATCTGAAACAGGCTCCAGGCTCTGAGCCGTCAGCACAGAGCCCGACGCGGGGCTCGAACTCATGGACCGCAATATCATGACCTGAGCTGAAGTCGGACGCTTAACCGACTGAGCCACCCAGGTGCCCCTCAAATGAAATAATTTTAAGGCATATTTGCATCTTAGAAACATCTTGTCATTTGACCTTTTTCTTTAAACAAGAATTATATTGTGAATAAAACTCACTATTTGGGATGAGCAGAATTTTCTTAATTGAAATATGAAATACTTAAAAAATAAAGAAATTTAGGGGCGCCTGGGTGGCTCAGTCGGTTGAGCGTCCAACTTCAGCTCAGGTCACGATCTCGCGGTCCGTGAGTTCAAGCCCCGCATCGGGCTCTGGGCTGATGGCTCGGAGCCTGGAGCCTGCTTCCGATTCTGTGTCTCCCTCTCTCTCTGCCCCTCCCCCGTTCATGCTCTGTCTCTCTCTGTCTCAAAAATAAATAAAAAATGTCAAAAAAAAATTTTTTTTAAAGTAAAGAAATTTAATAAAGCCACTTATGTTGTTATCCTAAGCAATCAATATTTTATGCTACCATGTGAGACACCCAGATTCATTTTCTGAACTGGTAAACTATGATTGTGAAATTGAAGTTCTATAAAAGTTGAGCCATCACTGGAGCATCAGGTTAGGTGGGGGAACAGAACTAGAGCTTTTGAGTAGTTCAAAGTAAGAGTAATAGAAATATAATGCATATCCAGCCTCCACCCCGAAACTCTGACACTAAAGAATAAAGGTTAAACTTTAAAAAGCTAACTTTCATTTCAAATAAAATACAATAGTCACTTTTTAAAAGATGTGTAGTATTCTAATAAAATAGAATCAAAGAATTGTAGCACTGAAAGGGACCTCAAAGCTCATCTACTCCCAAACTGTCACTTATAAAAAGGAAACTGAGGCTCAGAAAGGTTGTATGACCTGCCTAAGGTCACACAGCAAGGGACAGAGCCAGGAAAGAAACCAGGCCGCCCACGCTCTGATTCAAGCCTATTCCCATTATTCTTCTTTAGCTATTAAGGGGCACCTGGTTGGCTCAGTCAGTTGAGAGTCCAACTCTTGATTTCAGCTCAGGTCATGATCCCAGGGTCGTGGGATCAAGCCCCACATAGGGCTCCATGCTGAGCATGGCGCCTGTGTAAGATCCTCTTTCTCTCTCCCTCTGCCCCTCTCCCCTGCTCACTCTTTCTCTCTCTCTCTCTCTAAAGTAAAAACAAGAAAAGAAAAATAAAAATTGGAGAAGGTGGAGAGTAGTCTTGATCTTCTATGCAGAATGCACTTGGACATAAGGACCCATGAATATCTGTGAACAGGAAGTTCCTGATTGCCTCTGACGATCGGTATTTTACTTACCAACTGCTTTTCCACTTTCAGCTTATACTGTTGAGCTTCAAATCTCCTCTGAAGGTATTCAGCAGGCCTTAGAAAATAAAAATGTTTAGCTTGAGTAGAAACTTTTACTAGTCTTAGGCACCAATTTGAGGAGTGGATTTTCAATTCAGGAATGCGATTCATAGTTCACCTGTGGCTTAAAGTTCTGAGTTCAAGAAGTGGTTCAGAGTTACAGAATGCATTCTGTGGACTCAGGAAGAAAAGGAAGCAAAGAGAACTGTACCAATTGGGGATACAGGAGAGGATAAAACAGAAACATATTCTGATGCAGTGACTTTTCTTCAGGACAGGATCAGTCCATCCATGGTCTACAATATGTTGGAGGGAAAAAGAAAAATCCATACCATGATATTCTCACGCTTTGGGCAGGCATCTGACTGATGGCCTTGCACCCCTGATTTGACTGCCAGTTGCCTGTCCATTTCCTGCACTGCACTCTGAGTTCCACGACGCCATGGTTGTGTGCCATTCCTGTACCTCTAGAGGCTCTTCATGCTGGCGCACAAATGAAAGATCCCAGGAAAATACATGCTGAATTTTCAGTATGTCTTTTTAATATGTCTCAAATGATAATCTGATTACAATTCAATTGTTATTGATTAATATTAATAATTTCTTTGGAAAATAACATACATACATGTTCATGGTTCCATGATAAAGAAGACAAGCTACATCAGATTTGAGATGAAAAAGAGCAAAAGAAACTCTGACTTGAGTATTCAAGATGAAGAGTTTGGAAGTGCCTCTTGGGTTATTTGTTTTAGGAAAATTTGGAAGGGCTTCAGAATAAATGTTGATATATCAAGATATTTTCAGAGGACCAAAGCTTAACTAAGATTCTGACATTACCATTGACCTAGTGATGGACTGTGGCTTTCTTCCTGTTTATAATTCTCCTCCACTCCAGAATCTTTTGGAGGAACACAGTGGTAACTTGGTTCATGAGTTCTCTTCCTCAACACGTCAAGTTGAGCATAATAATAATCATAATGACCACAGAGTGCAGGAAGTTTGGGCCTTTCTACCATTTTTATCTGAAGGATCAAAAAGAAGAGGAAAGATTTTGAGGACACATAATTAAAATCTCTAATAATTGACAGTTTGATGGTGACCATAGGTAGGACAAGGCACTGAAGGTATGTTTTTGTTTTTTTGCTCTAGACTGGTTTTCAGAGGTAAATAATCTTAGAATCCCCAAATCCTGGAAATGGAAAATACTTGAGAAGTCTAAGTACTATAGCCCAGTAGTTTATCATTTTATTAAGGTGTGAATAGGAATCTTGCATACTTCATGATTGGTCTACTAAAAATACTTAGCTAGTGAGTATGCCTAGTCAACCCAAGATCTGAAACTAAACTCAGAATTATTACTTTATATTTTTATAAACTTATTTACATCTTGCTGTACTTTATGGGAGAACAAATGGTATTGTGCCACCCACAAATTTGGGGATTCACAACATTTTTAGGTTCTGATAAATTGACTAAATACAAAATGTCATCATGACTTGAAGGAAAGAAAATGCTGAATCATTCAATCCTTCTTCCCAAGTAAACACAAGGAAAGTCATGTAACAGCTGCCACAGGCATATTATCACCCCAAACTACATCTCACCACCCTTCCCAAACAAAACAGAATGGTAGGAGAACCAGAAACAAGTGTTTGTCTTGGAGTTAAGTAAAGGCCACTGAGCTGTAAGACAAGAAAAAGGCCAAATTAACACATGAAAACCAGTCAGGACCCTGTTGCTGAACAGCAAACTAGGGTCAATTTAATGTTAACCAGGACAATTCTGCCCACTGAACAGATGATAACAAAAGAGTAAAAGAAGTTCAAACCATTGGAAAGGACTAGAACTGGTAGCTGGAAATATAAATACCCAAACAAATGGTTTTAACTGAAATTTCCTCACTGTGAAGAAGTAACACACTATCTCCTCTGTTCTTCTTAATGCTCTGTGGTTCATATATATGGTAATTGAACCACATCGAATTGTAGATATTGGACGATTTTTAACTTACAAAAAATGGCAACTTCATATGGTTTTATTTAGATATTAAAATAAGTGTATAAAATCTGGTTTATTAGTCTAAACATAAATTATGTATTCATTTTAAAAATCTTTTAAAGTATGACTTACGTTTCTTAGTTTTGCAATTTTACCTATATATAACCCCAAACAAGGTCCTACTAATGACTTGTTGAAAAGTGTCTAGAAATAGAGACAAGTATTGAAGAAAATTAACAGCTTCTTTAGGGTTTTGTCTAAAACCCCAAATGGTAATGAGAACACCACAGGTGGTCCCTGTGGAGACCCACTCATTCCATTGCATTAGCAGAAACCTTCAATGGATTGATTAGTATATGTGCTGCCGAAGCGAGCACTCAATGGATTGATTAGAAAAACATCAACTTGTTCTCCTAACTTAATCCATCCTTGAATCTTTTAGATGTTTTCTCTCTCCTAGGAGTCTGCTACAGAGTATTCTAAATCACAACATACTTTTAAATTTCTTTTTTTAAGTTTATTTGTTTATTTTTGTAGTAATCTCCACACCCAACGTGGGGCTTGAACTCATTACTCTGAGATCAAGAGTCACGTGTTTTTCCGACTGAGACAGCCAGGTGCCCCGACTTTTAAATTTCTTTAATAAAGTTAAACCACGGTCTATCAAATGAAGAACAATAATTTAATAAATAGTTTCAAAATCTATCTATAAACCACACATTTTCTAAAATGTCTATATAGCAAGTAAACCTGAGCAAACATATTTCCAAATGGTCCTCTAATTATACCATAAGCCTTCTTTAAAAATACAATTCTTCAACTAAAAGACAATAGCCATTTAATCATACATATATATACCAGAAGCATTTCACTAGCATCAACTAAGAGATTCAATGCTCTGCTAATGTGGATTCAGATAAATAAGCATAAAGAATCTCTAGGAAAAAATCACTGATTATATAATAAAAGTTTCTCAATTATATATAGCACGTTAGAATTAAGAGAATGAAATGCATATGTCTGGGGCTCCTGGGTGGCTCAGTTGGTAATGCATCTGACTCTTGATCTCAGGTCAGGTCTTGATCTCAGGGTCATGAGTTCAAGCCCTGCACTGGGCTCCACGCAGGCATGGAGTCTACTTTAAAAAAAAAAAAAAAAAGCATAATGTTTTCTGCAGTTATGCTACTCACTTGTTTTATATAGAAAAATGTTATTTCTTTAAATAAATTAAAGATTTTTGAGTTGTAAGAGGAAAACTAAAACTAGTACATAGACTACTTATAAGAAATTACAGCATTGTTTTTAAAAATATAATAACTAGAAGTTATCTAATGAGATACCACTTGAATGCTCATTACAGAATGATTTTACTGAAAGTACAAAATAAGGAGACTCCAAAGTAATGAGCTTGTACTTCACAAACATGTGCAAGTAGATCCATAGAACACGCTACCTGCTAACAAACTAGAGAAAGGGTTTAGTACAACTTACGGCTATGGGCTTCTGGGCTCCAGCTGGTGGTCTCCATTCATTTCTATGTAATATTTCCTTCCTTTTAACAGGCACTGATATCCTTGATCTTGGTAGGCACTTTCCCTGGAATCTCGCTTTCTGTATTTTAGAATCTTATTTAACCAAAATAAAACAACTTCAATTTCTTTAAAATGTTCGCATTTTAGTATCGATGCTTGTGAGAGTATAAACGTAAGGGACATATCGTAACACAGTAAGCTCACTTTAGCCAGAGATATTTAGACCCAGTGGGACAAGTGCTGATGGAAAACCACCATGCATTTAAAAAAATGCTTATTTATTTTGAGAGAGAGAGGCACAGAAAGGGAGAGAGGATCCCAAGCAGGCTCCACGCTGTCAGTGCAGAGCCTGACGCGGGGCTCGATGCCACGAACTGTGAGATCACGACCTGAGCCCAGATTAAGAGTTGGACGCTTAAGTGACTGAGCCACCCAGGCGCCCCACACCATGCTTTTTCTTTGAACAGAGAAAACCGTTCTATCCAGGGTTCCTTCACATATTTCTAGTAATATATAACACTACTTTTAAAAAATTAGGGATTAATGCTAACATTGACAGAGACAGCATGCATCAGATATGTACAAGTAATAACCAGATATGTACAATAATCAGACATGTACAAGTAATAATCAGATATGTACAAGTAATTACATATAGTCATCACAGCTTGGGTTATAGGCCACATCACTCATGCCACGTTGTTGTTTTCAGTGTATGAGCAGGTTTCTAACATGTCTGTGTTTGTCACCATCAGGCTTTTTTCCTGTTTTCCTTTCTTTCTTATATTAGAAATGTGGACAGCATGCTTTTTCTCACCCTCCACTTATCCACTTTTGAAATGTCCTCAATCTAGGCCCACACATAACTACACCAGACCAAATTACACATGGCAGAGGGACTCATTCACTCTTCTTCCCTTGACAACTTTCCTCAAGTTCAGTTTCTCTATCACAGTAGATAGATTTCCCTGACTCCTTGGGGAGATTTTCTCCTCCTCTTCACCCTTTCAGTTCAGACATTTGGTTATGACTAAGTCTATGCTGCTCTTATTTCACAACATCAATGACACTGGTAATTTTGTCTTCTTTAATGACTCTCTCTCTCTCTCTCTCTCTCACACACACACACACACACACACACACACGCACAGAGCACATCATCAGCTGACTCCTGAAACCACCACTAAAATTGTTTTTCTATTGATCATGACCATAAAGTATTACCTGCTTCCTTCAGGGGTCATATAATAAAGATCACACTATTACCAATTATGTCTGAGGTACTAACTTAAGCTCTAAGGGGCCTTTGCAAGAGAATTCCGAATCGCCAGTCTATCCTCTCTGTTTTTAAAAAATAAGCTTCATCTCATTGTCCCAGGCCTGTCTGTGAACCTTCTCTTACTGTCTCTTTCCTATGCAAAAGTTAGGTTAGGATTCTATTTCTTTTTTTTTTTTTTTAATTTTTTTAAACTTATTTATTTATTTTGAGAGAGAGAGAGAGAGAGAATATGCTGGGGAGGGGCAGAAAGGAGGAGAGACAGAATCTCAAGCAGGCTTTACACCATCAGCATACAGCCCAGTGTGGGGTTCGAACTCACAAACTGTGAGATCATGACGTAAGCCAAGGTCAAGAATCAGACGCTTAACTGACTGCACCTCCCAGGCACCCCATGATTCTACTTCTTCAAGTGTCTCTTTATTCGTAAATCCACTGCTTCTTGAAGTTTCCTAACTAATGAGAAGAGAGGACATAAGTCATCCAGATCATGCGTCGGCTAGATATACAGGCACCACCATTAGTCACCATTCAACAAGATGATTTTTCTCCTGCTTCCACTACTCATATTCTTTAAACATCCATATTTGGTGTATTTGGTGGAATTTCTGTACTAATGTTGCCAGCCATATATCCCAACTCACTGTGTGAGATGCACATAAGACAGGTGTTTTGATCACACGGTCAAATCGTTCTTACCTTGGATCCCCTTCCCTGGAGATTGAGAAGCCAATGATCTTGCTTTATGAGTGATGCTGTGATTGAATTCCTCGTGCGTGACCTAAGATGAAACACATGTGTCAAGGACTTGCTAACCAGAATCTCTGTCAAAATCCACACAGAATCACCTCAGAGCTCACCTCAGGAGTCAAGTATCTGGCAATAAGATTCTCTAAAAATGGCCTTTTCAAAATGGAATTAATAGATGGCCGATCTCTGGGAGAGACTTCGAAGAGCTGAGATATCAAGGCCTGCAGGTCATGGGAAAACCTCGGGGATATTGGGGCAAAATGTGCTTGACAAATCTTCAGAACCAGCTGGTGTAAGTTGTTACCCTCAAACTGGAAGGACAAGGAATAATGATCCTAAGTCAGAGAAGAATTCAGTACTTGCATGTAAAGTAATACTAAGAAACAAAACAGAATTTCCAGCAGGTGCTCACCACCTGTGCCCCCATCGGCGGGCACGCTGCAGGGACACACTCTCACACTTGGGGTGGGGCCCTCTGCCTGTCGCCCTCAGATTCCTGCACTCCAGAACTGGGGGTGCCAGAACTGACCGCCCTTCCCTTTTCCGGCTGAGGGACCCTTGTGAAAGCAGTCCCTTTGCCTTTGCCCAATCCGGACTTTTTAAATAAACAAAGTGGAATTTGAATCTCAAAAAAAAAAAAAAATGCGAAAACAAAAAACAATGTTTTAAAGCTTCATTTGGAAGCACCATAGTCCACCCTAAATTGTTGTCATCAACTAATACTTCATGAGTAGGTATTATAGGTAGTTACCCAATGTGATGTCATGTTACGTAAAACAAGGTTTTTTTAGTTTTAATTTTTCCTTATTATCAAAATAATATGTATTCATTCTAAAAAACGAGAAGGTATAGGAAGCTACAAAGAAGGCAAGTACATATGATTTTCCCGGCCAGCGGTATATTTCCTTCTAGTCTTTTTCAAAATAATGTTTATTGGGGTGCCTGCCTGGCTCAGTGCGGGGTTGTGAGTTCAAGCCCCATGTTGGGCATAGAGCTTACGTTAAAAAAAAAAAAAAAAGAAAGAAAAAGTAAAATAATGTTTACAGAGTTGAGGTCATAATAACATGAAATTTTACATCTTGCTTTCTAAATTAATATGACATAAACATTTCCTCAAAAATTCCTCATGAACCAGAAAACCTTCCATTTTGTGAAGTCATTGGTTATTTACACATAATAATAATGCTCAGCAGCCTGGGGTGGCTGTAAAGATCCCGTTTTGATCAGGCCCTTACTAGCTGTGTGGCCATTGACAATAATAGTAATAATTAATAATAACAGTAATAACAGCAGAAAAGAGTTAACACAGCAGGTTAAGGACTGCTCTCCTTAGAAGAACCTGCTAACTATATTGCACCTTGGCTGGCATCTGGGAACTCACATTGCAGGAGAGTTCCCACCACCCTCTAAATATTCAGAGTGGCTTTCTTTGCCTATACCACTTGTGCAAATAACATGGTTTACGCTGATCACCTGCCTTCTTCCTGGGACTCTGGAAGCTTAGTATATGCCAAATATAGGGTGCCTACATGACCAGTGCCACATAAAAACCTTGGGCACCGGGTCTCTAAAGAGCTTCTCTGGTTGCTAACATGTCACATGTGCTGTCACAACATGTTGCTGGAGAAATTAGCGTATCCTGTGTGACTCCATTGGGAGAGGCTCTTAGAAGCTTGTGCTTGGTTTCCTATAGACTTCACCCCATGCACCTTTCCCCTTTGCTGATCATATTCGCACACAATGTATTTATTTTTATTTTTTTAACAATTAACTTTTTACGTTGATTTATTTTGAGAGAGAGAGCGCACGCTCAGGTGAGCAGGGGAGGGGCAGAGAGAGGGAGAGGGAGAATCCCAAGCCGACTGCACACTGCCAGCACAGAGCCCCATGTGGGGCTCAGACTCACAAACCGTGAGATCATGACCGGAGCTGAAATCAAGAGTCGGACACTTAATCAAATGAGCCACCCAGGTGTCCCTCACATGATTTATTTTTAATGAAAATATTCTATGTATACTATTCTCTAACCTGGATATTTAAGTTGGACATCTTTCCATGTCAGTATATATAGGTCGACCATTCATCTTAATATCTTGTCCATATAATTTTTAACAATCTAATAACTCCAAACATTAACCTTTTTCCTCTCAAAAGTTAATTTCACTTACACAGTTTCAATAATTCAAGATTAATTTGACAATTAATATACTCACCGGATGCTTGAGTGTGCAAAGCTCATATAAGACACAGCCAAGAGACCAAATATCCCTGGGGAAGACAAGAGTTCACATGCCAAGAAATATCCATAATTCCGAATTAAAGCCTTTATCCTTACAGTGCTTTGTATTTGTGTATCTTTACAATTTTATAGGTTGACCAGTTTTTTTTTTTTTACAAATGCGTTCAGATACGTTATCTACTCTTAGTCCTAAGAGATAAAATTAAAACAATATGTAGTTTGTCAGAATCCCAGCAGAGAAAAGATACACAAACTCTGCTACAATCTGAGGGCTCAGGGTTTACTTCAGCTTCATGTGCTCAAAGAAAATGTGTGTATGTATGGGATTTTGAACAATTCAGAGGAAGAAGGCAGGACTCAAACACAGATTTGTTTTGATTCAAAGGGGAAAATCGGGTTGATTTACAAAGGTATATTCTACTCCAGGCTATTGACAGAACCAAAGTTCTACTAAGTAAGGACATAGCAGTTGGCACTCCATAAACTGAAAAATGTGCTAACAATACATGATTGGAGACTTGTTCTTTAGTACTTATATATGACTGGTTTAATAAGGAGCTACTTTATAGAACAGAAAGCATCATTAAATCTAAAAAAACTGAAAAAAACATAATGAGAAGTGAAAAAAAAGTGAACACAAGGATTCAGTACAGTGAGGAAAAGGGTTCCACTGCTTCGCAATACTTCCTCTGTGTGCAGCAGGAGCCGAGAAAGACATCCCAAAGGCTTGAGGAAATGAAGGGTGATGATTATAGAACAGGTAGGAAACAACTTCCAGCTGTTTCCTAGCATTTTTCTAAGAGTTTCTAGAAACTCACTGGCCCCACTTCCTACGATCACACAGAATTTTGTCTTCACTGGGTCATCTGTAGGTCCCCTCCCCTGTCCCAGAGCGCCCCCTATAGCCAGGGTGGTCCAACAGGGAATGCAGCCACTGGGACGGATGGGAACATGTACAAGTCTTACACCACCCTGTTTGTGGTGCGGACTATGGTGAACCAGGGACTGGTTTTCTGAGCTAAAGCGGGGTACCCAGCTGATTTTTGCTAAGGTTTCCAATTATCAGAAACACCAAATCAGTTTACTTAAATGTTGATTCAAATTCTTAAAAAGCAGTACAAGGAAACAAAACAATGCTGCTGACCCAGGGCTCTTCTCTGGACAGTCTGCCCTCCCACCCAGGTTGCACCAGCTGCCTTGCTGCTTAACTTGAGGCCAAACCCCCTCTTGGGACTAGAGGCTATTAAAAAAAAAAAAGCCTGTTTTTCTATGCAGAGAAATGTTTACTATTCTTTTTTAGAAATCTCTGCCATCTGGGCTTTGCCCTCCACTTATCTCTTGCAAAGTCAAACAGCCAAACATCTCTTGGGGATTTTCCTAAACAAATGGAAAATTAACTCCCAGAAGGAACTCAGTCTTCCTGATAAGCCAACAAGGTCATCTGGCAGCCAGCTTTGAAAAGTGGATTTTTGGGGCGCCTGGGTGGCGCAGTCGGTTAAGCGTCCGACTTCATCCAGGTCACGATCTCGCGGTCCGTGAGTTCGAGCCCCGCGTCAGGCTCTGGGCCGACGGCTCGGAGCCTGGAGCCTGTTTCCGATTCTGTGTCTCCCTCTCTCTCTGCCCCTCCCCCGTTCATGCTCTGTCTCTCTCTGTCCCAAAAAAAATAAATAAAAAAAAACGTTGAAAAAAAAAAAATTAAAAAAAAAAAAAGAAAAGTGGATTTTTTTTTCCCCTTCTTACATAGAAGTAAAAACTACCTCATGTTCACCTTTTCCTACTGCGTATATCAATACTACTCCTGAACAGTGGGCTTAGTATCGTATTCATAAAACTAGCTGGGTTTTAAAGCTGGAAGATACCTTAACAATTACCTGGCCCACACTCTCTGTTCCTGCTAGGGGAACTGAGGCCCACAGAGGTTAACCGACTTGGTCGAGCTGGTGACGGGGCTCTGCCACCAGACCTCCCTGCCTTCTATCTGACCCATCCACAACACTTTCCCGTATTTGGCTAAATAGCGTTTAGAAGGTATGAAGAGCAAATAGAAAGACGGACATCACAGTGACTGCAATTTTTAATATTCCTTTTATCACCTGTATTTTTAAGTGAAGTGGCCAAGATAGTCACTGGGGTCCCCATTTCACACATGAAGAAAATGCAGTTACATAAGTACCATAAGAAAAAGAGAACCTACCAGCGTCAGTACTGAGACTTTCAAACCAATAGTCGGTAACTCACGTTTTATTGTTGTAGGGTTTATTCTGACAGATCTCTGGGGACAGGTAGTAAGGTGTTCCAATACAAGTTCTAGCAAGTTCCATGGAACTAGCAAATCATATTAAATAATAAAACCACACAGTTTATTACTGGAGTAAGAAAAGGCTTAAGACACAGACATGCAAGAAAAAAAGTATAAAAATGGATAACACAAAATTTGATGAATGCACATACTGAAATAAAGCAAACATATTGCATACTAATAACAAGAATAATAAAGTTAGTTGATTTTTTTTAAAGTTAGTTGATTTTTAAGTTTATAATTTACCTCCCCAAAATCAATACATAAAACAGATTTATGGCTCAAAGACTCCACAAAGAAGTACAATTGTTATATTATAAAACTCTTAGATGCAGAAAGAATTCTCCCTTTCCAATTACCAAAGTAATGCAATCTCACGGCTTAAAATTTGGAAAACACGAAAGTGAATAAAGAAGAAAAAAATTACCCAGAATCTCACTACCCCAAAACAGCTATTATTTAAAATTTGGATATATTTCCTTCTCATCTTTTTTCCAGGCATATTTTTCATATGACTGTGATCACGGAGTATTTAAAATTCAGAATTCCATTTTTTGCCTTCATATGACAAAGTTTGTTCCCATGTCATCAAGAAGTCTTCAAAATCATAAATATAAATGGCTACATAATATTCAGGTCCACGCTTATGCCGTGTTTTATAAAATTTACCTATTTCCCAATTATAAGACATTTAAATTATTCCAAATTTCAAACTATTCCCTGAGAACAAATTCCCAGGAATAGAATGATTAAAAATCTCTTGATACTTATTACCACTAAATTGTCTTCCAAAGCAGTTGCATCGATACATTCCCCGGAGCATGTGTGAATTTGCCTGTTTCACTAAATGCACTAGCTTTGTGCGTATTCAGTCACATCTCCTGTGATAAGCTTATCTCACACTACACAATACTGCCACCATCATTGTATTATACCGAGATTTATCTTGGAAATTTTACTCTCAGACCAAGTATCATCTGAATGACTTAAGGCATTTATAGAAATAGTTATCTCAAATTATCTGGAAACCAAGCTTTTAATATCTTAATTCATGATACCTAAAAATACATATTTTGGCTGTTATGAATAGAAAGAAAAAGGATTTTTAAAAGCACTTACTTGTTCAGAACTCTTGCTATCCCGAAGTCCCCGAGCTTTGCAACCATTCCATTCTTGCTAAGAAAAATGTTCTATAAATAGAGAGAATGCTATGTTGTGGGAGATATTTCAAGAAAACAACAAGATTGGTTTCTGTCTTGATCTTCTCTCTGAACTCCTACCTGTGCTTTTATGTCCCTGTGTAAGATCTTCCTGTCGTGAATATATTTTAGTCCTAGAGAAATCTGTACAAACCAACTCAGAATCTGTAGAGGGAACATTAAACGAAACCGGTCAGTGGTCTGGTGGTCATTGAAATGTCTTCATGATAATGTACAAAAAGAGAGAAATGGCACATTTGTGTGTCCAAACTTATATGAATGAAACTACTGGAAATACCATCTTCTCACATTATTCTCTTTTTATAGCTAGAAAAATGGAGGTTGCAAAAGGCAATTTGAATGCACTGGTATCAAAGTACAGAAAAAGTACAGAAAAAGATAAGTAGAAGCAGGGGAGAGAGGGAGGCAGTTCATGATTTTCTTTTTTCTTAACACTGGTCTGCTAACTGCACTAGGACAGTAGATAAGCAGCATTTCCTGATAACCCTGGTGCCATGAGGGTTTCCTTTTCAGTGGAAAGAGGGTGCCCAGGGCACTCTTTTCAGTGAAAAGAGGGTGCTTTTCCCAGAGGGAAAGCAGAAGAGGCAGAGAATCTATGAGGTTGTTAACAATTTTAATGAATTATCAATATGTATCGAATATAAAAACAACAAATATCTTACTTTTAAAACTTAATCTCCTTTCTTAGTCTTGATTTTATTTTCTCTTAGCTGGCCATGAGCCTCTTTTTAAAAATGTGTTCTAGGCCTGTAAAGATTTCCTTAAACTATTCTAAAATTTCATTGGTTCTTTGGATGCCAGGTTACACAGAAAAAGAAAAACAAAAGGAAAAAAGCTATACTCCAGATGCTAAGATTGTTATAATTTTCATTCTTTTCCAACAGAGGGAAATGTAACTCAAAATTTTGTAGAGAAAAGTATTTTTATTAAATGAAGCAAAATAATACCTGGATAGGAAGAAAGGAGGGTTTCTACAAATATGGAATTTAATATAAAATGTAAATGAACATAGGAAGAATGCGTGATTAAATTTGCAAACTTTATAGAGATCCTGATTCCTGAATCATCTGTCTATTCAAACTATTCTATTGTGTGCCGTAGAAAATGATATAGGCATGAGGCTCTTACATGGTAGAACAGAACAAAGAAACAAATGGCCGAAAGAAAGATGGCAGGCCATTCCTGTGCACGGCTCCAGGCAGTGGCCTGCCTTATCCATCACACAGGCCCGATTCAGAATCCCTTCTACACACACATACTTGCTGTCTCCTTCATGAGTACAGCTCCCAGGAGGGTTCCAGAGGAAGCTCCGAGTATGGAAGAAAAATGTGTTTGTGCAAAGAGGGAATGGGAATTGAGGCCATTATTCTTCACCTTTTCTCTCCTCTTTCTTCATAATCAATGAAACTAAATAGCCGATTGCCACGAAGGCCTTCCATGCTCCCTAGCAAAGTGGGATAGCTATTTTAAAACAGCATACTAAATGGTAAAAGGAAGAAGAGTAAAGCTATAAATATGTCACATTTGAAATGGCTGAGGAACATCCACATTCACATTTTTTTAGCCAGGAAGATTTATCTCAAGGGCATCCTACATGAGATTGTCCAAAAATACACTATCGTTTCTCAAAGTTCACTCTCAAAAAGAGATTCAATTTCAGTTCAATTGCAAACATGTTCTGGACTAAATCTATCAAGAATATTGATACACTGTTTTATGATTTAAATTTTCTCTACCAGCAATCATGCTGTATATAAATCATGCTGTCTATTACTTACAGCACTATAAATCTAATTGCCCCTCATACAAATTGAAAGGCAAAATGGAGGTGTTTTTACCTGATCTTCGCTAAATAACACTCCCCGTTGTCTATGGATCCTTTTCATGAGATCCCCTCCGTCACAATACTCCATCACAATAAACAGCCTATTGTTCTCTGTAAGAAAAGGCATCATTCATTACCTTTCATGTTCCCGAAGATGGAGAATATAACAGAAAAATGCAGTATGCAATTATTAAAAACTCTGGCTGTAGAATCATGATGGACTGGGTTCTCATCCCACTTCACCACTTAACATTTCTTAGCTCTGTGACTCCGGGCAAGTTATTTAAATTTCTCTGTGCGTCATTATCTCATCTGTAAGGTGGAGATCATAATATAGAAACTCCTCTCAGGAGTGTCATAAAGGTTAAACAAGTTAATCCATGTCAGATGCTTAGAACAATGCCTGCATATAAAGAAGAGTTCCATCAATGTTAACAATTGTTATTAACACATTCCTGCAAGATGTGAGAAATCTGCTGTAAAATAGCAGCCGGGAATCTTAACCAAAACCCCAGGAAGAATTAATAGACCTTTGAACTTGAGTATAACCTTTTATTTATATGGCACGTACTCAGCTATGTTGTTGAGAACAATACGCACTCTTCTCAACTGACCTCTGCCTGACCTACTTTCTAGAGTAATGCGCATTCTCCATTCCTGCTGCCCACTCAGGGTTTCCACTCGTGGCTACTGGCCTCTCTAGCCTGCTCAGCTACCTCTGTTCCCACTAATTCTCACCAAGATCATCGTGTGCATTCCCAAATCTGCTTAGGCCAATTATACTTGTTATTACAATTATTGCATGAACTGATGAAATACGAATGGAAAAAGAGCGATGTGATTATTTCTACAAAACCTATGTTGAATACTGTGGAGAACTCAATAAAAGCGAATAGCTTTAAAAAAAAAAAATGCCATCGACCTAAACGTTGGATAAGACAAGTGGAAAATAACCAAGAAAGCTTTAAAAAGATTGGAGCTTTAAAAAGAAAGCTTTAAAAAGCTCTAAAAAGAAATGGAGGAGAGTCGCCTATGTAAGAATATTCAGAACTCTATGCAATGAACGCATAATCAAAGATGAGGCTTCGGTCTTATGTCAAAAGTTTGGCAAGTGACTGTGCATTTATAGATGAAAATTAAACACGTTTGTATGATTTCCTGCTTAACCAGCCTTTCCCCTTAACCAGCCAGCTGCCAGTGGGGCTCCTGTTAGGAAATGGCTCCTACTCACTTATTCACGTCTCCTGCTATTTTATGGGTTCCCTGCAGACAGAGCCCACACTTTGCTCTTCTGTATTCCCTGCACCTAGCACAGTAGAAGGCACATGGAAGGGGCTTAATCAAGTTTGGTTAAGTGGTTTCATAAAACATGTAAGGAACACAAAAACATGGCACAAAATCAGGGGTGAATCTCCCTAGTGTTTTGCCCTATAGTGACTGAACATCCACTAAATGCCAGAATCTCTTGCCAAATAGCTATCATTTGCTACCTCTCTCTTTCAAGTAGCTCAAACCAACTTTAAAGTGGCCGCGAGCACCCTGACAGCATCTGCCCTCGGTTGTGGTTGCATCTAATTCACAAACTCAGTGCTCCTTTCACATAACACTTCAATGCCCACCTCCCTCCTCAAATGGGACAGATCCATTCATTCATCCACTGACTTTTACCGAGGACATGCCAAGGAATGCGGTGCTGGGAATAAAAGGTAAATAAGCCATCCTTCCTACACAAGGTGTGGACCGTAGAGTTGGCAAATCAGTGAGTACACGTGAGAAGAGCTAAGTGGAAGTCTGTGCCCTGGAGGGCAAAGGGGACAAGAGCCAGTCGAGGACAGACTTGGGGAGTCTACGAGGGTCTTAAGAAGGTATTTCCTGACACACCCTAATCACCTAGGGATCAGTTATTTTCAGGAACATATTACTTTTAGGAGAGCTACTGTTTCTCATAGCTGAGTCATTGAAAGGGCTGCCACAGTGATGAAGGGATGACAATCTCAAAACCACGGAACAGTCAAAGTCAGGAAAGCTAAGGACAAAGGGTTCCATTTTACTCACTTTCCACCAACCTACAATTCACTCAGCCTTACACTGGCTTTCCGTGAAAGAAATTAATTGGCTGGTTCAGAAGTAATCATGGCTGAGCCATCTTAAAAAAAACTATTTGGGTCAATGAGCATCATTTGGCTCTAAATATCCATTGCCTCCCCACTAGCTACTGTTAATTTCATATTTAAATGGGGTTAGAACTGTCTGGAAATATCATTTATGTTCTCAAATTTTCCATCTGTTTAAGAAGAATAAGCACGGTAGGAGGGGGAAGAGGTATGAGAAAGGATTTTGTTCTCACCGCCTCCAATCCCATTGATGGAAATAAAGAATGCAATACACTGGCACGATAACACAGCAGATTATATGCCACGTGAGCAAGCGTTTGGAGGTGCTCAGAGCAGAGGTGACAGAGGTCCCTTTCTGCAAATATTAAGACTGTATTTGGTCTTAAAGAATATTTGACAATGCAGAGAAGAGGAAAAGGATGCTCTAAAAAGGAAGTACAAGACATACAGTAGGGCAGCAACTTCTGGAACTATAGAGCTCATGGGTCATTGACCTTTCAAAACTATTTAGGGACACTAATAGTAGGGACTGACATTAAGCAACTTTTCTGTTGTCAAATTCCAACACTTAAAAAACAACTGCTGTAATTACTTAATTCTAAACTGCACTTTTAAAAAGTTAGGATTGCATCTTACAGACATTGGCATCTTCTAATCGGTTGCTGGGGGCCCAGCAGTCTTGGTGTTATTATACCGCCTGCATAACCTTAACCAATTTACACCTTAACCAATTTAATTTGCTTATAGTTGCCTTTTTATGTATGCACAAGAGTAATAGAAAGTAAATAAGTCTAAAAAGGCTCTTTTGGTACACATTAAATACAGAATTGTGATAAAAAAGCACTGTGTTAGGGTCTAATTGACAGTATTGTTTCTTGTAATTAGCACAGAATGGTGTATCTTGTAACTAATGGCCTCTAGATTTGATGAAATATCATCCATTACCACATCATTCCATAAATAAAAGCATTTTAGCACCCCACATCAAGGAGGGACACAGAATCGGCCTAAAGAATAAAAATACCTCCTGCTATTCTCCCTTGCTCATTGTACTCTACTCACACTGACTTCCCAGTGCGCTCTGTGCCAGGTATGAGATTCTGTACTATTTACAAGCCTGTGACTATTTCACAGATGCAGGGACATGCGACTCCTGGGCCAGAGGCAAAGGACTTTATTACTCTTGGCAAAAGCAGGAGTCAGAGCTTCACGTTAGCGCTCGTTCTCTGTGTCCCCCAAACTCCACGGAGGTACAACATGTGAGCCTAGACAAGCATATGCACTGCAGTGGGCCACGTTACAGGAAAGGAACACTGACCTTGAGGAATCTGCTGCATTTTAGTGAGCAGTGAACAAGCCAGCTCCGCCTTGGGAGAAATGTCTCATCCGTCAGTGTCGCTCACTACAAACACAATATGTAGCTGGGTAGACAGCGGTCAGGGCTCTGCATTCCTGGCACACCCAGCAAGCACGTGTGAGATGCTCAGGGCCCACAGCAGATTGCCTCTCCCCAAAGCCTCCTGGCCAATCCTTTAACCCATCAGGCCTGCTCTTGCCTCCTGCCTTTGCAGTGGCTGTTGCTCTGTCCTAGGAAACTCTTCCCCAGAGTTTAGCGTGGCTCTTCAAGTCTTTGCTCAAATGACTGCCCTATTCTAACTTGTTTCCTCACTCCTGCCTCACCCTATTTTATTTTGCCACAGCACTTATCACCTTCTAGTATACGACACAATGTGCTTATTAATTAAGTTAACATTTATTGTCAACCCTCCCCACCCTTTCCTCTGGGCCTATAAAACTCCACAGTCGATAGCAGGCAGAATTCTAAGATGGCCCCAGTGCACACACCTTATGGACTCCTCCCCCAGAGTGAGGGTACAACCTGTAAATACAATGGGCTATCACTCCCATGGTTATGTCATGTCATACAGCGAAGGGGATCTTGCTGATATAACTGAAGTCAGTTGACTTTGAGTTAATAGAAAAGGAGATTTTACTGGTGGGCTTGACCTAAACACAGCATCCATCCAAATCTAAGTCTAGAGGTCAGAGACAGAGGAAGTGAGAGATTCCAAGGGAGAGAAGGCCTACAAAAGGGCAGCTGGCCTCTGGAAGCCCATACCCACCCTAGTGAAGTAGATGAATTCTGCCAGCACCGTGAATAAGCATGGAAGACAATGCTGAGCCTCCGATGAGACAGCAGACCCAGTGGAGAGAGAGACCCTGAGCAGAGAATCCAGAGAACCAAACCCAGACCTGTGATCTAGAGAGGTTAGGAAAAGATAAATGGGTGTTGGTTCAAGCCACTGAATTTGTGGTCACTTGTTACACAGCAACAGAAAACAACAGTGTGGGGGACACTGGCCAATTTTGTTCACCGATGATCCCTAAAACTTAGAACATGCCTAGCATATAACAGGCACTCGATAAATATTTACTGAAAGAATTTAAATGGAATTAACTTAGCTTCAGGAAAAATCTCACTACATCGCCTTATTATTCATATGTTGTTTCAAACTTACAAAAACTTCATACTTTTTATAGATAAACATTTACTGAACTAGAGCCATGGTTCTGTTCAGAGACAAGCTGTTGAGGGTAAACAAAGGCTTTATCTTGACTCTGAGCTGTCCCGGGCTACAAAGAGTTCTGTGGCTTTCAGATAAGCTCCATGTTTCAAGTCCCAACAACCTGCAGGCAAACCATTGTCCTCATTGCTCTAGTTTTCCTAAACACACACTTCAAAAACAAAAAATAAAGCTGCCATAAGAAAGTTTAAGCTTACAATATAAACAGACTCAGTAGAGGTCATTTCTGCTGTACAAATGACCTCTGATTTTAAAACAGTATCTATGTCAACGGTCCTCAAATATTTACCTTGCATAAAGACATATTCCACTCTGTGAAAGTGGTCCAGTCCATGTACTCATTCAGCAATTGTATATTAAGCACCTACTATGTGTTAGATGCTGAGGATCCAGTGCTGAGAAAAGGATTCAATAGATCTACTGTCTTACAGGGACTATCTTACACCAATTCATACCTGTAAACACACACACACACACACACACACACACACACACACACAGTGCAGAGGTGCGGTGCAAGGTCAGGAAGGGGGCTCTGACGGGAACTGTGATCTCGGAGAAAGCCTGAGCGTGAGCGTTAGCCAGACAGAGGGAATAATAGCAATAACCCGAGGAATAAGGAAAAGATTGTCTTCTGGCTTGTTAGGAATCGATGAATAGAAATGTAGGGCACTTATTCAGTGGCTGCCCCTTAGAAGTTGTTCAAAATAACCCAACTCCCTGCTCAGATGTACTGCTCAAGTCCCAAGTAGACCTCAGAAGAACCCTGTTCATACCCAGGAGTTGAAGAGGGCCACACTGAATGCAGAGGTTTTAATTTGTAAGAAACATGGGGCACCTGGGTGGCTAAGTCAGTTGAGCGTCTGACTTCCGCTCAGGTCATGATCTCACGGTTCGTAGTTCGGGCCCCGCATCAGGCTCTGTGCTGACAAGCTCAGAGCCTGGAGCCTGCTTCAGATTCTGTGTCTCCCTCTCTCTCTGCCCTCCCCCACTTTAAAAATAATAAATATTTAAAAAATTGTAAGAAACACAGTGCCCTACACAGTGTAAAAGCTCAAACAGTAGGGGCTATGTATATTTATTTACTGATGTTTACACCCCCTGAGGGTGCTTGAAGGCATCTAGGTAACATTCCTGCTCCATTAACTACCCAGCACGTGTGAACTGAAGCACCCACCCCAGTGCTGGGGGCTGGCACGGGGATGCTCCACGGTGAACCGTGTGCAGCCTTACACACACCTGACATACAGGATATGTGTTTATTGTCTGTCTCTTCCCCCTAGAATGGAGGCCCCATGAGGACAGGACCTTATGCCTGTTTTGTTCACTGTTATATTCCTGGCTCTCAGAACAACGCCTGGCATCGAGGGCACTCAATAAAACTTTGTTAAGTGAGTGAATGGTCTTTGATCAATGCTCCTTTCGTGTTTCGTTTTGTATTTTTACCCCTGGAGCCAAGTGGTGGATGAAGGCAGAAGAGATGTTGTATTCAGGCATCCACAGGAAGGGAATTGCTTCCTTAAAGCTTCTCCCCCTCTGCTTTGGCTGTTTGCTTGGCCACGGTGCGTGGCTGTTCGCCGCCTCTCTGTAAGAGTACTGGACAGCCCACCTGTTGCCCCAGCGCATGCAAGGACTCTCACAGGCAGGATATCCCCTCCTCGTCACCATGTTATTGGGACTGCTGTGCCAACAAGACCGTGAGCTCAGAACGATCGTGAGAAACAGGCCACATCCTAGCAGGGCTCCGACGGTGATGGCGTGGTGGACCCTGTGTCTCGCCCTTTTCTCTGGCTCAGGAGAACAGCGTGCTCCGTACCTGGGTGGCTCCATCACCTGGGCCCCAGACTTAAGACCCTGCCCACTCACAGCCAACGTGCAATGTGAGACATTCATGTGTATTACTGGAGGCCACAATCTAGGAGTTATTAGCATACCAATCATTAACTACTTGAGACCGTAAGAATTAAGGACAGGTAGGAAAACTTGAACAAACTTGGAAAAGTCGTCTACGAAAACTCACTTAGAGAAGAAGTAAAGTCATTGTCTCAAATGACCATTAAGTAAACGGGAAAACGTCTGTTTACGAACCTAATTTATGCACAGTTCCCAGGAACGTATCCCTTATAGATGTCTACGTGACTACACTTTATTAAAACCCTGGAAGCACATTAGAAAGTCAAACCTTGAAACGAACTGAAGAAGGTTACGATGTTGGGATGCTTCATCTTTGCCAGGAGAACTACTTCTTTCGTTGATGCTTCTTTTTCTTGGGTGGGCATCTAAAGTATATTAAGAGAGAATAGTCTGTAAAGATAACTTGCTTTCGAAAACATGCGTTCTGCTCACTGTCATCTGAAATTCTTCAGAATTTCACTGGCTCCTAATGCCACTTCTGAAACTGATCTACGGTGGCAGGAAATGACATCCCTAGAATTAGCAGAGCAGATCTGTATCTAACCAATGGTTTATGACAATTGTAAACAAGAAAATAAATATTTCTGGTGAAGGTGTGCTGTCTTAAAGGTTCAGTTGTGGGGCGCCTGAGAGGCTAAGTCGGTTGAGAGTCCTACTTCAGCTCAGGTCACGATCCCACGGTTCATGGGTTCGAACCCCGCGTCGGGCTCAGTGCTGACCGCTCAGAGCCTGGAGCCTGCTTCAGGTCCTGTGTTTCCCTCTCTCTCTGCCCCTCCCCTGCTTGTGCTCTGTCTCTTTCCATCTCAAAAATAAATAAACATTAAAAAAAAAAAAGGTTCAGTTGCATTGGCGGCATTGTGTTAATTATTCAGGCATCTAGAGGAAACTTATTGGAATATTTATCTTTCAGCAGCAATGACATTCTTTATAAAAATGCAATGTTCCAGCAGCAATCGCTACTGAGAAGAACCAAATGAAATCTTAAGAAGAAGGTCATATATCACATCAATCAGACCAGTAAAATTCTATGTTAAGATGACACCATTTTTCACTTGCAAATAAAAACTGTCTCTTGTGACGTCATTTCTGATTTGATGTACTTTCTTACTATTCAATATATCATCTACTGCCCAGTATTTTTCGATGGTGTTGGTGTCAGTGGCAACGGCCACCCTTCGCTTGCACCTCTATTTCCTCCTTCTCAACCTTTTGCCATCATTTCCACCCTGTCATTTCCACCCTGGCTTCTGGCCTCTGCAGGTCCCCGGTTCCTCTCCACTGCTCCCTCTGTAATGTTCTTCGACACTGGCCCACACTTGATGTGGGAGTTCCCGAATTTCTCATCCTCATTGAGATTTAAGGATTTTGTAAAAATTAACGTTCTCGATCCCAGCCTGACTGCCTCCTACCTGTGTGCCCTTCAGCAAGGCCTTTGAAACTTCTTAGCTTCAGTTCCTTCCACCCCGATTAAACTGCACAGCTGGTGCAAATGAGCTTCAAAACCAAAAGGAACTGGGGCACCTGGGTGGCTCAGTCGGTTAAGCATCCAAATTCAGCACAGGTAATCCCGTGGTTCGTGGGTTTGAGCCCCGTGTTGGGCTCTGCACTGACAGCATGAAGTCTGCTTGGGATTCTCTCTCACCCTCTCTCTCTGCCCCTTGCCCGCTCTCTCTCCCTCTCTCTCTCCCCCCCAAAATAAATAAACATAAAAAAAAAAAAAGAAACTGAAGTATTCTTACCAGGTTGATAGACTTGGCTACTCAACTACTTTAACTGCTATTTTTCAAAAGAACATTATACACAAAATCAAAAGGCAAATGCAGGTAGGTCACTGCATTTTGATGGTTAGGTAAAAATATTGGCAATGTATATGACAAATAGTTCTGTATTTACAATATATAAAGGAGTCCCGGCAAATTAACAAGCAAAGAAAGGCAAATCTGCCAATAGAAATAGGGCAAAATACACGAATGGGCAACTCACAAAAACTAAACAAAAATGACTGATAAAGAGAAAAGAAAATATTCAACCTCACTCAATAATCAAAAGAGCAAGGATGGAAACAAAACTTGATAGCATGCATGTCTCATCAAAAACATGGTCAAAGACAAAAAGAATTTTAGTACACAGGGTTATCCAAACAGCAGCAAAACGGCACTCGTAGACTTCTGCTGTTAAGTATATGAACTGGTAAAGTTTTTCTGGGAAGGAGGTGTTATAAGACGTACTAAGAAACTTTAAAAATGCTCCAGGATCTGACTTAGTAATTCTTCCAGAAATTTATCCAAAGAAAATAATCAGAAACGTGCTTCAGCACTCTCCTATGACAACCTTCATCACCATGTTTTACTATTAGTTTTTTATTTCTTTAATTTTAGTTTTTAAGTTGATTTTGTTTATTTTGAGAGAGACAGAGACAGTGCGAGTGGGGGAGGGGCAGAGAGAGCAAGAGAGAGAGAGAGAGAGAGAGAGAGAGAGAGAATCCCAGGCAGGCTCTGCACTGTCAGCACAGAGCCCGATGAGGGGCTTGAACCCACAAAACCACAAGATCATAACATGAGCCGAAACCAAGAGTCCAACTCCCAACTGACTGAGCAGGCACTCTTATTATTAGTGTTTTAATTACTATCATAATACACACTTGTGATTTTAAAAAATATCTGAAGCCAGACAGAAGTGAGCACAATGGAAATGAAACTTCCCCTTGTCCACAACCCCACTCATTCCACGAATTCTTATGCCGTAGGAGTAATTGCTGTTAATTGCTAAACCTTTCTATAAATCTTTTAATTTTATTTTTTTAAGTTTATTTATTTATTTTGACAGAGTACACAGGAGAGAGAGAGAGAGAGAGAGAGAGAGAGAGAATATATCCCAGGCAGGCTCCACAACATCAGTGCAGAGCCTGATGCAGGACTTGAACTCATGAACTGTGAGATCATGACCTGAGCAGAAACCAAGAGCCAGACACTTAACTGACTGAGCCACCCAGGCTAAACCTTTTTATTTAATGCACATATAGGTAAACACACATACATAGTCTGTTTAATAAAAATGACTCATATTAGGGGAGCCTGGGTGGCTCAGTCAGATAAGTGCGTGACTCTTGATTTTGGCGCAGGTCATGAGCTCACGGTTTGTGGGTTTGAGCCCCGCATCAGGTTCTGTGCTGACAGCTTGGAACCTGGAGCTTTCTTCGCACTGTGTGTCTCCTTCTCTCTCTGTACCCCATCCCCCTACTTGTGCTCTCTGTCTCTCAAAAATAAATAAAAACATTTTTAAAAATAAAAAAAAAAAATAGCCCAGAGATGGGGTGCCTGGGTGGCTCAGTTGGTTAGGCGTCCAACTTTTGATTTCAGCTCAGGACACGGTCTCTGGGTTTGTGAGTTTGAGCCCTGCATCAGGCTGTGCGCTGACAGCTCAGAGGCTGCTTGGGATTCTCTCTTTCCTTCTGTCTCCCCCAGCTCACACGTGCTCCCTCTCTCAAAATAAATAATCTCTAAAAAAAAAATTAAAATAGCTTGGAGAGAAATTCACCATAATGTTAATAGTGATTAAGAGAAAGGTTATAAATGATTTTTATTTTCCCCTAAATGGTCTTAATTTCCCCTTTGCTTCTTTTCAAAAATTTCTACAATGAACATTTTTATTTTATAATCAAGAAAATATACAACACATATTTAGAAGCAAGAATCAAAAGAATAATGTGGCTGGCCAGCTCAGTTAATACAGCATGCGACTCTTGATCTCAGGGTTGATCTCAGGAGTTCAAGCCCCACCTTGGGTATAGAACTTACTTTAAAAAAAAAAAAAAAGAATCAAAATAATATGCTTGGTAATAGTAGGATGATAAGAGAAAACATTTTTGGTACCTATAAGAAAATGAGCAATTCACGTTCTGGCGTTTAGAGTTTACTACGAGGAGAGGCATTGGAGATGTGAAAAGAAACATAGATTTCTTTAGCTGAGAAGTGATGAAAAACTACATTAGGGTAGAAAAGGGAGAAAGATTAATACATGTTAATACTGGGACACAGGCATTGCTAGGCAAATTTAATAACAGAAAGACATACGAAAAAGCAAGAAGGACGAGGCCTAACATAACATTCTCCTTAGTGATGGCATGGATACCGGAGTGGTTCATGAGAAAAAGGATGAAAGAAAATCAGTGCTGTATTAGAAAAATATGGTCAATTTTTTATTATCTATACTAAAGAATGGGAGAGGGGCGCCTGGGTGGCGCAGTCGGTTAAGCCTCCGACTTCAGCCAGGTCACGATCTCGCGGTCCGTGAGTTCGAGCCCCGCGTCAGGCTCTGGGCTGATGGCTCGGAGCCTGGAGCCTGTTTCGGATTCTGTGTCTCCCTCTCTCTCTGCCCCTCCCCCGTTCATGCTCTGTCTCTCTCTGTCCCAAAAATAAATAAAAAACGTTGAAAAAAAAATTAAAAAAAAAAAAAAAAAAGAATGGGAGAGACTGCATTAATATACATTGTTCAAGAGGGTTCACCTCCCAAATAGTTTCTTCTTTACTTAGAATTAAAATGGTGTTATAATCCCTAAGTATGTACCAGCTTAACAGAAGAATTAGAAGGCCTGAAGGTATCTATCAATTGAATTATTTATGCAATAACAACGTACTGAACACCTACCAGTGCTGTGTGGAATACCAAGGTGAGTAAAGCCTGGATTCTGCCTGCACAGAAAACACAGTCTAATAAGGGGGAGAAGGCATAGACGCACACACAAACCAGCCAAAGCACATCAGACGAGAAGGCAATCAGCACATAACAACATGATGGATAAAAAGCTATGGAGTTTACAGAGAGAGATTATTTTGAGTCGGAAGGTCCTGGAAGGTTTCCTGGAGCTCAGCCCTAAACAAGTGGGATCTGGATGCTTAGAGATGGGCAAAGACTTTCTTGAAAGAAAGAGCCCCATGGGTGAGCACCGAGGCTAGGGTGCAAAGGGTTTGCATGCGGGGGAGGGATGCTGGACATGGCATGTGGGAACAAATCAGCGAGAGTGTCAAAACTAATCTGAAGAGTGAAAGAATATAAAAGTACAGTATAATCCCACATTCCACCTACATTATAGCAATCTAGGACATCTTCCTTTGACGTATGTGAATATATGTGTGTGTGTATAAATACTGAGACGGAGAGAGAGATAATATGTATTTTTACAAAGATTGCCTCATTGTGCACATACTGTTTTCCCAGTTTGCAGAAGCCATGACATTTCTCATGTCAATATTTCACCTACAACATGATTTCTAAGAACTGCTTTGTTTTTCATAAATTATATAACCAATCCCCAGCTGTTGGACATTTAAGTTGCTTTCTAACTGTACATCTCTGAAGATTTCCCTTTGAATAAACCCCCATAAACAGATGTACTAGATCCTAGGATGTATACTTTTTTCCTTTCCTTTTTGAAGGGACGCCCAGGTGGCTCAGTAGGTTAAGCAACCGACTTTGGCTTAGGTCATGATCTCATGGCCTGTGAGTTTGAGCCCCATGCCGGGTTCTATGCTGAGAGCTCAGAGCCTGAAGCCTGATTCAGATTCTGTGTCTTCATCTTCCTCTCTGCCCCTCCCCTGCTCATACTCTGTCTCACTCTCTCCCTCTCAAAAATAAATAACATCAAAGAAATTCAAAATGAAGACAGCTTTCCTGCTTATACAAATAATACAACTCATGGGGCACCTGGGTGGCTCAGTCGGTTGAGCATCTGACTTCAGCCTAGGTCATGATCTCCCTGTTCCCAACCAAGTTCGAGCCCTGTGTTGGGCTCTATGCTGACAGCTCAGAGCCTGGAGCCTGTTTGGGATTCTGTGTCTCCCTCTCTCTCTCTCTGCCCCTCCCCCATGCATGCCCCTCCCCTCTCAAAAACAAATAAACGTTACAAAAATTTTAAAATTCTGACACTGCAGAAAGGAATGGTGGAGGTGAAATCCCATCACTCAGCAATAATCAGTTAGTGTGTGTGTGTGTAACATTAACAGTACATACACACACACACACACGTACACACAAGTGCTGGTGGCCTGATTTTGTTTTCATCATCACACCATATTGCGGACCTATAATACAAACACAGCATGGATCCTTCCAAGGCTTTGATACACAGAGTTCTCTTCATTGTGATACCGATTTACCTTCCTCCCAGTAGAGGGAGACAGTGCCCACTTCCTCCACTTTCGTATTCCTTCTAATCCTTCCCAAACGCGTACGCAAAAAGTGAAATTGTTTGACTTCTATTTCTTAGTTTACTAAGGAGTAGGTATGATTAGTTCTTCAGTTATGGGTTTTTTTCTTTTTATTCATTTACAAAAGGCTAGCACCGTTAGGTCAATACTTGGCAAATATTTTTGGCATTCTGTCAACTTTGAATTTATTCGTGGTGGGTTTTGTCATACAGAAGTTTGATGTTTTTATGCAGTCAAAGATGACAATGCATCTAGCCATCTTTTCCTTTATGACTTCTGTCTACGGGAAGGTCTGTGGACATGACTGGAGCATTATCAAAATTTTGCTGGAGCCGTGACAAAGCTACTGGGTAACCCAGGGAATTGGTGAAAGGAGTAAGACAAACTCGAGGGAGAGAAAGAGCCAACGGTATTTAGCAAGTAATTGGATGTGGAGAGAGAAAAAACTCAGAGATGGCTCCTCAGTCTTGAGCCTCGGTATCACAAGGACACTAATGTCACGAGCATAGTGTGGCACAGAGCAGATGTAATGCAGAACCAGGGTGCTGGAAGGTATCATCATTGGAGACAGAGTTGTAAGTGTGGCCTGCGACCTGGTGAGGTCTGCAGTGAGGCGATGGCCCAGGGAAAGAGAAGAGTGTCAGCAAAGAACAGATGGTTGGGACAGATAGAGGATGAGGAAACAGGGAGGCCTGAGAAAGAGCAGTCAGATAAACGAGACAGTGTGAGCAGAACAATGTTGCAGAAGGAAACTCTGACAGGCCACTAGAATAATAGGACACTTGTAGAAGTATGCCACCGGAGCCATGAAAAGGGACTTATATTGGTAAATAAAGCATTCTCCCTGAGGCTAACCATCTACACCAGAGCTTTCTTTCTTTTGTTTGTTTATTTATTTTGAGAGAGAGAGAGAGAAAGCATGAGTCAAGGAGAGGCAGAGAGAGGGGGAGAGAATCCCAAGCAGGCTCCACACTGTCAACGCAGAGCTCGAACCCACTAACCGTGAGATCATGACCTGAGCCGAAGTCAGATGCTTAACTGACTGAGCCACTCAGGTGCCCCTGAGTTTTATACAGCAAACTTACATCTGAGCTTTCACATAAGTTTGGGAAGTCCTTTTTTCTTTGCAACTTTTAAGAATTGTGGTAAAGTATATAGAACATAAATATATACCATTTTAAATGAGAAATTCAGTGGCATTAAGTACGCTCACACTGCAACTTATGAAGTCCATTTTGCACACATCTGGGGATTTTGTTTTTGTTTTTTTTTTAAGATTTTATTTTTAAGTAATCTCTACACCCAACGTGGGGCTCGAACTTATAACAGTCACATGCTTTACCGATTGAGCAACTGAGCCAGCCAGAAGCCCCATTTTGCAGACATTTTGTATGGAAGGTCTTCTGCTACCCTCAATCATAAATCCTCCAGAAGACAACCAACAACACTTGCCTTAAAATTAATTCTAGCATGCGATGGGCATTGTTGTCCCAACATTTGAAATGCACACATCACTGGAGAGGGTGACACAAATGCTGAGAGGAATTCCACAAAAATGATTCCTTTTCAATGAAATATATTTCATTAGTCTCCAAAATCGGTAAGCTAACAAAAGTACATTGTTTTCCTCCATTCATTCAATGCATTCAATAAATGTTTCTGAGCGCCTATCATGTGCCAGGCACTGTCCTACATGCTGAAGGAGACAGACAAGAAACGCATGAAGAAATAAGTGAGCAAAGTAATTCCTGATTATAAATGCCATTCAGAAAATGGGGCAGTGCAATAAGGAGTGATTGAGGGTGTGTTGCTACCTCAGTTTCTCACGTTTACAGAAAGAGTCTTTGTGGAGGGGACCCGATGATGGAGATACAGCCAGAGGAAGAGGACCACCCTGTGGCCAAACAGAAAAGCCAAGCAATAAATAGAGCAGAAGAAATCTCACAGACCTTGCAGGCCACCCTCAAGTGCCACAGGAGCCAGATGCTATAATCTTATTTTTCTTTTCCTCTTTTTCCCTCCCCTCCCCACTCCTCTCCTCTCCTTTCCTTTTTCTAATAAAATCATTGGTTGCTGTTTGGACCACGGACTTAGGAGTTTGAGTAAACCAGTTAACTGAAGCTTAAAGTTCATACTATGAAAACAAACAAGCAAAAAAAAAAAAATGTGTTTCCTTTTCATACCTAATTAAAAGCCAGTTGAATGTAATACTGAAAATGAACAGGAATGTGAACTTCTTCAATTTACCTTTGCAAAATCGATCTCCTTTATAACACAGTGCTTGCTATCCGATGTCCTTTTAGCCAAGAATGCTTTCCCGAAGGCACCTTCCCCAATGGCCTTAATCACATCATATTTATCCATGGTCTCGAATGCACGGTGGCTCCTGAAATCAGAGCGATGAAATTTTATCACACACTGTTCATAAACATAAAGTCACAAAATTGATCACTACAACGTAAAAGAACTTATTTTGCTAAAATTTTCCTACCAACCTCACCAAGACAGTCAAATAACTTTCCTTGTGGCCACAGGAGACAACCAAAGTGAAACTGCTTTTTGGTAGAATCTCAGGTCAGACTCAGCTTTGATACACTGTAGTGTTGTGATCTTGGGGAAGTCACTTAATCTCTGAAAACTTCACTTTCCCAATTCCTAAAATGGAAATAACAACTCCCATATGTGCAAGATTGTTCTGAGAATCAAAGATACACCACCTCGGGTCTTGGCATCTCTTTAAAGCAGGAATGTCTTTAAGGCTCGCGCAGTTTTACGGTTCGGCCCTTCTCACCGGGGACGTGCTGCCCCCTAGGGGACACCTTGGGAATTTGTGGATGTTTTCCACAATGTTTTCTCGGCAGAGTTGGAGAAGCACTCTGGCATTTAGAAGTGGCTTGGGCCTCAGATACTAATGTCCTGCGATGCGAGGAACAGTCCTGAAGATAAAGGATTATCCTGCGGCCTTACAACCTTAGCAAATCCCCACACACATTCAGGTGCGTGGAAAAATCCGTTTATAATTACCTGCGGCTAGAACCAAATTCCATTTTACATGTAAATACAGATTTTTTTTTTTTTGCAGTTTTAACGAACATTGAATTTTCGAGGAATGCAACTGCATGTAAATCAAGGCTTGACTGCACTTTTTGTTTAGAAAATTACCAAGAACCGTGCACCGGTGTGGAAAATCACTTCCCCGCTGGCCGCGCTGCTCCTGGTAGCCGAAACCTAACAGCGGGCGGCGGTCACCGTCAGGTGCCTCCCTGCCCAGCTTGCGGGCACTTGGCTACTTCACGACGTCTTCAAGTGTGGACTAACCAAGCATTTGCAGACCGAAATGCAGACTTTGTTGTAAACGGTTCCCTTGCGTTTCCTCTTTATACTGCAATTAGGGCATCATTCCCACTTTTAAAACTTGCGTGAGCAGGCAGGTTATGTTTTCGATAATTTGTGTCAGGGTAGGAAGGGGGACAACTGCGTGGGTGGCATGGGGGAACCAGCTCCGCTGCCAGGGGAGGCCCGAAACACCCGAGGATCGGGTTTTGAGGAAGGTGGCTGGGGAATCGGAACTCGAGGGCACCAGCCCCGTACCTGAGAGACGGCGACCCACCGCCCAAACAGCACCAGTGGGTGGAAGCCCCCAGCTCTCGGGACAAGCCTTCTCCCTTAGAAGCACCCCGGGAGGCGGCCGCCGGGTGGGCGGCCGAGCTTGCGCCGAGTTTGCGCGCTGGCGGGAGCGCGGCGTGTCGCACGTTGCCACGGAGAATGACGCGGGCCCAGGACTTCGGACGGCTCCCCTGCAGACCCTATCTACCCCGCAGGGGCTCGTCCCTTTCCCCGCGGCTCCCGGAGCTCCGGGGACAGCTCGGGATTAGGATCCGGGGCGTCCCGCCCGCAGCATACCTGTTCAGCCGATTCCGCAGGTTGGGAAGCGTCCCGGGGGAATCTGGGTCCCCGGACCGCCCCGCTTCCGGACCGCCGGGGCGGAGCCGCCCGGGAAAACGCAGGCGGGGCTCCGGGAGCAAGCTGCGAGAGGAGGGGTCTACGCAGTCCACCCAGAAGTTGGGTCCAGGGCCAGGGAGTTTGGAGTTACTTTGTCGTAGGTCGGGACTCCAGTGCCTATCCCAGCACACAAGCACACCGCGCCTCTTTCTTGCGTACCAGATGGTTTGCGGTTTTTGATATTTATTTCTGTTTGCAACAACCCAGCAAGGTTGTGGTCTCCCAGTTTTAAGAATCAGCTAAATTGAGACAAGGAGAGTTTTTTGTGCAAGGTTTCAAATACTGTCAAGAGATGGGAGACTGTTTTGTCTACAGCTGGCGGCCTCCATGGGGGTTCTTTTACAAAACTGGATGCCGCCCTGAGGCCTGCAAACAGGCCCCCTCCTCCTCGCCCCATTCCCCACTCCCAATTGCACACCAAGCTGCTGTCTAAAACGTTTCATTACATGTCTAAGTAGCTGAAAAGGATGTAATTTCCAGCAATTATAAATATTGACACAAGTAAGACATATCCAAAGGAATCTAAAAACTACAGCAATTTGAAACCAACAATCATTCTCTTTTTTTAAGTAAGCTTCTTTTGAGAATCACAAAGTGTACATCATTTCTTTCTCTCCTTAAACTCATATCCCCATAGGTAATGTTTTTCTGCTTCAAAGTTATATTGATCACCTTATCATATAAATGGAAATTTACATTTCCTGATCATAGGCTTTTATTTTTTTATTGAATTAACATTAGTAGTAGTATATAACTGGTAAAAATAAAATGAATCACTGATAATCATTAAACATAAAAAATAAATTTGTTGGGGCGCCTGGGTGGCGCAGTCGGTTAAGCGTCCGACTTCAGCCAGGTCACGATCTCGCGGTCTGTGAGTTCGAGCCCCGCGTCAGGCTCTGGGCTGATGGCTCGGAGCCTGGAGCCTGTTTCCGATTCTGTGTCTCCCTCTCTCTCTGCCCCTCCCCCGTTCATGCTCTGTCTCTCTCTGTCCCAAAAATAAATAAAAAACGTTGAAAAAAAATTAAAAAAAAAATAAATAAATAAATTTGTTATGGAAATTCATCTCTTAAAGATGTCAATGGATTTTTTTCTTCCTCCCAATTAGTATCCACAGATGAATGGTAACTTTTTGCTGGAATAGACAAGGTTCAACAATGATTCTCTTGCTTTTCTTTCATCCCTCCCTTCCTTCCTTTTTTCTTTTCCTCCGTCCTTTTTTCTTTCCTTCTTTCCTTCTTTCCTTCCTTCCTTCCTCCCAGCTGTAAGTATTAAGAAATCTCATTCATTTAAATAAATAATAGGAAGTTTTGTTAAAAGTGTACCTCAAAAGCAAAACTCTGTTGGGGCACCTGGGTGGCTCAGTCGGTTAGTGTCCAGACTTTGGCTCAGGTCATGATCTCATAGTTAATGAGTTCAGGCCCCACACAGGGATGATTGCTATCAGCACAGAGCCCACTTCAGATCCTCTGTCCCCCTCTCTCTTTGCCCCTCCCCTGCTCTCTCCCAAAAATAAAAAAAAAATTTTAAATAATAAAAGCAAACTCTGCAAACCATCTGACTTTTGAAAGGATTTGTCATCTAATCAAGACTCAGTCTCTCAATAACTATACATAATTCCAAGTTCCCTTTGTTTGGTGGTTTGGAAATGTTTACACCCTGGGGCAATGCTAAAATTTGAGATGACTAAGAGGTACCCAATACTGTTATTTATGGAAGCTGAGTATCCGGAACTATCCTTAAAGTGACCCCCGCCTACCTTAATTCTTGAAAAGTCTTCAAGAGAGCGGCTAAAAAGGAGCTAACCTAAGTAACTCTGGGAAATGGTGTTTTAACTGGAACTCTAAGGTTAAAAGCACTAGGAACAACACATAAATGCTGTACTCTAGTTGGGAAATTTGTTTCTCACGGGAGTATGGGCTAATTATTTGGAAACTGCTTTACATTTGTATCCTGGGGTTGAGCAGTTAAGTGGATAGTGGATGGTTCGGGCCAGGTTTCTCACTATCAGAGAGAGAAGCTACAGAAGAGCGAGGGGAAAGGCCAGGGTGAACCTTTGGTACTAAATCAGACTCCAGGACATCAGTATGAACTCACCCTTAGCTTAATATACATACAGATGGAGAGATACAGAACGACTATAGTTGTGTGCATGTGCACAGGACAGTAAACACAGATGGATTTCCTAGCTCTGTCTGCTGAGAGGGCCTAGGAGCAGTGACACTTCAGTAGCAACAAGCACACCCAGCACCCCGATCCTGGTTTTGAAACCATGACAGGAACCAAGGCTCCTTGGAGAAATGGCTGATTCTGAAGCTGGGACAGAGACGCTTCAAGATGAGCCTAGACCGTCTTCTTGTAGTACCAGAAAGTACCAGAAAGTGTTCCCAAAACACAAAAGAATGAGGGCATGTCAAAGGAACATAGAGGTAACCTGAAAAACTCCCAATGGCCAAAGCTGGAACAGTTTAAGCAAAAATACAAATGACTTAGCTCTGGATTACAGCCCCCTTCAGGAGGTACAGCTTAATTTCTCAGCACCTGAGTATAGGCTGGACTTGGTGACTCACTTGGAATGAACAGGACCCAGAAATCGAAAACCAGTAACCTTACAGTTTAACCTTGTAGCAGACATCACCTTCATCAAGCAATCAAAGCGAACAGCAGCAGTAACAAATCAGGTTGACTAGATGTCTAAGGGTAAATAAAATGTGTGGGGTGAAGGGCTATACCATGGTTTTTGTTCCTGAAAATTAAAAAAAAAAATGGTTTACATCTACAAGATGCATGTATTCCACATTTTCAGGAGATGCTCAGTAACCATCCTGCTGTAGATTCAACTGCTTTCCCATTCTTCACTGGAGCACTGCTCCCCGTACTGCCTCAGGCTTCTGCTGTCTGCACACTCGCTCGAGGAGATCCCCTGGGAGAAGCCTCTTTCTTCTATAGTAAAATATCTCACCTCACAACAGCATCCCACGATGGAATGACAATGGACTGACGGGACCCCAGCACGTGTGTGTCATGTCCCACACATACTGGCATCCCATTAGTTCCACGGCACACTCTAGTGTCCAATACGTCCCGCCTCTGGCCTGTTTCTTTCTCCTGCCCAGGACTGACAACTGCAGACAAGATCTGTAGCCCCCTCACCCCGTCCCACAGCTGATCCGCTGACCTGGGTGCCATGAGGGGCCGTATTTAAGGATGGGGAATTGTTGGTGAAGATCACTGAAGATCATGGATCACTACCTAGAAATAAGTCTTACTGGAAAACTGGACATCATTATGGTCTAATTAAATTTATTTTGATCCTCAAACCTTTAGGAAATGTAAAAAGAGTTGTGCAGCAATTAAACACAAATCATAACAATCGCAGAAATAACATTATGGGCCGTGGCCATGGTCTATGTTCAGCGTCCCTATGAGGAAGGCATTATTATCCTCGTTTTAGAGTTGTGGACACTGGGGCTCCAAGAGGTTAAATAATCTCCCACAATCACACAAAATGTAAGCAGCAGCATCCCATTTCTGTTCTGACTGCAAGCCTGAAACTCAGAGCCATTCGTTCACGCCTTCTCTTTGAGTTCAAAAACTCGAGAGTTACAGATATTTTAAACCTTGTGACACTGATCAGGAACAGTTTTAAATATTCAGTTTCCCCCTCTTCATTCTGTGTCCAAAGAAAAATACACATTCTGTGAGCTGATACCATCCAAACATTAATTCCTCACTTTAAACATCTATGCGATATTAACGACAGAGCACTTCTTGGGCGTTACCCATCAGACACTCCTGGCCAGCCAGCTCGCTGCTTCAGTTCTGACACCCAGTCAAGGCTGTCGTCGTCCTCCTCAAAATCCCTGTGAAGAAACAATTTGGATACTAAGCCTCCATATTAGGGGCACAGCAAGTATTTTTTTTGATGGCTCAAAACAGAACGCCACCATCACAATATTCACATTTTTGGAAAACGAGCTCCATAAGGCAACCGAACGGAGGGAAAACATTGTTATCCCTTCCACAGGATTGCTTCTTTCATGTTTCTACAACATTTGCAAATAAAATCCAACATATTAAAAAATATTAAGTCCAAGCTAAACGATCATAAAATACGGCTCAGTCAGGAATTCTGTAATAATACTGTAACACATTACCCATCCCAGACAAAAGATCAAGATATAAATATTCATTTGTGATGTCAAGTAATATAACCAGTTCCTGCTAAACCTGAAATTAAGGTATAATTGACATCATGCGCACCGACTAACACCATCTAAGTATATCCCAACATACGTGTCCTCTGCATCCAATCTAGGCTCCAGTCTCTCTGGGTCCAAAGTGACAGAATCGTGGCCTCCATCCACACTGTCTGATGCTTCTGTTTCTTCAGAGAGGGGGCCCTTCAAGAACTCTTCTGAGCCTTCAAGAGGAATATTAACAGAAATTATGCCAATTTTAACAGCATTTACTTATTTAGTGAACATAGGACTAAAATCCTCCAGAAGACAGCTGGCTAACTGAGGACAATGCCAGGCCCTATATTTCTTCTGTAGCACCTCCCCACATTACACAGCATGATTTCTGGCATAAAACAGGCCCATGAAGCATCAGTATCGCTATTAAATTTATAAGCAGAACTTTCTTCAAAAGAAGAATGCAGAAAAGTACACTTAAAACCTCCAAATATAAGAACCTATATTAAAGTTACCTTTGTATGGTTGTATTACAGTTGTTTTTCCTTTAAGCTCCCCACCCCCAACTTTTTCCAGTGGTAGAGAAGAACATTAGGGAATGGCAACCACAAGCGTCCCTTCAAGAAATTTTCCAGATGGCAATCGCTTTATTTTTTGCTCATGCAACAATAACCTAACACAAAAATGTGGGCTAAATCTTTATAAAACCCTTCAAAACAGAGCTATGGCAGAGTTTCTGAACAGTGACTTTCCTGAAATGACAAAACCTTTATCACTGGACCAAAAACAAACTCCAGAACAAAATTCACAACCGTTAACCTTCCTGAACACTCCGTCCCGTGTATCCACCTGCGCCCAGGGTTCCTGTGACACAGCCGGGCGGTTCTATCAGGACACATCTCCACAATTCACCTACACTCCTCTAAACCTCTGACGTGAGGGCCACGTTCCCCCCACACTCTTTCAGGGAAGGAACTGTGTTTTATTCTTCCTTCTTCTTCTTTTTTAAATCTTAACCTAGCATAAGTTAGGCACTCAATAAACACTGACCAAATAAACAAATACAACTAAATCTGTTACAGTAAACACAGTTGAGACTTGCCACAGCATTACATGCTTTACTTGGCATAATTTGTCTTAGATCTTAACCTAGCAAGGTGGCTTAATAATTGAATGATCAAACTTATACACACATGTACACACATGTAGACACCCTTAATGCACTGCTTCGGCCTGGATTCCTAAAGAGAGTATTACAAAAGGTGATTTCGTGCAGTTTTAGTGAAAATGTCTGTAGAAACAATAAAAAAATCAAATCCTAATGATTTCTCTTTCTTGGGCTCTATTCAATTCGGCAGAATTCAAGCACAGAGCAAAAGAAATCTTGAAGTTCCTCCAAGTTTACTATGATGGAGTCTGAACTAAAGTCAGTAAAGCAGTGGTGTATTCTGCATGGTAAAAACGGACTACCCTCCAAAGTAGTCCCACCCTTGTTAAAACCAACAAACAAGTGAACAATAAAAAGTAATGAAGGGGCGCCTAGGTGGCTTGGTCCAAGTTTAAGCATCCGACTTCGGCTCAGATCATGATCTCATGGCTTGTGGGCTGGAGCCCTGCTTCGGGCTCTGTGCTGTGTGAGGAGCTTGCTTCAGATTCTCTGCCCCCCTCTCTCTTTGCCCTTCCCCGCTATCACACTCTCTCTCTCTCTCTCTCTCAAAAACAAACATTTAAAAAATAAATAAAAACCAAATAAAAGTAATGAAGCTCCATGGGAAATCTTAATTATGGCTCAAGACTGGCTAAAAAAAAAACTCAAGAAAACCTAAAAAATACAATGTTCTGAATCATTTCATAACTTTAAAATCAGTTATAACTTCTGGGGCATCTGGGTGGCTGAGCCGGTTAAGCGTCTGCCTTCGGCTCAGGTCACGAACTCCTGGTTCACGGGTTGGAGCCCCAAGTTGGGCTCTGTGCTGACAGCTCAGAGGCTGGAGCCTGCTTTGGATTCTGTGTCTCCCTCTCTCTCTGTTCCTCCCCCACTCACACTCTGTCTCTCTGTCTCTCAAAAGTAAATAAAGATTAAAAAAAATTTTTTTTTAATAAAATCATTTACAACTTTAAAATCAAAGTTTCTGGGAGGGACAAATGGGGAATTATTTAATGGGTACGTAATTTCAGATTCGGAAGATGGGAAAAATTCTAGAGATGGATGGTGGTGATGGCTGCACAACATATATGTATTTAATGCCCCTGAACTGCACACCTAAAAATGGCTTACATGGTAAATTTTAGTTTATGCATATTTTACCACACTTTACAAAAAAAATCAAAGTGTTTCCACGGTTACGTAATAGACTTGAGTCACCTGGTCTATATATTGTGTATGTTTGAAACGCCAGGCTGAGATCAGCATTCTTGAGGATGTTCATCAAAGTTTCTGGAGTCTCTTTGAGCCACTGCTTACGGGTGCTATTTTCACTGTACTTTATTACAGAACCACCTAGTTGTGAAAAGGTTAACTGTTAGTGCCACGTAAAAGAGATGTTCAGCATATATCTTCCAGACCATATTTTAAGCTAATTATATTTTACTCTCTACTAAAATCTATTTCACTTGTCTCCATGAGCACTGCTCTCATGCATGACACCCAAGATCTTTCACAGAGTGATAATAAAAACAACAAGAACGACGTCTAGCCCATTAAACAACCATTAGAAAATGTTCTCTAATAACACTGTTCGATCGGACTACTGACCTCTGTCATCCCCGGCCCCTAAACTGGAGGCGAGGATGGCTGCATTTTCCAGAGCCGTGAGAGCTGTGTTGGGCACATTTTTCTCCCACTGTCGCCTGAGAGGACTTGGTGAACTGGCTTTCTTCGGATGGACTGATTTATCTGATTTCAAAATGTTAAAAAGGACTGCTAAGCATATTATTTATTCATCTATATGCACATATATGCTTGAACAACTATACGGAAGTCTTTCTTTTCTTTTTAAACTCACCTCCACTCACAACGATGTTCTTCTAAGTAGTAAAGGGAATGGAAAAAAAAAAAAAAACTCCAAATGAAAAAGTAAAGCTAATCATTAAAGCGAATTTTTAAAAATATTTATATGGGGCGCCTGGGTGGCGCAGTCGGTTGAGCGTCCGACTTCAGCCAGGTCACGATCTCACGGTCCGTGAGTTCGAGCCCCGCGTCAGGCTCTGGGCTGATGGCTCGGAGCCTGGAGCCTGTTTCCGATTCTGTGTCTCCCTCTCTCTCTGCCCCTCCCCCGTTCATGCTCTGTCTCTCTCTGTCCCAAAAAAATAAATAAAAAACGTTGAAAAAAAAAATTTATATACTATACAATGTACAAAGAATGAAGCCCTGAGAGGTTGTATATTTCTGGACATGGTTTCTATGGTAGATAGTGCAACAAATACTGTTTTTTCTAAAGGCTCTTACTGATCAACACTATTCTGTTTTTGTGAGTAATAAAATATTCCTGTACCATGAAATAAATCACTAGATAAGCAAACAAAAATCTGCCAGTCCACTTGCTCACGATACCTACAACCAAGTAAGGTGAAAGTTAGTATTCCTTCCATATTTCCCAGTTCCTCACTTACACGGTGACTCAAATTTGAATAACTTACCTTTCTCTTCATTTACTCTCCTCAGTGCACTTTCGATTGAATTTTTATGAATGCTTTCTAAATCAGTGTCGCTGTACTTTCTACCTTGTTCTTCCCCTTGCTTGAAAAGAGATTAAAAATAAAGATGAAGCAATGCTTGAATTGCTATAAACAAGGTAAAGTGTGCAAAGTCAGCTACCTAAATTTTAAATAAAGATTAATGAATTAAAAAAACATTAATAACTATAGAACCCCATATATAACTGTATGTAGAAGCCATATACATCATACATATGTAAGTTAAAAAACACATACATACCTATTTATGTATATTAAAGTCATACACATTACTAATCATTAATATTGATCGTTGCAACTATGAAGAGGATATATAAAATGACAGACGTCTTTGAGAGGCCTTCACAGAAGCAATGAGAAATGAAAATTTTCAATACGGTTTGCTGTATTGGGCTTTTCATGCTGGAATATCAAAGTGAGATCTTTTATAAAGTTGCTATATATACTCAAAATGTTCCCACTTTTTGGGGTGCCTGGTGGCTCAGTCGGTTGAGCGGCCGACTTCGGCTCAGGTCATGATCTCGCGGTCCGTGAGTTCGAGCCCCGCGTCGGGCTCTGTGCTGACAGCTCAGAGCCTGGAGCCTGTTTCAGATTCTGTGTCTCCCTCTCTCTGACCCTCCCCCATTCGTGCTCTGTCTCTCTCTGTCTCAACAATAAATAAACATTAAAAAAAAATAAAATGTTCCCACTTTTCAGTATTTTTCCAAATCATCTAAGCTTCTGATTTCATGAAGTATAGCAACACACTGTCTAGATGCCACTAAATCTGCATATATTTGAGAAGGAATACATATCCTGTGCCTCGACGGTTTCCAGCGTATAGGTTCTCAATGATTTGTTGAATAAATAAACAGTAGGCTGTAGCTGGCACACTGTTCCTTATTTCTATACAGTGGTTCTCAAACTTCTCTCCCCATATGGCGAAGGACCCACAATAGACAAAGAAGTCAGAATCTCGGCTGGGTAGTGGTGATGAGCAGTTTTAAAAGCCTTGAGAGGGGGACGCCTGGGTGGCTCAGTCAGTTAAGCATGGGACTCTTGGTTTTGGCTCAGGTGGTTTACTGAGTTCGAGCCCCACATTGGGCTCTGTGCTGCCAGTGTGGAGCCTGCTTGAGATTCTCTCTCTCCCTCACTCTGCCCCTCCCCCCTCAATAAATAAATAAACTTAAAAAAATATTTAAAAAACAAAGCCTTGAGGGGATTCCAATGTTCCATTCCCATTAACAGTCACTGCTCCACAGACAGCAGCCTCCAACACCATTCGTGGC